>NW_015150580.1:701150-709170 GCF_000732505.1 Cyprinodon variegatus
TTATTTATTAGTTAATGAATAAAATCATTTTATAAAAAAAAGTGTTTTATTTGAATGGTCAAAATTCGGAAAAAAAAGCAGGTCAAACAGAAAAACACTCGAAATTAGAAAAAAAAGGACAAAATATGTCTCATTTTATAGAAAATAGAGATTTGAAAACCACATATTCAGTCAAACAAAGCATTTGAAGATACATTTACATTCAATTTGAGATCCATCCGTTTAATCATAACCCTTTCGAACGGAGGTCTTTAACAGGGTGTCTGCGACCCTTCAGGGGTCCTCGGAGGAACTATATAGTTTTGGTTGATTAGGCTTTTATATTCCCCCCCTGCAATTTTTTTCTACTAATTGAAATGTCTTTAAATACACAATAAAATTCTAAGTCTTATTAGCTCAATATACATTCATAATTTAGGAATATTACATATTTTTGACTTAATTTAAGTTAAAATTACAATTTTCTCTAAAATCCGACTTAGAACTCAAGAAAAAAGGATAAATTCAGCTGTAGAATTAGAGCAATTTGTTTTGAAAAAACATTTAGCAAATGAAAACTGGGATCCTATCACCTTATTGTTTTTAAATAATTAGTATTTGTAAAGAAAAAAATGAAATAGATCCAAAGGACCTATCAGTAACCATATCTGTTCCAGTGCATAGCATTACTAGAATTTCTTTGAGTAATATGTCTTCAGGACAGAGGCCATAACAGGGGCCTGGACATGATCTACAGTGACACTGGCCCCCGTTAGCCCCCTTCTAGAACCACCCATGATCAATGCACACCTTCAGCGACAAACAGGAGCTTTTTCAAGCTGGGCACCGTTTCATTCACAATACCTGTCCCATCAACGAGCAATCAGAATCAGAAATACTTTAATAATTCCAGGGAGACATTACTCTTGTTACATTACTCCATCTGCAGTTTGATATGACACAATTTCATACAATATATATAATTAGGGGGTCCCCGCGTCATCTCACCATCAGGTTGGGGGTCCTTGCCCTGAAGACCCCTGCTTTAGAATGAACCATCAATAGAATTAGTCAATGAACAATTTGTTTATGCTGTAATCCAGCTTTTGGTCAGCAGATGTCGCCCTTTCCCCGGTAACCTTGCTGTCGCAGCTGACAGGCAGCCTCTGTTGTGTTGGAGTAAACCTCTAACTCCACCTTCTCCATTGACAGGCGGCAACACTGAACCTCTGCCTCGCCTCCTCCAAGAAAATCTGCGCTCAGGACTTAACATCCAAAGCCATAAAGGTGAGTAATATGTCTTTAATTCGTCGTTCCTTCTCTAAAAATCCCAGCTGTGTCCGTTATTCTAGCAGGAAACGTCATGATTTCAGTCGTTTAGTGTTACCTGTCCTTTACGCACCACGGCAGGCAGCGGCGCATGCTGGTTTTTTATTTTCCTCCCCTATGAAGCGTCCATTTCAGGTGTGTTTATTGCTTTAATCATTGACTGAGCACATCTATCGGCTTGGTTATGTTTGTGAAGCTGTCAGTCTGCAGCTTCTTTAATAAGACTCCGGTCCGTCAAAGTGGGTTAATGGATCAAGCTTTAGGAGTTTCCTTTTTTTTCTTTATTCTCCACGTCTTTTGCCATATTTCTATTAAAATGCATTTGTTTTCCTTATATTCTGATCTTTAATTTGTTTCTATGAGCTTCATTTGAGGCACTTCCAACATGTCGGTGAGGCGCGCCTGGATTGATGGATCTGCCATCAGTGTTTTCCTCTCTTTGCTGCACATGTTAGCTGAGGATTTATGTATTTTTTTTCCCTCATCATGCATTGCTATGTGACATGTATTAATCCCTTTAGGCAGGCTCTGTAGCAGAAGAGGTCAGAGGTCAGGGGCAGCAACAGATCAGCATCCTTGTTGCAGATTGCCTTCAGCACACAGCTGGATAAAAAAGCTTGGGAATTATGTCCTATGGTGGATATATCTCTTTATATAATGTATATAAACATCTTTTTTTTTTTTTTTTTAGTTTTATGTCAAAATAAACAAGAATTTAAAAAGCTGTCAAATAGCACCAAGATTATGATTACAGGTTTGAAAGTAAGAAAGGTTCAGCCTTTTTAAAACTGAAATTCTTTGAAATTAATTGTATTTATCAGATCACATACTAATAAAAAAAAGCAAGAATTTTTAAAGGAAACAATCACTGAACAATCACTTACACCCCTGATTTTAATCCACCTTGAATTATCATGTTTAGTATGAATTTGTAGCAGATGATTCTATAATGTCTGTTTGGAAACTACAAAAAACCACAGACTATAAGCAAGCATTGAATAAAAAAAAAAATGACATAAAAAGATTGAAAGATAGTTGGTTGACTGCTCAGACAAATGACCGGATGAAATAAGGAATCATTCACACTATGGGATAGGGAATAAAATATTATTTTCCACACTTCTTTTCCTGTTATTAACATAGACTAAACTAACTTAAGAAATTCCAGACTTTCCCAGTTTTTTTAAGAACCCTGCTTTTGCTTTCACCTTGATCTCCTGCGGGGACATTTGTGTTGATTGCAGGGTTGTAGGTTCAAGTCTCAGCTTTAATTTTCAATATCAATGTGTCCTTAACCTGCGTTGCGGTCATGAGGCCCAGTAGTGCCTGTGTGCAGCAGCCTCACCTCTGTCAGTGAGCCCCAGGGCAGCTCTGGCTGCAATGTTGCTTGCCACCATCAGTGTGTATGTGAATGACTAATTTGTAATGTAAAGTGCTTTGTCAAGTCTTCTGACTTGAAAAAGCATTACCGTATATAAGTACAGGCCATTTGGAATTTACTGTAATTTTAACCTACAGGTCAAATTACGAAAAATCAGTGTTATTAACATGTAAGGACATCAATCAGCAACATGTTCATTTTGGAATAAGGACATTTAAGTTAAATTTGTGTGACAAAAGGTCAATAGTGTTGTAACCTCACTTTCTGTTGCATTGAATTATTCTGCAGCTATCAATGAACCAGGGGAACATTTTTGGGGGCTTTTATCAGCTGGGGTTGGTCTTTTTTGGTGGCCTTTAGTTTACTTTTCTGTTATTATCCTTAGCTCATTTTATCTCCAAATGCAGCAAGTTTTGAAAATCTTAACTCATAAATGCTTATAGGGATATTATTTTCAAAACAAAACCTTGTCTCTTCACTGCTGGCACCTGGCATAAAACCAAACATGAAATTTAATAATTCTGCATATTGTCTCACATTCAGTATTTTAACCTTCATTGCTCCCAAAGCAAGTCTAGTAAAACTAAATGATAAGATTTTGACACAGTAAGTTTTTTTTTTTATTTTTTTAGAGACACTGATTTTGTGTATTTTTGTGTATTCCTGATTTGTATTTTCCTTTCAACACAACGCTGTTTTTAATTTTATGGCATAATTTATATAAAATTTGATACAAAGAAGTAATTTTACAATTTTATTGTTTCACCCATTGGGCAAACAGTTTTCTGTTTCTTCTTCTTTTTATAGTCGTGTATGAAGAATTTGATTTGGACCAATTCTGTTTTTTTATCTCAAAATTTTACTGCATTAAAGAAAAACATGTATTTAATAAGCATCTGAGAGGAATCTGGTGACATAGGGGAGTGCTTCTGCTTTCCTTCTAATACAGTCCTGTTAATATAAAAGAGAAGTTAAATAACCTCCAAAATTGCTCTTTAACCCCCTTTGGCAGCAGTCATGAGAAAGAATTTGGCCAGGCGACGATACATTCATAATGTTTGGTAGTTTGTTCAGGATTGATAATTTCAAGTTTCTCCTGGCCTAGCTTCTCTCTTCTGCATGCAAGCGAACTTTCACCCACCTCCACCCCATCTCCTCCATAATTCTCAGTCCCACTCACCCTCTGGCTTATTCCACTAACAGTGCCCGGGCCCCAGGGAAGACTGCTCTAATTCTTTTCTAGGTTAATCATCCCAGCGTATGTTGATTCACAGCATCAAAGTCTTCTGCCGGGGCCCAAGCGCCAAAAAACTTGTTTCATTTATGTCATTGTCTGCTTCTGTCTCCTTGAACCCCAGTCGGCCTTAGCAGACAGTGAGCCTGGTTCTGCTAGAGGTTTCCTCCTGTTAAAGAAGAGTTTTCCTCTCCACTGTCGCTACCTGCATGCTCAGTGTGAGGGACTGATTATGAGTCCTCATAATCAGCTGGTTTGCCTTAGATAGAAATATTTTGAAGAATATGATTGTGTTACCTGTATAAATAAATTGAATACTATTGTAATAGCAGCTTTTCTCTCTGTGATTCTCTCCTGGTTGAAAACCAGTTTCTTTCTTTTTTTCAATCCATAGTCAATTTTGTTGGTAACAAATTATGCATTAAACCTTTGCCTGCTGTTTTACTTTGAAAATTAAATACCTTGAAAGAGATTGGACTCTTTATTGTCATACTGAGCAACTGCTAAATTACTTTGTATAAATCTGTTAGTCAACCTGACATGGCCAATTAGAACAGATTAAAGAGGGGCTGCGTTCTGAATGAGCAAATGAGGGAAGAATTCATGGTTATAATTGACTTAAGTTGCTTCAACTCAAAAAATAAGAAATTATCTATGAGAATCACATTCGTAGTCAGACAGACCTGACTTCTCACTCAATGGACTGACATTGGAGCTAACTTGAGTTTTAATTAGTGACCTCATTATGAGTTACACCTTGATTTGATGTCTTTACATTCAACTCAGTGTTGACAGTGTATGATTATTACCAGAGTCTGTGTACCATGAGCCCAGCTACTCCAGGAAGGGGAGGGTGTGTGTTTAGTGTCTGCCTCTTATGTGTGTCTGTGGACTGCTTATATATGTCGGTGTAGGTGTAAGGGTGGGATTGTGTGAATGTTACTCACTGAATGTGAAGTTCTCTTTGTCTACTTTTCAGGTTGAGTGTTTGCCTTCCCCCACCTACTGGAACATTGAAGGCACCAATTATGAGCAGGGCTCCTACCCCTTCTTATGCTTCCCACCATTGAGAGGTGTTTGTGTTTGCTGGCACACAGATTGTTTTATGGGTCCGATATTGGGGACTTCAGTGGGTACTGTCTCATTCTTGGTGGCTGCCTGGCTGGGCCTAGGCCTTCTGGCCCTCCGGGGTCCCCCACTAGGATGCGTCCCCGGGCCTTAGACACCTGGGCTTTCCTTCAGGTCCACCTGTCTCTATTTCTTTCTCTGTCCCCTTAGTTCTTATACCCTCTTTCATTCTCACCTCCCCTTCAGTATCTGTAACCATTGTATTTGTTTTACTCCCTAAGAGTTTTTCCATAAAGTGTCATATGCAAGTACCAACGAGCACCTTATGGCAACAGTCATCATGGTCTGCTTGTGAAAGCAAATCTGTTGGACTATCATATAGCTCTGGGACATCTATTCCTCAGAATAGTGTTTTTTTTTTTAAAGACACAGATTTTCCTTGTGTAAAGGCCCTTAGAAGTTCATTACAGAACATCAATAAAGAAACAGGATCATGAAGCACTATTAGTACGACAGACAGATCAATGAGAAAGTTGTGAGGAAGTTTAAACAGGGTACGCATTTAAGATGTTGTTCAAAAATTTAAAAATCTTACAAAAGACTTTTCTATCCTGAAACCAACTATGCCATTACTGCAAACTGAAGAACCCTCCATCCACATAAGCAACACTAAAATTAGCTAGGAGGCCTATATTGACTTCAGAGGAACAGTAGAAATCTATGACTATGGAGCCTCTCTCTCTCTCTCTGAGCCTCTCCTGGATGATTGAGATCCTCAATGTATCTCCAAAGCCTCTTTCCCACTGAAAACCTGGGTTTTTCGAAACCAGGTTGACCCGCTAACCATATGCTTTAGGCTCTTTTCCCATTTGAATGGAATGGCAAGCTATGTGGCCTCTGTCCCCCACCACTGCGTGTCTGATGACGGCTTTACTGATGTCAACAGTGCACTGGAAATGTGTCCATATTGAAGAGCAACATGGATGGGAGCCAGAGCGTACCTTTTTTCTGTTTGAATCCCTCTTAACAGCACTGCTCCATGTTTGTTAAAAGTTAACAGGGTTGTGTCGGCTTGTTAGCTCAGTAGCGTCTGGCGTGTGTTGACGTCCGTACGTTGTGTTCAATGGTGTCACGTATGTCACGTAATGGCAGCCATATGCTTCCCAAGGGGATGGGTTAAAACCAGAGGTACATTTCCCAATGTAAGATCAATTAAGTTCAATTAGATTTTAAACAGGTTTCTCGGCCAGTGTGAAAGTTGTATAAGGGAGTGCCTGACCAGCCAGCACACAAAGCTCATTTCAGCCACTTGTATCTGGAAAATGTATTTTCAATCGTTATCCAGGTTTCATGACCATAGATGAGGGTAGGAATATAGACTGAGCAGTAAGCTCTTTCCCTTCACCAAAGCAGACTGGTGCAGCAGCCACACAGTTAATCTCCGTTCTTCTCTCACTCACGAACAGTATCCAAGCTTGAACTCCTTCATTTGAGGCATCAACTCTTCTCTGACCAGAAGGTGCCGAGCTGTGTTTCTTCAGATCGAGAACCATGGTCTTAGTCTTAGTTGAGTTGATTGTCATCACCCAATAACAGGGACACTCTGCCCTGAAACACAAGAATAGGGCAGAAAGCATTCTTTAGATCCTCACCACTCCTCTTCAGCACCACTTCCACATTCAATGGAAACCCGGGGTGTTAGGCTAGTGGGTAGATGGTGACTGATGTTGAAAGAGACTCTTTTTGTACCGTCAATACCAAGTTCACCACAAGTGATTTATGTGTGCCTGAACATTTTTTATGTACCCTGAACACATCATCCTCAAAGAGAAACTTGTTTCACGTGTGTGAAGTAGGGCCAGGGATGAAGGTCAGATTAAATAAGGAGATTTTTGGAGCTAAATACAAACAAGAAACCCTGTTATAGGCTGCGAAAGACTTTGTACAGAGTGGGAGGCTCACCAATAAACAGGAAAATAATCTTTAAAGACACAACCAGAGCTACAGTCTGGTGATTTAGATCTAAGCATATTCATGTGTTGGGATGGTGTAGTGAAAATTCAGAACTAAATTCTAACTGAGAATCTATGGTAAAAATTTTTACAATTACAATTTTTTTTCATATATGCGCTCTGCCCAATCTGATTGATCTCAAGCAGTTGTTATTCATTAAAAAAGACAAACATCTCAGTCCCTGCGTGTAAAAAGCTGATGAAGTTATAACCTCAGTACTTTAAGCAAAATGCGGTTCTCTAAATAGATGTTTCACAGGGCTCCTTTTGAATCTAAATACAATAAAAACTATGCATGTTTGATATGCCTAACTCATAGATGTGGCACCTGAAATTGACTTGTTCCCTCCTTTTTTTATGTACGTAGTCTAGTTGAGGAGAATATTTGTTGACATTGTGGCACATATCTCTTTTCTGTGGGTGGGCCAATTTTTTAGATATTAAGGAGTGAGTTGAGGTTTGTTTGCACCAGATGCTGTTTAACATCCTAATAAAGCAGTGCTGCTAGCTAACTTTTAATTATGCTTCAACTCTTCCAAGATGTTCTTCACTCATTTTGTTGTTTATCCCTGTTGTAAACGGTGAAATGGTGTTTTGAAAAATCTGTGATGCAGATCCTGTTTGAATGTGGGCATGCTGGGTGAGACAAAAATGCTGCTTGTGCCGACAGATAAAATCCACAGTGAGCTTTGGGAGGAACTGGTTGTGCAAACCTGGATTCTCTGACAGCCTGCTGGATATTAAGCTTAAGGCAACAGCTCCGTCCTTTATCCCACATCTTTCCTACTCTGTTGCAAGTCCTTGAAATACTTAGATTTCAATTCTGAACTGTCTCGGGGCAATGGTTTTGAAGCCTGCTGCTGTCTCCTAGAGGAAATGTTTCTCATAGAGGGTAAAAGAAAATGTCATAGTGTTAAGCCCAGCTCGAGGATCCATCCATCCATCCATCCATCCATCCATCCATCCATCCATCCATCCATCCATCCATCCATCCATCCATCCATCCATCCATCCATC
>NW_015150580.1:709265-713729 GCF_000732505.1 Cyprinodon variegatus
CCATCCATCCATCCATCCATCCATCCATCCATCCATCCATCCATCCATCCATCCAATAGACCTGTCTGTCTATCATCCAACCATTCATTTGTTATCTATCATCATCCAGAAACTATTTATACATTCAGAAAACATCCTATCCATTAAATGATCCATGGCAAAAATACACTGATTTGTTCAGGCTACATATTTAAAGCCTGACCACAGCAAGTAAACTGCAATAAACAAGTTCCAAATAATATTTTTTTGATTAATTTCCTGAATTTTGACTCATAGACTTAGACTCAACTTTATTCATCCCTTGGGATTACTCCTTCAGGGAAATGATGGTGCCAGTAGCTTATATAGAGTACAAAGTTTGACATTCGGGCTGTGGCAACCCAAGTTATACTGAGATTTTTTTTTCAAACAAATAGCAATTGTCTTAGTGTTTTATTGGTGCAAGCCTGCTGGAGCACATTAAGCGGCAGTGTGTTGCAACCCAAGGCTTGTTTGTGCTTGTGGCAGAGGCTACAGAAGGCAAACCCTGCAGTCCATGTTTTGATTTTGGCTTCATGCAGACATGATTTGATGATGGTATAACATTTGTTTTATGCCATATAGAGAAAAAAAGATAAGGACCCAACCCTCCGCTTTTAACTGTAAAGAGCAGTCTTAGCTTTTTCAATTCTAACTAACTGGAAGAAGTCATATCATATCTTTTATGAGTTGTTTTTGATGGTTTAAAAAAGGAAGAGGTTGAAAATAAAACAAAGCGAAACCTTGGAAGGCAGAATCAGGCACTGCAGTGGTGTGTTTACTTCCTGCTTGGAGGAATTTCTCGGGAATCAGAAAGCCCCTGAGGCCACCCACTGAGAGCTCGGTGACACAGTAAGGGTGTGTCATTAAACACATGGACGGTGTACAGCTGTGCAAACTGCTACAGTACCTGCCCGTCTCTTTTTATCCAATACATCCGTCCTCGCTGTGTGATCTATTCCACACAGAGCTGACATTTGAGGAAGGTGAGACACTCAGTGGTTTTTATTGTCAGCTAACCTCATACAAAGTCCTTTAAATGGAAGATCAGCACATTTACTCCTTTGGTTTGAGTCTTTTGATATTTGTTGGATGGGTTCTGGTCAAGTTGAAAGCAGATCCCTTGCCATCTGTTGCACGGCCCCTTTTTCTTCATGTAGCTGCTGATTTTTTTTTCCTCAGGTCAGACATTTTGAGTCACCCATCTCTGATGACCCTGTAAATACAAATGTTCATCACAAATAAACTGATCAGGATGGGGAATCAGGTTAAGCCTAAAATGGAGAGAAATTCTGATTGGTGCATCACTAATCTTGTGCTCTGTAACAAAAGTTACTGTTCTTTATTATACATAAATGTTTAATGGGTTTAAAAGTCCACTGGACTTCATTATATAGTCTTTGCAGACTCTTTTATGGCCTTGATTGTTTATTAGGTACCAGTAAACATGTCAACAAACAATTTCAAATGGCTAAATGAAAAATGTCGTCATCCAAATCATTTCCACCATTGCATTACCAGGCAACAAAAAAGAAATTCTAACTGAGTACTGAGAGTTTATTTAAAGAGAAGTGAGTTAAACTCCCTCTTGAGATGTTTAAAACCCAACAAGGCCAAATTTTAAAAGCAGTTCTTATGTGTGTAAGAGAGAAACCCCCAGTATTTCTAAACAACTGTTTACATTACGTATATTACCAGCTTTGAGTAGTAGTTGGTCAGTGATTTCCCTCAAATTAAATGAAACTTAGGGCCACAAAAATGTGTTTCTGTTCTGTTGTTGTCTGGCTCGTCGCCTCAGGATCTACTTCAAATGAAAACCACTCGCTAAGTCTGAGAGTAAAAAAATGTGGCCCAGGGTTGTAACAAATGATGTCACCTCACAAGATGTAATATGGGTGGACCCTCAGGCAACACTTAGTTTCTCCATTGTATATCTGTCAGTTCTTGTAGGATTGCGTTACAAAACACACCACATAGGAATTAGAGCATGCGTTTAGGAACATGTTAGAAGCAGCCAAAATATTTCAGGCCAGCAAAGAAAGTCAAAGACTTAGAATTATTATAGTTAACAATAAAGCTCCCTTTAAACAAAAGTTAAACCTGGTTTGCGGAAAACAGGGCGTAGTTGAGAAAATTAAACTCCTTGTACTTTGTGCCTTCATTTCAGTGAAGTATCCGCAAATATGACAAGTATTAGCATAACTGGGATCAATGATGAGGAAAAACAAACATGGGTTCTCTGTGGAAAACAAAAGGAAACCCAGCGGCTGCAATGCTCTTTAATATGACCTTGACAGTGGAGAGAAAAAGATAAATTTGTTATTTGTTTTATGAATGCAGCTTGTTTGAGTTTATACAAGTCGGGCAGGGGTGTCAAACTATAGTCCTCCAAGACACCTGAATTACATAATTACAGCGACTCCTGCTAATGACCGGATTATTTTATTCAGGTGTGTTAAGACAGTTTCTTAAAGATGCATCATTTCTGACTTTGTTTAATTTCTGATTTGCCAACACTAAATTAGAATGACTTATTTTTCTAAGAGGTATTTCCTCTTTTCACCACAGAAAAGAGGAAAAAAACTGCTTTGAAAGTTTGCATCCAAGTAAGTGCTGTTGGTTGATGTATTTATGAACTGAGAACTGGTGGGAGTTTTTCGTTTTGATGCAGTTAATGAGTTTAACAATTTTCAAACTTTTTCAGTATTTTGCAGGATCAAACACAGATTCTCATGCTGAATGATTAGTTAATGTCAAATCTTTAGCAGTGCTGTGAGAAGGTTTTTTTCCCTTATATAGATTTTTTTTTCTCTCTTTGCTCTTCTTTATTTCATTTTTAAAGTTTCAGATTATCAAACATATTTTAAATTTTAAAGATAATCTGGTTAAACACAAAAAGTGTTAAAAACAAAAAAAATTATCCACAATTTAACCCACACTCGCCAATGATAGCTGTCACCAGGCCTTTGTTGTAAAAGCTTAATTTACATCTTTAAGTATTTATAAACATAAACAACTCAAAGTATGCTTAAGTTTAAGGGTACGAAATTGCCAAGAGTGTGCGAAGCAGTAATCAAAGCAAAAGGTGGCTCTTTTGAATAATCTGCAATATAAGAAATATTTTCAGTTGTTCCACCCTTTTTGTTAGGTAAATTCCACGTGTTAATTCATAGTTTTGATGCCTTCAAGGTGAATCTTCAATTTTCATAACCCTGAAAATAAAGAAAACTCTTATTGAGAAGGTATGTCCAAACTTCTGGTCTGTAGTGTATATATGTATGTATGTACATATATATATATATAACAGTATGTGTTATCATATATATATATATATATATATATTTTAGGAAGAAGCCCAGTTAAGACAACCGCAATCTTCTACTCTATAACCACAGCTCAGCTACATTTACATTCTCAGTGGCTGTTCAGATTCAATATGCATATAATTACCAGCTAAAGCAGAGCATGAAGCATGAAAATTAAATGTATCACACTTACCAGAGATGCTTATTATTTATAAACAAAATTCATCCCTCTGTCTATGCGCAGGAAGTCTTTGTATCTCCTTTAAGTATCAGCCATTTAGGCCAGGAAAACTTTTAACAAAAGCAATTCTAAACTGTAGATCGTCGTTTGCCTAACTTGCCTTTAGACATTTTGCTCTAACTGACCAATCAGACGACAGAAAATGCTGACATTTGAGTGGGCCTGCTAACTGGCCAGGTGGGACAAATCCGTAATCGGAAAAGTTTTGGAAAACTTTTCTTATGTGTATTGTTAAGGTACAGTAACATCAGCCAGCACTGCTGATTCTAAAGGCCCTGGGCAGATTTGATTGACATACCTATGCACTAAGGCTGAAACCACATAAATGTGATGGAAGTAGCACAGCCAAGAGAAACGGTACAATCAATAATACAGCTGGATAGAAGAAAATTAAAGTTTAGGGTATGATTATAACCTAGTGTTGCTGATTGATTGATTGGGCTCACCACTGGTGACAGAGACCATCACTCAGACCCTCAAAGTTTGACCCTTTACTTGGAATTCATTTTTTAAATAGCTTTTATTTTAGCCTCAAATGTAACATCTGCCATTTTTCCTAAGGTCTTGACGATGATCAAGATAGATCTGTGGTAAATGGTAGTAAGGCCTTTTTACTTTGCAGTAAAGCCTTCAGAGCTTTTTCTGGGTTCTTTTATGGCCTCCAGGATGAATCGTTAATGTACTCATGGATGACGGCACTCACTGGTTTTCTGGAGTCCCCGGATCTTTAGAAATCGCTTTCTGACTCTTTCCAACTGATGGATGTCACCAGCCCTCTTCTCTGTGCTGCATTTATCATTTGTTACTTTTTGAGATCTCTTCACCTATTTTATCATGTCAGACAGGTTCTATTTAATGAAATGTGCAAATTCATGGTATATATATATATATATATATATA
>NW_015150580.1:714993-726180 GCF_000732505.1 Cyprinodon variegatus
AGGCAGTTCTGAAGGCAAAAGGGGGTCCAACCCGTTACTAGCATGGGGTACCTAATAAAGTGGCCAGTGAGTGTATATACTGTATACCATTAAAAAAAAAGAAAACAGAAAAGTCTATGGGGGGGGGGGGGGTCATTTTTAAACACATCTCAAGGCTCAAGATGATCCAAATGATGGGAAACTGAGCCTTACGAGGTCCTTTTGTTTAGGTAGAAGACTTTGAAATGGATTGTAAAGATTGCACCAAGTCCAGAGAAGAGATTCTTCCCACCTTTTTCCTTCTGCATCATAAACTCCGGCACAATCTTGGGAATGCATAAAAGTCTTGCCATCTTTCCATATCAACTGCAGGTAGTTTTAATCCAAGAGCTATGTCACCATGTGCAATAACTTCTCCGTCATGTCTCATAAAATCCCATGCCAACGAGGCATTAATGTGGGGCTGTATTCTTTTAGGACCCTGACATCAAATCTGTTTTATGGTTTGCACACTGTAAAGCATTTCACTGCTGGTTGTGTAGACATGTACCCAGTGTGAAAAAATAGTGAATTAAACAGCGCGACAGGGTTGTTGATGTAGAGGAGGAGTGCTGTATCTGATGAATAATGGATGCTTGCTAAAGCAGCCCATTTCCTATTTATTCTTTCATTGCTGATGCAAAGGGAGATGTGTATGATCTTCATGTCAGTGCTGCAATATTTTTATTTTGCTTTCAGCGATGTGATGGATTTTGAAGGCAGAGAGAAAGCATGGGCAAATATTTTTACACAAGAAAACGGGAAAAGCAGTAACTGATCGATCAAGAGTGAGCAGAAAACAAGATGTAAGATAAATCTTCCAATCATTACAAATGTAGTTGCATGACAGAGAAGAGTGTTTCCGGCTGGTTTATCTCTAGCTTTAGAACATGTGGTTTGTGGGTTGAGGTCAGATCTTTTTCATTAGAGGCACCTTTTAACTTCTGCCTCTTTTTTGAGCCGTTTTGATGTTGAGGTTTGGATGAGCCTTGTGAATGTCTGTAAATGAGTGCCACTGGATGCACCAGTCAGTGAGACCACACTGGGGGTTAGCGGACACCCTTTGCATGCTAATGGATGTTTATGGTGCAAGCATGCACCATAAAGCACTAATGTAAAGGAGTGTCAGGTACTGTACAGATCAGCAAGTTAGAGGCATTCTAAGGGTTGCAACTCTGTTGGAAAAATAAAGGTACACACTGAAGCATAGTTTATCTTGCTGAATCTCCTTTAGGAATGTCATTTTTTCCTTCTGCAGACTGAGAGGAGAGGCTAGTACAGCTTTTACCATAGATATAGAATAAAGGGTACATGATATATTTGCTTTAACATTGGTATCGGAAAATGGTTAGTTATTTTTAGGTTGTTTTTTAATGGTAGCTGCACTAATTTCTAATATGAGATGTTTAAGGCAATCTTAAATGTTCTGCTCTTCAATGGGTCGCCCTCGATTTTTATTTGTAAAAAAATGCGTAAACTACATTTTTCCCTTTTCTTTCAAGATTTTTTTTTCTGTTTTATTGTTTCTGCTGTTACTGCTCTGTCTTTTAATGGATTTTTACTCATGTTTTGAGAAAAATGTTTTGTTGATCAGTCCTTTGAGTTGGTAGCCTCCAAATCCTGGTGCTCAGGAACGCTTACACTGCAGATGTTGTGTGTCTCTGTTCTAACACACCTGATTGAAATGATTGCTCAACCTCCTCAGCAGCCACTAAGGGCTTTAGAAGCATGTTAATTACTCATAGGTCAGGTAGGTCAGGTGTGTCAAGATAGGAGTACATGAGGAGCAAGGCTGGAAACTGACTGTTCACTAAGCCAGATATGATTTGCAACAAATGTTGTATGTTTGTCCTCTTGTTAATCATCCCTTAGAAAATAAGATAAACCTCAAATGAGTATAAAACCATTGAGAATATGAATATATTTGTAGTATTTTCTTATTATCAATAAAACTCTCATAGATTTTGTGTTCGGTATATTTGTACTCGCAGATGACTTGTTGCTGCTTTGAGTCACATACTGATCTGTTTTCTGGCCTCATTTGTGGAGCGCAAATTTTACCAATGCAAAGTTAAGTTACAGTTTGTTTTATGGTGCTATTTATTCTAGAAAAAATGTCACTGATTTCCTCTTACCTCATTAATTAGTTGTCCCATTCACATGATTCACAGTGTTATGCTCTTCAGTCAGGTCCCAAGTCTTGTTTTTGTATCCCTGCAGTTTATAGCACCATCACATAAATTTTCCCTTAGAAAATCATTCCCTGTAAGAAGTGATCGATAATAAACATGAGATGAAAAGTGCTCTCGGAAGACTGCATTGATTCAGGCATGTAAGAATATACTGCCTGGCCTGTGACTGTCACGCCGACCTTCACCAGCGAGGATCTAATCTAAATGTGTCGCCAACATCTTGACTTTGCATCAAGGTGTTATGACTACAATCATCTCCATGTGCAAGATCGCATTATGCAACCTCATGCAAATGAGCAAAGCTGCACTGTACTGTATTTCTGCTTAACATCCCAGCATTTGGTTATACAATATGTTTCCCCACTGGGAAAACACACTGTTGACAGTAACAGTCTTCAAAACACTGCCAAATCCCTTTTTGTGCTCAGCCAGAAAATCTGCTAGAGCCGCACCATTTGCTCACAGTGACCGGGTATTGGTTTATCATCTGCTGCTTTGACACCAGCAGATATGCAAAGAGTGAAAACGAATAATAGAAAATAATAGAGTACAGTATTTTCAGCTTGTTTTTGACACGTTGACTAATTATTGATAAGGATTTTCATAATATATCACAAGATCCATTTAATTCTTAAAAATATATGGTTGTTTTTGTTTATGCTCGTTGAAAAAGCTTTTTTTTTAAAAGAAAACGTTAGCCAGACTTTTTTGTGATATTGTAATATGAATATAGTCACAATCAGCAATTCACAGATCAATTATTAAGAAACACCTATAATGGACCAGTTTTTCTCTTTGTTCTTTGTTCAGTCGAAAATATTGCTGTTCTTTCACCTATTCTATAAGCACACTTTAAAAATGACATTTTCTCAGCCTATGACTCCTACAGTAGCAACAATGATATTGTTTACTTTTTTAGATTTATTTAAAAAAAATAAAAAATACAGTTCATGTTGTTGAGGTGATTTGATGAATGAATGGGCCCAATCTTATCCCTTTCTTTCTGCTGTGGATTCAAAAGTACTACTTCAGTTTAACAACCTGCATCATCATTATTATTATTATTATTATTATTTTTACTGTTATCTGTGATTGAACCTGAGCAAAATATCATTGTAACCTCGTCTAAAATAATAATGGAATTCAGCACCTGCCAGGAAAGCCGGATCTTTGCATCTCTAATATCTAACAAGGTCAATTGTTACTGTTACTGGACAAATTGCAGTCAGAAATATCCACATTAATCGAATCTTTTCCTTTTGAGGTGCATAGTTATTCTAATTAGTTCTATTCATTGTTTTAAATCAATAAAATATGTTTTTTAAAAGGAGGTCCAGATTTTAAAGAATAGAGCTATAAATCAACAGACCCTAAAAAAGCCTGATGTTTGTAAAAGGTGCTGTTTTGTTTAGCTTTGAACACTTTAACAGAAAATAATGCCAGGATTTCAAATTAAAATAAACATCCTGCTGTTTTAAAAAGCACATCTTATTGCAAAGCCTCTGACTTAGAAATATAGGAAGCTTTCTGTGAAAACTGTAAAAACAAATCCTGGAGATGCAGTATAAGCAACATATGGTGGTGATAATTGAGCACGAGCTAACAGCCCTGTTTCTGCTGCGCACACCCACTTACTGTATCTGCTTCAAAGTTACACGGCACCTCATGCAGTCATTATGTGTTCGATGATGGAGAGCAGGTCACAGACATTTGTTTAAGAAAGTCAAGTGTTTTCTCTGCAGCTTTCAGACAAGAAAGGCTATCAAGAGGTAAAATGGAGGTTGGAAACCAGTGGGATTATGATAATAATTGTGTTTTTAGGGCTTAACCTTCCCAGCTGTCTGCAGTTTAGAACTTATACCTTTAATTCTCACATTTTATATAATAGGTTGTAATAAATCCAGTCGCCCCTTGGATCTAAAATTATTTCCAAAAATAATCTCAACAGCACAAAAGTACTTAGATTACAGCTTTGTTATCTTTTTATTGAAAAGGAATACAAGATAATGATAACAAATCTCTGTGGAAAACTTGACTTGCAAAAATGGGCAACAACCACAAACTTAGCAGCACATTTCCAATAAAATGGCTTCAAAATAAAAGCATTGACTTGATCAAGACTTACCCTAACCTGATTGGGATTGGACTTCAGGATAACTGCACAGAAACAATTAAACACACCTAGATCAACTAAAACAACATTGATAAAAAAAGGGGAAACTTCCTTCACAGTGATGTTGAATACTGATACATAAAAACTTATAAAGTTAGAAAATGTGTTGCTCCATAAGGAGGTCCTATCATTCTCTCTTATTGGAAGTAACAGCAAATTGTTCAAAAAATGTATTTCAACATTCTCTTTCAGGAGGTTAAAGAGAACTGAATATGTATAAGCAGATATGTATTTTAATCATGTGGCCCTTTAAATAATACATTTGATATCTTGTTAATATAGAGATTTGCTGGACTTGCTTATTACTGTGGTGCTGATATTTATTGTTAGGTCACTTCCTGTTCATCCGGCTGCACATCTTCCCATAAACACAATGAAACAGTTTTTTTTTGTCCTTCAACTGGAACAGAGTGAATCTTTGTAGTAGCAGATTGCAGTGTTTTATGCAGGGAAAATACTGGTTTCATTTTTACATTCCCTATTGGTTATTGACTAGTCAACGTCCCCAGGCAGCAAAGAGTGACACATTGCTGCTGTTTTTATATCGCATAATTTGTTTGCTGCTGAGAGGGAAGATCAACAAGCAGACAGAAAAAGGGTTCAAACATCAGATCTGTTGTCTCGAGAGGGAACCCGCCTTCCCTTCTCAGCCTTCTCTGACACTCCCTCATTTTCAGCCTTCTGTTCTTGCCTGAGATGAAAACCGGAGAAAGATCAAGAAGATTGCAGTCGACTTGAGGAAGCCTTTCTTTGTTTGAATTTACCCCAAAACACAGATCTATTTTTTATGCTTCTATTAAATTAGAGCAGTGGTTCAGTTTGTTGTGTCCAGCAGCATTTTGGAGCTAATCTGACCTTGGATGCAGCAGTCCGAGCCGGCAGCGATGCTCTTCCAACTTGGCTGATTTTCAACAGGAAATAAATAAAAGGCTTTGTGCTGCTTCCAGGGCATTACTGTACTATCGCATCCAGCAGCTGGGCCTCAGCAGGGAGACTAGTTAGCTGCTTAGTTAGCCACAGAGATTCCTTTAAACTCATTACTGCAGACTAGCTGGATTTTACTGTAATTTTCTTTGGAAGCTGCTCTTCTTCTCTTTTGTACAGAAACTGTTCAGGTCCTAAGGTATCATAATCCAATTAATGAATAATTTGTTAAACATTTTAAATGCTAATTTAATTATTATAAAAATATTTAAAATGTGTTTTTATATAGGCTATATATGAATTTAAATTTAGCAATAAGTCATAAAACACAAAAGCTTAGTCATTTATTCAATTTGATTTCATTATTATTTTTTTAGGGGCTGCTCAGTGGTTCCCAGCCCATCATATTTTACAACATACCCCACATTGTAGGTAAAACAAGTCCACCCACTCACAAACTTGTCTATCTTTGTGGGGCTTTTCCATTGATTTATAATTATTTCTAAAGGCTAACCATGACCCTTACCCTAACCATTACAGGTTCATACCTAACCCTATCCCCAACTTAAACTCAATTCACACCTTTGTTCTAAACATGACCCTGGACTCAAAAACAGTGTTGCATGCATTGGCCCCCACAAGGAGAAGTAAGTGCCCACGCATGATAATTTTCAGGAAAACGGGCCCCACAATGTATCATAAGCAAGAACAAAGACAAAATGTAAAAAGATTTACTCTTACCGTGATGTTTTCGGACAGTCGGACGAATCCAGCGCCCCCAGAGAGAACCCTTGCATACATTGGAATACTGTAGAAACTCCCACTTACTATAAGGCAAAAAAAATCCTACTAAAGGCTGATTTATACTTCCAAACTAGGTCGTCTGCGTAGATGTCGCAGTGAACCCGAAGACGTCCCCGCCCCCTATGCACACATTCTGCTGCACCTCTCTCAAATTATAGGTGACCGCAGAAATTGCCGCAGACAGGAGGCTTCTGTTTGGTCAAATCTACATCCGCTTGCCGGAAACAACTCGTGAAGTTGGACCAGCTAGAAGAGCGAGTTGTGCGAGAACACTGGGAGCCTTTTTCCACCTGATTCCCCGCTCTTTTTCGCCGTCATGTCCCTCCATTGTCGCACAAACTTGCCCTCACTTCCTCACCGCCTCAGCTGTATCCAGACCCACAGCGTATAGCACAGACCGCGCTCAAAACTGAGCATAAATCAAAAATGTCTGCGTCAAGCTCACTGCGACACGCTGCTGCGGGGAGTATAACCATTCCTTAAGCCCTTCATCATGCAGACTCTCAGGCTGGTTTTCCACTGAAGTTCGCAGATTAACATGGGTTTTCAAACATGTGTTGCCATCCTAACAATTGGCATTTGGCTCCTTTTATCGTTTATCGGATTAGGTAAAATGGGAGAAAAATCTGAAAAAACATACAAACACGATATGGTCCCACAAACCAGCGGTCCCTGATTTTGGGAAATGATGTGGTTCTTCTGGTTCCCTCCTCCCAAGACCCCTTTTGCAGGTGGGTGCTCGTCCCCATTTTGACTTACCAGTGGTAAGTCTGACATAGTGGAAAATTGCAAATCTCTTTTTGAAAGTAAGCTTGTAGTAGCAATGCAAACAGCATCGGTCACGAGGAGTGACCAATAATAGGCGTTCACACGTATAATAGGCGTTCCCTCTCTGGAGCTGGTACAGGGTTTTGCATGAGCATTTTTTAGTGGAGAGGGCAGGTCTTTTCAAAAATTTGCACAAATCCTCCATTATATCTGCAATAATAAATGTAAAAGTGGCTGCATACAAACAATGAAGAAAACCAGATTCCATTAGACTTTTTGTCAAATAACCTTTAGTAGGACACTAGAAGGTTATCACATAAGATTGTTGGTCCAAGTTCTCATTCATGAGATAAATTCATCATTGTGTTGCCTAAAACATACTCTCAGTAACTGATTGGTTTACGTGAAAAGCAGGTCCACTTCAAACAAGAACCGTGTTAGCGAAGTCCTATAACATTGATGAAGTTAAGCACTGAATTTATATTTTAATAAGAGTTTAACAGTAAAATACACTTAATATCACGGTAAAATAAGTATGATTGTTTTATTTATTTTTTCAAATTTGAACACATTTGACACATTCACATTATTTATTTTGTGAAGGTAGGTGTTTCTGAAAAACAGCTAGAGCTCCCATGTCTCTGCTTGATTGTTTTCATTACATCCCAGCAGGCGTTTGATCGTACAATCTGCCACCATGGCTGTCACTATTAAGCTAATAAAATTTGGAAGAATATGATGCAAAAGACATGTTCTTATAGCTTTACACCCATATCATTGCTGGGTGGAGTCGGATAGGAAATCCAACATTCTTCAGGCAAAGCATTTCAGCCTGTATTCCTTTGCCTATAAATGTCTTCTTTTTTTTGTGTTCATATCTAAATGGGGGAGTGGTTGAAGACTTAGATTAAAAAATAAAACGGGTTGGGGTGTGGATTGAATATTTTTCCCACTTCAAACCACAAGTATAACTGTGGAGATGAAGAACCGAGCTGTGGTTGCATGCGTCAAAAAATGGGTCCCCTCGCCTCTTGAAGGGGAATTTTTAACACATCTTTCATTTGCATGTGCCCAATTAGGTTTCCCTGAAATCCTTCCAGGCTCCTGTTGGCAGGGGGGCCACCTGCTTCTTGGATCTCATTTCTTAAAGCTTTCAGTTTGCCAAAATCTGCAGGGTTTTGCCTGTCAGGTCCCATTTGGTTTTTTTTTTTTTTTTGCTCAATAGCTTGTTTTGGGTTTATTTTTGACAAGAATAAATCCTAAAGATGGAAAGACTAAATAAATAGACTAAATAGATCTACATAGGTCTCAAATAAAATGGAATGTATCGACGGGTTTTTCAAGAAAAGCCTCTTGGTATTAAAACAAAAAGAGTCATGGACTAATTAGGCCTTTTGTTTGTTTTGTTTGGCCTATACCCTTTTTTCAGATGTCTTTAAAATCTGAGATGCCATTTAAATTTTACCCTAGTTTACCCAGTTTTTTTTTTTTTTTTTTTTTTTTTTTTAATCTAAGGATTTTTACATGTAAGAGAAAAAATATATATGCTACAGGTTTATTTTAGAGAAACAGCAGCTTGGAGGAGAAAGTCGGAGAATTATAAAATCTTGTTAGGGTGCAAGCCCTTTACGTTTTTTATTTTAATTTTCTTTAAAGTGAGCTAAAATATATGTTGTAGTTTGATGTGTTTATGTGCTGGAAATTGTGGGATTTATTAGTGTTAATGGTCCATCTGTAATCCCTGGCTGTTGCTTGGTGCATCTTTACAGGGAACATATGAGTTGCTGTCGTCTTTTGGTAATTTTCTGTTGGATTTAAAACAATGTGCTATTTAAGGGTGCTGCAGTACCCTATTTCATTACATTCTTACATTTTTACAAGTAAAAACTTAAAATCGATAGGTTAGACTTAAAATTGTAAGGAAAAGCCTCTCATATAATATACCCCAAGCATCTATTTATTTGCTTTTACTAAGCATGTAGAATTCAGCCTTTTCACACCTCTTATCCATTTTGTGTATCTTTGTTTCCCATTTGTGTTTTTTATAAGGACTCTCACAATAATGATCTACTGAACATTATCTAGCAATTTTTATGCAGTCTTACAATGGAGTGATCACAACAGGACCTCCATTTATACATTAAAGGATATGATCGAACAAGATTCTGATCTTCATCAGTGCATGATGTGAGGTGATGTATGGGCTGGTTGAGTAATTAGTTCTGAAGAAATTCCTAACTGGGCAAAGAAATTTTTTTTTTTTACTGTTTTTGCCTCCCAATTAGGGGACCCCTGGCTGATTCCAATCACTGTGCTGTTTAAGTGGAGCATCTATAAATATATACATACCTCTGTTTCCTCCCTTTCATCCCTTCCTGTCTCCATTTTATAACACAAACCAAACCATTTCCTACCTGTGTATTTAAAGCATTGCATACAAGCTTCTTTTTTTCTTTTTTTTTTTCGAAATGGGAACATAAATAATCTTTTAATATACACTCAGACATAAACTTAGTGTTTTGGCATCTTTCTGCAGCTAAAATTTTGTATTTCATTGTATTATGTTTGTAGCTATGAAATCCTTTAAAGTTACAAAAAAACTGGTTTATGCCTTTTTCTTATTAATGCTCATCATTGATATTAGTATTTGTTGCCTTTAAGATTCTTAAAATTGATAAAACCTTTAACAGCTTTTGAGGGAGGACTTTATGAGAATGTGCTTCAACCCTCAACATGTATCAGTAAGGAGATGGACATCTTCCTCTTTCTTGGAGGTCTTTATACTACAGTGAGCAGCGAAAGCATTCCTGGTTGTTTTTAGCTGATTAAAAGCAAGAAAATAATTTATTAAAACCATACATGTGGGCGTGCAGATGGTGCAATGGTTAGTGAGCATGACCCATGTACGGAGGCCTTAGTCTTCTGACCCCGGTTCGAATCCCGCATGTCTCTCCCCCTCTCTCATACCCCCTTTCCTGTCAGCCTAACGTCAGAAAATGAACCACTAGTGTTGTAAAAACTCAAAAAAGAAAAAAAACATACATGTTGGATGTTGACCTTCACTGATTTGTGTTAGGGTGAGGCATTCTGCAGTATTTTACAGGCTTACATTGAAAGTGTCAGTGAAAATATAATAAGCTGGTTGAGATCTGACAGCCGTTGTTTGTGTCAAGTCAGCTGATTGGCAGCTACTCTGATGTCATTTGTTCTTGTGGGGCAAGGGCAGGTCACACTAAGTAAATCCTTTTTTTTCCCCTTTCAGTCTGTTTCCATCTGTCTCAGAGTTTCTCTCTACCTCTTTAACCATGAGATTTCCTTTAATCTTTTTCTTTGTTTTTGATTACTTTGTTGTTCATGTAATTAAGGGACAGATTTCCCTGTCTTACATGATCCGTATATTTAAAAAATCCAATATTTGCTTTGTTTTGGCGATAAACTAGCTCATCATTCAAATGAGCATCGGTGTGAAGTTCTGCAATAAACAGAACTGCTGCCAATGAAACACTGTCATCTGCTTCAGTTCTTACATTTCAGCTCAGTTTCTGATGTGTCTGTGTAAAATCTGTGACTTTTTCCATGGGAGGCTAATAAATAATGCATCAAAAGCTTTTGCAGCAGCCAAGATGGTTAGGTTGTCATGACAAGCTATGCAAAGAAGTCTAGACAGTTGGGTGCCATTTTTATATCACAGATGTATGTTTCTGGTAAACTCTGTATACATTAAAAGCTGTTTTATAACAAGCCAAATGGTATAATCAATTATCTCCAAACTGTAACATAATTTATCGCCAGTTAGAGCTGCTACTGCGAGAAGCCGTTGGTTTAGTCATAATCAACCAAATTCTGTTTGTTTCTTTGAGATCTAAAGTCTCTCTGTGCGGCCTGCCTAATCACTCCTGACCCGTTTAGAAATGAGTATGCCTTTGTTACTGTGCAGTACCGTCGGTTCAGCAGGAACAAATAGTGCCTTTGTCTTTGATTGCTGTGGCTGGGATCCAAGTTATCTGTAGGCGTAGAGCCGCTGTAGGAACACAGTAATCCAGATTCAGTATTAATGATGATTTAAG
This sequence comes from Cyprinodon variegatus, assembly GCF_000732505.1. Lineage (NCBI taxonomy): Eukaryota > Metazoa > Chordata > Actinopteri > Cyprinodontiformes > Cyprinodontidae > Cyprinodon > Cyprinodon variegatus. The sequence goes on from NW_015150580.1 coordinate 725,940, forward strand.
TAATGCGTTTTCGACCCTCTGCAGAAGCTGACGTCGTATCCATTGCTATTTCTTTGTGTAATGACAAGGTCTGCTGCCTTTTTATGTCATGAATGCATTTCTGCTAGAAATTTCTGGATGTGAAGTGTAGCATGAATTAACCTTTCAGAATTCGCTTTCCATCTTTCTTCTGCTCACTCTAGCTGATACGCTAAGTTTAATTATTCTGATTGACCAGGTCCAGTAGAGAATGGCTTAGAAG
>NW_015150580.1:726290-762190 GCF_000732505.1 Cyprinodon variegatus
TCCTTCCTTCCTTCCTTCCTTCCTTCCTTCCTTCCTTCCTTCCTTCCTTCCTTCAGAGGAAATGTTGCAATTGCTGCTACAATTCCCACAGCTCCAAAACAAAGGTTGTAAGCTTACATTTTTTTCCTCTTCAAATATGCCCACCTATGAGCCCCAGCGGGTCTGACATGCAGAATAATTGCATGCTGAAGAGCCGTGAGGTGTGAGCAGTCAAGCACAACCTGCTGTGAGGGCAACTGATATGAATGGAGAAAAGATGATCCCTCCTGACTTGTCCTGGGAAGTAGCTCTTTGTTCATGGCAGAGTGATGCAGCGATAGATCCACGTGAAATCTATCACACAGCTGCAAGTCTGGCAGTCAACACCAACAACACCCCCCCAACACACACACACCCACCATCACCACCCCCATCCTTATCTGTGCTCCTCAGATGAGCACGTGCAGCCTTTGTTTACAGCCTTTTACAAAGATTCACACCAGTAGTCCTCATTATACTGAGATAAAGGAACATATTTTAAATAATGCTGAGCCTGATACCTACTACACTGACAGCGTTTTGTGAGAATTCATAAAGAGACGCCTGGTCTTTCAATTTGAAATTATAATAGCAAATGGCGCAGTGCTCCTCTTGTTTCTAAATGTGTAACATGTGTATCTGGTTTCATTACAGTGGTGGCTAAAGTGAACGTTTGCCATTCTATATCCGTGACCAAATGAGCTACTAATGCACTGAACATAAAGAATGTTACAAACTTTGTTAGGGGTGAGTATTGGCAATGTGTTGCCATACAATATGCATCATGATTAGGGCTGAAACAATTAATTGGGATTAATCAATTATTGAAATAACGGTCAACTAATTATTAATCGATTAAATGTTAACTGGACCATAGAGATTCTAAAACCTGCCTTTAGATAACAGGGCAACTCACTTAGAGCAGTAATTAAGTTTTAGTTTCACCTGGTTTGATTTTGTAAAAAGTCTTCTTTAAGAAACATTTTATTATTAATTGATTCATCTAAAAAAATTATAATGAAGATTAATTGATTTGCAAAATAATCGTTAGTTGCAGCCCTAATCACGATACTTGGGTCACAGAAGGATATTATCACAATATTGTAAAATCATGATATATTGTGATATTCTACCCCCAGTTATTGTCACAATAAATGTAGTATGTAAAGTGCTGTACAGGCAAATAAAATAGACATAAAAAATTGGTCGAATTGTATGAATGCAAGAAACCTTAAACATGCTAAAAATTATATTCAAGAACTCAATTGTAAATTGCTTTATATGACATATTATCTTGGCTATGATGACAGAGAGTTGATATACTGCAGTGCTCAGTTCTACTTGTTTTTTATCAGACTACCCTTTAAGATAATATTTCGGCTTCAACATCTTTTATAACCTCCGTTGTAAGTTCTCATCAGAAGTGGGCATTTATTGGTTTAACATAAAACAGTTTGATTTATTGTCTAAACAAGAATTTAAAATTAGCGATGATAAAAACCCCCATTAAAAAAAACTGATGAATTGTTGTTTTTTTATTTTATATTTCACTGTTTGACCCTTGGGGCATTTGCAAATTCAAAGTATAGGATTAAATGCAGTCACTACAGGATGTTCAGTGATATAACAATATTTTTATGAAACTGGTATCTTGAAGAAAATCTTGTATTAAATTTGTATATTTGTTCAAGAGTAGTGTTTGTGATTGTGGCTCCATGATTGCTGTGGCATGCACATAGAACTATACAGTAAACTTCAAAGAATGAATCAAGAGTCTTTCAGTACCATAAAATATTGTGATCAGATTTTAAGGCCATATTGCCCTGTGCTTATTTGTCATTTTAGTTGGGAGCAGATACGATCTTCATTGTTTTATGTATTTGACCAGCCCTATGAGTCAGTCTAAAGACTGTTATAGTGGTTATAAGCCTGGTTAGTGTGGCTTATTAATATGTGATTAATCTTGACAATGTAGATTTAGGCTACCAACATCGAAACATGCAACAAAGATGGACCTTGGTTTCGGGCACAAAAATAATAAAGCTATACTCAGGTCAGCCTTACTGTTATCTGCTCAAACTGTTGCTCTCTTTCACTCCATTGACACCTTTCACTTGTAAAAGGTGCTGCTGTTGTTACCACACAATTAAGCTGGTGATTAATGTATTATTTTCACTAATAGAAAAAAGATTTGTATTTCTACAGTTTGACTGGTCACTGATTATGCTGAAATTTGGCTTTGGTCCGTAGATGATTAGGTCATGGCAGGGAAACAACAAAGACAGAATCTATTGCTGTGAATCTGGTTCATTTAAAATTTAGGACTAAACAGCATTGACCTTTTTGAATGTTCCTAATGACAAATGCATCAGTGCTACGTATGGAAGGGTGTAATTTTGCACTCTTGTCAATATTTGATTAGATCTGGAAAACACTCTCAGTGATTTACTGTAAAGGCCATTTTAGACCAGGAAAATAAATCTAATCTGCAGATATAACCTTAGCTTCGTTTATCAGCTTCATCGCCTAAATTTACTCACACAACACCACCAGAAAGACCTTTTAAAATGTAACATTATCTTGAATCAGCAGTCTCTGGATGCATGACAAGGAAATCGATGGTGTCGCTGCTCGAGTGTGACTTGCTATCCATCAGTCGGTGTGCTGACTGGAGCAGCTACTGTAGATGATCTGCTGAGTGGTCAATTTCCTGTTCCCAGTTATAAAGTTGCACATTTCCTCTACAGTATCTGCTCCGTTTTCAGTCCTGATTTCCCCATGGGTTTTTTGTTGCATCGAGACGAAAGGGATTAAAATTAAACAACACAGCTTTGCAACTCTAATCTCAAATCCTGGATAATGAGATCTGAGGGGAATTGTAATTTTTGATGAATTTTGCTTCACTCTAGAGGGTTGAAATTCTCAGAGGCCTGTTTGTGGTGCACAAAAAAAGCAAATATAAGATTTTTTATTTGCACTCCATATTGCACCTCAACAATGCTTCAGTGTTTACATTACTGTTTCCTGGAAGGAGTATAGAGTAAGGAGGTGGGTGGGGGGGGGTGCAGATTCCCCTGTGTCTGATGACTAGATTGCAGTATTTACTCATGCATATTGCACTGCGTTTAGATCAGCTGGAGGGATGGCTTTGAAGAAAGTCGCACAAAGAGGACTGGAGCCTGTTTTTATAAGCCAGTTTAGTCGCTCCTCCTAAGTGCAGTGGATGTTGCCCTGTGAATCACCCGCATCCTGTTGATTTAGGTTTACAGCATGTTCTTCCTATGAGCTTTTGCTTCCTGTCCCAGTCAAGGTTCAGAAAAACAAGGGGCTGGCCAGCTGGTTTGTGGAAGAGAAATATTGGTTGAGTTTGTTTCACATTAAAGCTCTTAAGTTTTGATTTTTTGTAAGCCCTCCGATAATAACAGACAGAAGACAGACATTATGATATAAGCAGGTGGTACCACAACAGTTTGATCTGATACACTGGCATAACATTATCAAAAAAAGATCTCCTGTTCATCTAAAATAGAATATTCTGCCGTATTCTATTAATGTAAAATAATAACTTATAACCAACCATTACCCACATACCAGTGTTATATGATTTAATCCACAGGGTCCTATCTTCACAACCTACAGGATCATTGTGTCCAATTCAGGAGGTTTTTTCAAGAGAAACCTTACTTCTTTTTTTCCCACAACTTTATTTATTCTTTCCTATGATATGGTGACCATTGAACTACATTTCATTAATCACTAAATTTGCTAATTTTTTATTTTTTTTTTGTGTGAAAGATTGCTATGGGGTTTGGGGGGTTGGTGGATAATTTCTGGTATTCACGTGTTACAAAAAATGTGGGGTAAATTAGTTCCAAGGATAAATGTTTACGGTGGGATAATGGAAAATACATTATAATTTTTTGAGTCATTTGTTTATGATATAAATCTTGAACAGTATTTCTTGACAAAATTCTCTATGACTAAGCGTAAAAAGATTTTTGTTTTGCATTTGATCACTGCTGCACTTTATGGAATGGGATTGTTCATTTACTATCTTAAAGCAGTTTTTGTATACAAAATGATTATAATAGTTATCTAAGTCTAAAAGATCAGTCACTTAGCCCAAAAAGCAGTTCCATCAAGGGATACAAATTATTGATTATTAAATTTAATTAATCTAAAGTTAAATAATCTTATTGATCGATTAACCATTAACTCAATATAAGGCATTTATTTTTACCATACAGAGAATTTAAAAAAAGAAAAAAATCAATACATCTAATCAACAACAATATACACTGAATGAATAATCAATATTGTGTTCTCTGTTTTTTAAATTGCACATATCTATAATATATAACTAAATAGGAACATTTTGGTTACTGAATAAAAATAAAATGAATAGAATAAGAATATATATAAAACAGCTACAATCCCTAGTGAAAAGAGATGTGAAACTGTCGTTTAAGGACTGGGTATGTCTCTCTGGCATACTTGTAACTTAATTTCAATAAAGCGGGCGGTAACTATAGTAGGGTCTCTGTTTTTATAGTAATCCAGTGATCAGTGGTGTAGTTGACACTTTTGTACTGTTAGCTATGCTTCTAAGTGGTTGGTTCTGGTTGCTTGCAGAGGAACATTAAAACTTGTAGACATGAGGTGCAAAACTCACAAAAGCCTTCCCTATCTATATGTGGTATCAAGTCTTTTTCTATCATGTCACAAATGTTTTACGCAGTGCCTGACGCTTTTTATCTGATAACATCCTCATCCTCCTCGGGCATCTGTAATTTTTGGTTGAGAAGTTGATGCCGCTTTGCCATGTAGCACATCTGAATGTGCACCGTTTAAGTGATGATTTAAGGAGCTTATCAACTGTTTATATTTTCAGACAGAATTAAATGAAGTGCTTTCTGCATCCTTTTCACTAACAGTGTAAAAGAATCCTGCACCAGATTATTTATGTTTCTCTTCTGGCAAACCCTCAGCATAATTTTTTTATTTTGCATCTATCAATGCAGCTCAGCTTGAAGATAAACAGTGGCGCCCTCTTGATAAAGGTGGCAACACTACAGCACTGAAAGAGGGCATGTCTAAGAGGACGTTATCAGTTATTCAGATATGGCAAATTTTATTTCAATAAAGCATTAACTGAAAGTTAATTGTAAGTTGATAATTTTGCATACATCCTTAATTCCAATAGTCATCCATCATCAAAACCTCTCTTTAGGTTGAGTGCGATAACTTTTTGTGTCTTTTTCAAGAGCAGCATTTAAGAGCTTATAAAGGCAAGTGAAGCAGCTTTTTGATTAAATGGTGCAGCTCAATCTGCTTGCAGTTTGTGATATTTGTGATACTTTCTGGAAGCAGCTTTATCTCAACACCAGCTCAAGCAAAAAGACATGTCTATTCCTGAAGAGATATTTTAAAATCCCTTATTTACACTTGGTCTGCAGAGCCATGAGCAGGGGTTTGAAGTCCCTGCTTACTGATATGCAGATTTTAAATGCATTTTTAGACCAAGAATATGTATTTATTTATGAATTTACTTTATTATCTTACAGAACTCAAAATCTGCAGGTATAGCTTGTTCAGCTTGCTCCAACAAGTTTGCCTAGAGGGAAAGTAACCCCTTGCATCTGTTGTGTTAATGCACGTTTTTGAAATTCCTGTTTACATAAATGTTAACTTTTGCATTTGGTGGAAAATATTGTCATCATCTACAGAAAAAACATATTTATGTCATGAGAATTGTTTCTTCGTTTGAATGTCATTTTAAAATAAGTGCAATAAAAAATTGTTTTATAATTGCCAAGTCTTCATAAATTTAAATTAGCATTTTATTATTCCTGAAGGCATATTTTTTCCACTCCATTAGTGAAAAGTGAATTAGTAGCGTATGTATATAAGATGGTGTTTGTATGTAATGGAGCATAGAAACAGGCTCATTGTCGGGTTTTTCTTCCCTCTGGTGTTGCTCTTTATAAACAGGGTCCTATTAGTGGGCTAATACTTTGCCTGTTATTCTTAACTCATCATTAAACATCTTAAATATGGAATTTCTACCTCTAATCTGGATTTATATGTTGCACATCAGAGCTAGGGAAGACCTAATATGAGTGTGATTGTAACTAGAGTCCCTCCACATGACAGGAAGGGACTCTAAGCTGTTCCATTTATGGGTCTTTTCCCTGGTTTGTATCCTTTTGTGTTCTGCTGTCAGACTGTCTCAGTGTCTTCCTAAATTTCCACTGTCCAGTTAACTTTATACTCCCAAACTTGCCTGCTTACCAATGTTCATATACAGGATAGGATGTAAAGTTTTGTTCTTCCTGGTTGAGTGATGCTACATCATCTTAGTGGGATGATCCCAGTATAGGGATGGGAGGCAGGAGTTGAGAGGATTGCTGATTTGTAGCGAAAGATTGAGCTTTAAGCTATTTCACATATTGCCCCATCAGGCCTGTTTACTTGGTTTTATACCAGTGCTCCCAGTATGATTAAAACCTAAAAATCTTGCTAACAATGTGACTAAAAATCATGGAAACACAAAATGCTGAATGCATGTCCCGTTTGCTGACAAATACTCCTTATCTTCATCTAAATAATTTATGCAGTTTACCTTTTTTTTTTGTTTAACTTTTTCTTATTTGGCATTTATTGCTTGTAACTTTTTCTACGACCAGTCATAACAATGATGCCGTATTAATTTTTATTTTCTAAGATTTTTGTTGTCCTATGATAAATAATATGCATATCCGAATCAATTATGTTAAAAAAAAGATAATGTTTAGGCTTCACAGGTCCATGCCTATTGCTGTTAGGGTAATGCCCTAATTAACAGCTGATTACTTCCAGCCTTAATTGTTTTTGAGGTCTTCAAACTCCGCCGCCTACATGGCAGAGTTCTCAACAGGATTTTTCTATGAGCTTAGTGGGGGGTGTTGATGGTGCAATCACATAATTAGTATATTATAGGTGCATCAACATCAGCAAGACAGAAAGTGTTTAAAATTTCTCCAAATAGATTTAAAACTAAAGATAAACTTTATAAAACATTTTGTGTTCTTCCAGAAGGTAATTTTAACCTGAAATGAAACTAAATATCCAATTCAACTTAAAGACATTTACCAGGGGCACAGGATGAGGTTGCATATGAATTAAATCGAGGGAGAATCTATTTTAGGGTCAAAGAAAAGAATATGTATGTTTATATTTACATCTCGCTTCTTAATTCAGGATCAGCTTTGCAAATGTGTGGCTCATGATCAATAGGGAAACAGAGGAGAGTCCTCCGGTCACTAGTCACTTCTTAAAATAAAAAAAAGTCTGAAAAATCACTAAATATAGTGAAAATGAGGAGATAAATGTGTATTAAAAAAAAGGCACTAGTATTTGTGGATGCCTCACCACAGCCACAGCTCTACATTCCTATACATGTGCTATTTATCAGAAATCCTGCAGCTCCAATTTTCATTGAGGAAATGGGATCTTCTCTCCTTTTTCAACTTTGGTTGTAAACACATCAATCACACTTTTCCATGGTTGTTCTCACACGTTCAAATATCTTTACTTGATGAAACAGATACCAGATTGCTTCTCGGTTCTATTTGAAACCTAATTTGGAGCATGTCTTCACTTCTGTGATTTATCCTCATTTCTTTGCTTTTAATAAAACTGTACTCTGGAATCTCCAAAAGATTATTGTAAGAATTTCAATTAAATGATAAATCCAGTAGGCTGCAAAAAAAGAACAAAATGAATAAAATATTTATTGTGCTGTAATATAAAGTGCATAATGTTAAACACCGTATTTTAAAGCTGCCATCGCACTGCTTAAAATCTTTACATGTATGCTGATAAATTGATAAATAAAAAAATAAATAAAAAACATATCAAATCTGGTTTTCAAGTAAGAAAAGGAAGCAGATTTTGTGGATATTTAAGCTTGAGGAAAACTCAGCATTCCGCTATGTCAGTGTGTGGGAGGTTACTTTTCTTTTTTTAATATTTTATTATTATTATGATTTGATCAATTGACTGCCTTGGGATGATATTTTAATGTAGTTAGTTCCACCAAAACCTAATCTGACTGTAAGGGATGCTATTAGTTGCGGTGGCAGAATGCCTTGAGGCAGAACTGAGAAGCTTCATAATGAGAAATGATGTTATGGTGGAAATGCTTTATTTGAGGCAGTGTCCGAACGTCTGCGCTAACCACTAACCCCACAATCACTGTATAGAGTGGGGACTATATAGTGGACTTTATAGTGAACTCAGTTAACTGATCACTACTGTTCGCTCCCCATTGGTCATGTTAGTCCAGCTCCCTGCAAGGTGCCTGATCATCTTTCTTCTCTTTCGCCCCCAAATAAATCCCATGATTCTGGGATATCTGCTCGCCGAGAGACCTTGGTTGTACAATACTTTTGAAGGTGCATAGTCGAATATTTAAGTCCACTACTTTTCATTCACTTGACATTTAGACACTCATACATAATGGCATAACCACTACATAGTGCTCTATATAGGGGTTATGGTGGACGTTCAGACACAGCCCAAGTCACACTTGCCAGTTTTGTAACAGCTGTGCACAGTAAACATGATAAATTATAACTCATATTGTAATGTAATTTGTAATAGAGTTTGAGAGTGGTGGCCTAGTGGTTAGAGCATTGTGGTTGGGTCTCAGAGGTTCTGAGTTCAAGTCCCACAGGCTCCCACTCTGGGTCCCTGAGCAAGATCCTTAACCCCAGACTGATATTTATCTGAAAATTGATTGATCATTCAATTATCTTATTTTATAGATGCATCGTCATATGTTAATGATGTGTAAAGCTGTAGATCTTGAAGTATCCTGAAAGTCACTAATAAGGAGAGTCAGAGAGTTCTAAAGGCAGAAATAATTATAAATATTCAGGCTAAAAGTCTCGTTTTAAATGACAGGGTCATAAAAGTATTCATAAGATTAGCTATGTATTAGTCTATGTATTTTTTTGTATTTGTTTGTTTGACTTCTTCCTAAAATTAAGAATTTGTATTAGTTGAAATTGAAATATATTTTATATTTGATGATAAACCCTTATAAGAAAAAAGAGCAGAAACAGTTTCTTTTCTGTGTACTTATTCTGTTAGTTATCTCAATGCTTATCTTGTGACCCTTTTGGTAGTCTTGAACTGGTAGAAACATTTTTTTTTGGAAGTAACTCACAGGGGCAGGTCAAAGCATGTCTGTAAACATCGTTCCTCTGAACTGATGCTGGAGGCTGATTCAGACTCAATGGGTGAAGTGGTGTGTGGCAGGAACTGCCCTCAAAGCTTATCTCTATAAAAGGATTTGCTTTGGTACAAACAGAGATCTCTGTATGATGCTCTAATCTGATCCACAACTCTGTGGTGATGGGAATGTCATAGACACCTCTGTCTGTTTGCACGTAACACACGCATAGAAAAATATATACGTTGTTTTGGTCTGACTTCCTCGGAGAACCTCTGGGCCTCCCGGCAGAGCAGAACGGATTAGAGAGTTTCCAATGTAAATCAGGACCGAAGTGAACAATGGAGCAGAACGGAGAGGCAAAGGGTGTAAATCTAAGGCTAGATTGGCTTCACCAAAAAACACCTCTGGACAAGATTTTGCTCTAAGTAATCAGGAAATGTCCAGAAACAAAATAGCTGCATCACAATTGTTGTTTTTCTGTTTTTGTTAAATATAATTGATGGTTATTCATTTTTATGGAAATGTATACAATTTTCTCATCCCATCAGAATCTTAAACCAACCATGACTTGTAAAGAAATTGTTTCTGACAATATTTTCTATGATTGTGTTAGAAAAAGAAATGTTTTTGTGTCCATTTTTTTTTAAGAAATGTGTTTTAATTTCAGGTGCCGGTCATTTTTTATTACAAGGACATCTTTAAATTACATTATTTAATGCACTTATTATTAAAGTATATAAACCCTTGTTGACCTTGGTCTTTTTTTCAAATTACCTTTCATTTTTCTTTTTTTTTTTTAAATCACCTTGGATCTTTTTAGTTGTGATATTGAAAGCAATCCTTTTACTATGCCTTGTGCCCTTTTCATGTGTTCTGTGTGATTTTTATTTTTTATTTTTATATCAAATATTTGATTTATTGGATGGAAACTGAGCAAAACTTAATTTTACACATGCAAATTGTAGTTTGCTCTCTGCCGTCTTTTCGTAGCAGCTCTTTTTAATGCAGCTGAGCTTGACTCTGTGCATCTGCCCATATTAAAGAAAGCTTCTTCTATTATTCAATGGTTTCCTAGATCACACTCCCCTCTGTAAGGCTTCATATTATTTATTTATGAATTCTGAGATCGTATCTGATTTCAAGTGATCCCGCCCATTTGCTTTCCAGGAAATAAGGAATAAATTCAAAAATGTAGAAAATCACAGAGGATTAACGTGTGATATTAATTTCTGATTTTGTTCCTTTTTCACTTGATCCTGTCAGAGTTAACTTTTTCTCCTGTGAGGCTATCATGTTAATACTCAAGCATGACATCTCATTTAACAGGATGTCGTGAAGCAATTGCTCCCTGCATGTTTCCCCCCTTAGTTTCTGTGGGTGAACGGTTCGAGATGGAGAGGCGGGGAGGGCCGGGGGAGATGTGTGCATTAGTAAATAGGAGCAGCTAAGAAAAGAAGAACAGGAAATTGATATAAATGCACACAGGTATTTCTTTAGTTTAGCCTGACCAACTGTTCCCCATTAGACTGCGAGGCATGTGTCTCATTGCTGTAACGAAAACTTTGAAACGTATAAAAAATGTACAAGATGCACAAGAATATAGCTCTGAGTTTCTTCTGGGTTGCAGCATTTTCATTCAAATGAAATTGAGTTTCCCAGATATATGGGCTGCATGGCCTTCCCAGGTGAAGAACTGTGCTGTTTGTCCCCATTTATTTCTCCTCCCACCTCCTCATCTTCTTACCCTGATTTTATGCTCCCTTGTGATTCAGCAAAGTGTTTATTTATTAGATTGCACCAATGTGCAATCTCTGCAGCAGCTAATGCCCTTTATTTATATTTGTACCACTATTTTAATGTTTGAATAGCCTGAAATATTAAGGAGATAATAAAAATGGATTAAAGAGGCATAGAGAAATGTAATGCCTCTACAAAAAAATAAATAAAATAAACAAATGATAAACTAAAGATATATAGATCAAGTTTCTGTCCTAATAGTATTTTGTTCCTAAATAGATTTTCAGAACTAGGAGCGATAACTAAACATAAACAGATGTGTACCATCAGATATGGCAACAATTGATGCAGCTACTTTAGAGAGTCTCATTGTCCTGCAGTGCCACATGGTACCGTCAACCTGCTTTCTTCAAAGACTGACTAATATTAATAAAATATAAATAAACCAATCTACCGCAACTTTAACTTCTAGTGAATTCTCCCCAGAGCCTCCTGTCAGAATTACAAAGAAAAAGAACATCCCTGCTCCTGCTAAACCCTAACAGTGCTTCAGGATGAGAAATATTTGAATTAAATATATTGTGTAAATCATAGGATAAAACCTTTTCATTCAAATAAACACAGATTAATTGCAGTTTCGCCACAAAGTGATTTTAATGAGCCCTGAATTATATCTGATCTTGAGTAGTCTTCTTTATTTTCAGTCTTCTGCTGTATCTGTTTATAATGTAATTTGTACTAGAGCTAGAATGAAATTGCTCTCTCTAGTATCAGTATTAGTAGGGCCATTTACTCTTGCATTTCCCAGCTCTACAGCAAAATCTGAATGCCTCCACAGCTTTAGCTCACGCTTCGGTGAACACAAACATTTATACTGTATTCATGGTGCTATTCCAGTCTTATCCCTCCAGGAGTCATATATTTTTCTTAACGCTTCTTATACTTGACCTAGAACTTTTATTTTTTTATTCTATTTTTACAACTTCACTAGGAAGCACTTGCTTGCTTAGTTCTAGTACTTCCTTAACCCCCTGTGGACACGCACAGTATCAGACCTTTGTGATTGTAAATATTGGCATACATGAAGGGCTTTATTTTAATTTCATAAACTGAATAGGAAGTGAAAAGTTTTTGGTTGAATTTTCCAGGATTTCACATGTTTTTTTTTGTTTTTTTTTTTATCAATAAAGATAAAGACTTAGACTTAGACAACTTATATTGTCACCAGTCCATCGTACCCCTAAATTTCGTTTTGTACAGCTTTCAGACAGTGAATGAGCAGCAGCTTAGCAGGAAAATGAACGTTTTCATTCTATAAAGTGCAGTAGTGATCAAATGTAAACAGTGTGGGGGAAAAAACATGGTGCGAAAAAGCATTGATATGGAAGTTCAGATCAGAAGGTTCTGGGTTTGATTCCTGGCCTTTGGTCTTTTTTTGAAGTTAGTATCTTGTAAGTGTGCATGAGTGGGTTCTCCAGCGTACTCCACTTCTTCCCACAGTTCAACAACATGACTGTTCAGTTAATTGGCGTCTCTAAATTGGCTCTAGATGTGAATGTGTGTGTGTGTGTGTGTGTGTGTATACATGGTTATATGTCTATAGATCCATTTATTGCTGGAGGCACCATGAAGTATACAGCAGTAAAACAATTCCAAAATGATCAGTGTTTGAGATGGACTGGTGACCTGTCCAGAGCGTAACCCGGCTTTCATCCATAGATTGCTGGAAATAAGCCCCAGCCCCCTGTGAACTTAAAGGTAAAGTGGAGGATGTTTTTTTCTGGTTGGATCATCAAATTAAGTGGTCCTTGAAACTGTCTGACATAGTGGAAAAATTGCAAATCTTCTTTTGGAAAGTAAGTCTGTATGAGCGATGCATATAGCAACTAGTAAACAGAGCGTGCACGAGGAGAAATGGGTGCATGCACGCTCTCGCACACGTTTAATAGACGTTCCCTCTTAGGATCAGGTACTGGGTTGTCCATGTGCATTTTTTTTTTTTCAAAAATGTGTGAAAATCCTCCACTGTACCTTTTAAGAATAAGTAACGGATGGATGGTGGATGGACAGGAGGGTAAAAACAGTTGAGGGATAGATGGAATGTCCTGCAGTAAAACTATGTCAAAAATAATGATTATTATCTGTTTTTGAATAGGGCTATGCTGATATTTCATTATTATTTTTCTTTTACTTTGAACATACAGACAGTGACGTTTACAAGCTGTACTTGATTACACCATTGAAATGCACTCGACAGGTAAAAGCCCTCCAATTGAGGGGAGTTCAAACAGTTCAAATGTTCGGTTCTTTTTCTGCTTTTATAAAGACTCCTTCAGATTGGCTGCCATTAGACTGCTGAATGTTGTTTAAAATGGGGTTTACAAAAAAGCCCTGAATGTTGGAAACTGTAAACCATATATACCAGTCTTATGTTTACATTTTATCACTACTGCACTTTAAAAATGGAAATGTCTTGAGAGCTATAGTGAACAAAATTTATTTTTGTATACACTCTGTGTACAAAATGACAAAGTCTAAGATTTGGAGAGCTTTTAGAAATATGACTAAATGGACCTATATGCTGATTGAAGAAAACGGAGTAGTACTTTATGGATAAATATTAGATCAAATTTGGGAAAAGTGGTAAATAATTTGTTTTGGTCTTGAATGTCGCCTAACAACACCTTTTTTTTAATCAAGGTTGTGTCAATCCTCTGTTCCTTGGAGCTTTTAACTGTTTTGTAAATTGTACAGTTTCTCCTTTTTCTTGGTTACGGCCTTTAGGGAAGTTGACTTTTCACTGTCCTCTCTTCTGCTTTTATGTACTGCTGCTCCTCCTTCTCACCAGACAGAAACTACATCTTACCTCGCTGCATCCTCCATCATCTTATCTGTTTATTGTCTCGTCCTGTTAATTGACTAACATGCTCCTTCCTTCTTATTCTCTTAAAGGCATCCAGTGCCTCCAGTTCCTGGTGAACTCATGCTGGCTCAGACCAAACTGATGACCCACTGAGACCCACTACCAGATACTGGATTATCTCTTTAAACCTTCAGCTTTCTGGATATCTTTGCGTTAAAGAAAAAGAAAACAGCGTGACCCCTGGACTGGAGAAGAACCATGGCAACTGCCACTTCAGATCTGAGAGTCGCTGCACTCTAATCCAACTCTCAGTCAGGTAATTCAGAATTTTTTACGTATATAATAATTATTTAACAAAACTTTTGAATATAAACATGTTTGAAATAAGCCTTCCTGGAACTTCTTGGTAATTTTGCCTGTTTTAGTGAGTGTTTAAAGGCTTTTCTCTGACAGTTTGAATTACAGGTTCATTACATGGTTTCCTTTAAATAGAGTTCCCCATTTTGGATATTTGTAGAAATGACCAGTAGCAGAGCATACCGTAAAACAGGAAGTGAGGAATGACGATGAATCACTAATTACAATCAGACTCAAACCTAATGCTTCCCTTGAGAAAATGTCCTGAACATAGATTCAAAGTGCAGCAATTTACAGGGTTTATGTGAGGATATGAAGGGGAGTTAGAGAAAAAGGATTAAATTTGTTAAACTTTGCAAGATGATTTGGCATTTATCTGTTTGAAATTTAAGCATCATAAATTAAACATTTTACATTCTAGTGCCTCCAGTTTCTGGTGAACTCATATTTACAAAGACCACAATGATAAACCAATGAGACCCAATTCCAGATACTGGGGTTATCTCTTTCAACCTTCAGCTGTCTGGATATCATTCACATTCTCCCTAGTCTGACCCGCTCTTGGATTCATAACCATTACCTCCTGCTTCTTAATGTGGGGGTAACAACCCCTAGTGTGATCAGGACAGGAGGAGGGTATATATTTTTTAGACACCTGGGATTAACCATTTCTACATATGGCCTAAATTGTGCATTCTAGTTTTGTTGATTTCTTTTTTTCAGGCTTATGTTGCTGTTGGAAGGTGAACACCCAACCCATCCTTTATGGCTTTGTGGTCTCTACTACTCACTACATTAATGCTTATCTTCCCATCACCTGTGACTCCATGATGTTGTCACAACATTGTAGTTTTCTTTTAAATACAGGGAATAGCATTAAGGTCAAAGAAATGTAAGAAACTTCTTCCAATTCTATTTACTGTTAAAAGATTGCTAATTCTGTCCGTTTGTCAATTCACAAGAATGTCAGTATGGACAATTGCTGGTCAATGGGTCAATTGGAACAGAAGCAGACTCGTGACGTCACCACACACTTGGCTTGTCTGTAGCTGTGTATCACCTCCTGTTATTTATAGTCTCTAGAGTACAATACAATCTTACTTTTTTTCATTTAGTGAGGAAATGATATTGGACACAGTCAGATAAACACAAATCAAATGAACATTTTGCCAGATAAAACAAAAAAAACTCGCCATCAGAGCCAGCGGAACTTCCCACACTTCTCTGCAGACGAGTCCACTGGTTGCCGCGGTCCTCTCAACTTCCTCTGAACTTCAGATTTTTTTTTTATCACGCACTAAATACATAAATGGGCCATAGAAGGGACACTTAAAAGCATATTATTCTCTCCTTAAATGATAGTAAAATGTACTTTTATAGAACAACAAAGACAGAAAAGTGAACTTTTAACTTAATACTCTGAGCTATGTGAGCGCTAAGCTGGAAAGATGTGCTGCCACGATGCATGCTGGGACAGCTGTCAATCTCAAAAAACGAACAACTTTGCTCTGAAGCATACGCGGTAAAGAGGGAAGGGCGAGAACAACATCAGGGGACTTTGTACGTTCTCGGTCTGCTGTTCTTGTGAATTGGAACAGTACAAGGGCTGATGGTGATGACATTTCATGAGTACACAAGCACATGAGAAAGCACAAGTACACACATTGAGAAACAGCCTCTGTTTTGTAATCTAAATTGTGTCTTCTAAAAGAGACATATGCTTTTAAATTTTCCTTTTCTTATTTAAATCTTTTAGTTGTGGTCCACCTAAATTTAAACTGTAAAACCTTGGTCTGATTGTGCTGCCATTGCAGCTCCTCAGGCATCCGTTTTACAAATTTTATAAGTTTTATATGTTTTTAGTGTTGCTGAGGGCTCTTTGAATGCAGATGAGGCATTACAAACCTCACCTCCAATCAGATTAGACTTAGACTTAGAGACTGAGACAACTTTTATTTTTATTTTGTATACACGGAGTGTAGACAAAATGAAATTTTGTTTTCTACAGCTATCATGACGTTTCCATTTCTCAAAGTGCAGCAGTGATCAAATGTAACCAGTGTGGGAGAAAAAAAATGGTGCAAAAAAAAGAAAAAACGCATTGGTTGCGGAGCATTCCACTTCACCCTGTTTGTCCATGTTTGTAGTTCTATAGCAGAGGTATGATTATCTAACGGTGTGGAAAGTTCTTATTTTGAAAAAGTCCAAGCATTCCATATTTGAACCAAGAGCGAGAGGAGAGTAAGAAAATAAACGTAAACGGAAACAATGACGAATGTAAGTTTACTGTTGTGAGCCTCATGAAATCTTTATTGTTCTCAAACAATAGCAGAAAAAACAGTTGCAACATTGGCTGTAACAGCAATATTTTAACACAAACTACACCTAAGATTCCTTTTAAATGCTACCACAATATGGATGAACATATTTATACAAGAACTTCACTGCATACATTTGGATCATGTTTTCCCTAAATAAAAATATATTGTTCATTTTTTTTTAATCTAATATTGGTATATAAAGTATTTCAGCTAATCCTTCATATTGGCAGAAGCTGCAGAAGAACCTATTCTCTGAAGTACTTTAGAAAAAGAGGATGATCATTGCTAATGGCGGTAGGTTTTTAATGAAAAAAAAAGTTAAGCTAGGCCCTTTAAAAAGTTTCTGATGTTGGAGGATGGGGTGATGACTCATGTGAATTAATAATAACCAGCAACCGGATATTAGATTTATCAGCTTGATCCTTCAGTTTTCTTCAACCTGATGTACTAAAATACTGCAACAAAAAATAAGCAAAATGTAACAGAATGGAGAAACTATGTGCTAAAAATATAACCAATACAGCATCTAACTGTATCAACACAGGACCTGGGGAAACTCAACAATATCTTTTTTTGGACTTTTAGAGAATGTAATACACAAAACAAGTTATTAAAGAGAGCTGAAAAAGGGGGAATTCGAATATGTCCTTTAAACTGAGAGTTGGAGGGAGTGGTGATGATTTACATTTCTTAGTTTTGCTCTTAAAGGTTGAGTATGACTTTTAAGGGCCTGCATTGCATATATGCATCACTGTCAGGAATCCCTGGTATTAATTAAGGATACCTGGGGTGTTTTTTCACTATTGAAATATTAATTGCTATGATAAACCTGCAGTGTGAACAACCAAAAGGCTGCTTTTTAAGGTTTTATTTGTTTGCCTGTGCAACTGAACTCCACCCAAAAGATGTCAGATTATGGTAGCGAATACTGTAAGCGTTTTCAGGAAGTTGTGATTCACAGTCTAGTTTTAAAATTGAATCCATATCCTTTTGAAACTATTTACAGAAACATAAACGACCAGAGTAGCAAAAAAAAAAAAAAAAGCTGCTTTAAATATTTAAATAGTCCTTTATAAAATCCATCCCATTTAATTTAGTATTGTAGGCATTTATTTTAGGCTGCAACTAAGGCAAAACGATTTATCTTTCAATAATTTTTTCTATAAATCCATTAATAATTGGATTGCTAA
Source organism: Cyprinodon variegatus (assembly GCF_000732505.1). Lineage (NCBI taxonomy): Eukaryota > Metazoa > Chordata > Actinopteri > Cyprinodontiformes > Cyprinodontidae > Cyprinodon > Cyprinodon variegatus. The sequence goes on from NW_015150580.1 coordinate 743,997, forward strand.
AGATTCCTTAAAGAAGATTTTTGTAAAGAAATTAAACCAGGTGAAACTAAAACTTTTCCACCTATTGAGTTTTGGAAAGATAATATTGACAGCGAAAACTTTTTTACATCTTAAATGCAAAATGTTTACTTATATATTTTTATTTTGATATAATTACTTCTCTAAGTGTGTTGCTCTGTCAGTTAAAGGCATGTTTTAGAGTCTATTCTCCAGTTAACGATTAATAGATTACTAAATTACTTGGCAATTATTTCAATAATCGGTTAATCACGATTAATCCGATTAATTGCTTCAGGCCTATTTGTATTGAATACAGAGACCCGGTGTAATTATAAGGAATGGAGTAATATGTGTTTCATAGAAACAGGCACCTCTTGAAACACCCTAGGGATGGCCATACAGTACTATATAAGATTTCCTGCCTGGTTTAGACTACCAGAGAAAACCCAGCTATAAGACCTGTCACCCTGACATCCAAAATCACAAAGTCCCTACAGAGACTCCTGTTGAGCAAGCAGGCAAGTAGCTATCAGGACCCCCTGCAGTTTGCCTTTTTCGCCTTGGAGTTGAAGATGCTGTCATGCATCTGCTTCAACAAACCCACTGTTATTTAGAAAAAGCAGAGAGATCATGTTCTTTGATTTCTCCAGTGTTTTTAACATGATTCAGCCTTATGTGCTTTGTCAAAAACTCCAGAAGACTCAGGTTGAAGCCTGAGCAAACGCCTAGATCAAAGACCACAGTTTGAGACTAAAGGATCAAGTGTATAACCATGTAGTCAGGAGGATAGCAGAACCACAGGGGTCGGCACTCTAACCATTCCTCTTTGACCTGTACATATCTGAAAAAAAGAAAAAAAAAAACAATTTCAGGAGGGCAATTTTTTGTAAAGAAGGAACAGGCACCACCTTGGGTCCATCCAAGCACATCCCTGCCAACAGATTACAGAGGAAGAAATCACTTTCTCCATAATAGGCTTATGAAATATATGCAACATCTTGCTGTAAACAATCAATCACATAAGCTTCATCAGGAAGCAGAGAGCAAAACCACCACTGTCTGTTTTTCAGGTGAACACTGAGGTATGTGTACTCCTCCACTGCCTCCAATTCTTTTCCCATGAGGTTAATATCATTTGTCTTGTTGTTGTTTCTCCTGAAATCTACAATCATCTCCCATTTTATTCCCGTTGAGGATCAGATGATTGTTTCCACACCAGGCAGTTTTAACAGCCTCCTGTGATTTGCTTTTTGTCCATCTCTAAAGCTCCCAAAGTCTGTAGAGTTTTCCGAGTATTTCTACAGACACAGTCTTGCCCTGAAAGTGGGACATAAAAAATAAGCTATTCAGAAAGTGAAAGAATTGAAAGCAATGAGACAAGTAGAAAAAAAAACAACTTCATTCTAAAATGTTTGCACAGCACAGGTGCAGCATACTAGAGGAAAGTTTAGTGGATGGAAAATGCGGGGTTGAAAGAACCACAGTAGTGTGCACAATTTTCAGATGAAAGTGATTTTTACATTTCATTTGTAAATCAAGCACATTTTAGAACACTTCATGCTTTTCTGTGCTGACAACCTACCAGTGCAGGTGATGTTGCTGATTTCAGTTTTCAGCATGAGTTGCCGTCTGCACACGCAGACAAACTTAAAAATTAACATCCAATCACTGTGCATTTTTGGCCAGTATGCCTGCCTGACCTAAACCACAGAGAGATGTGTTTACAGCTTTTGTTTGAACTACAACTTTAAAAGGAATTAAAACTTTATATCTTAGCTCTTTATGTCTCAGAGCTAATAATTTAAATTGGTTAATTCAACAATATAAACTATTTAAATTTTTAGTGTGGGAATTTGTTCTCCAATTAATGAAAATCTCTTTAAAATTCCGATGAGAGATTCAAGCACGTAATGCTGCATGTTTACAATGCTCCTGTCTTTTAAATCCCCTTTCTTGGAGTGCAGTTTAAATGTTTTGTCTCCAGTAAAACGCTTAGGGAAAATGTGCAACCATGGAACAAGGACAGAAGGAACACATTGATAGAAGCATAGAAAACAAAAGAAACATAGGCCATGGGTGTCTGACTGTGTCTGAATATCCAGTTTGTTCATCTGGGCTTTGCGGCTGCCTTTTGCTCCCATTTCCTTTCTGAAGTGGAGCAGCACAGGAAGGCCGGCTGCAAGAGAGAGGAAATGGTCCTCATCAAACAGCAGATGGAGGACAACATGTGCTTACACAGCAGAAACAGGCACATGAATAAAAAAAGAGCGAAAGGGTGCTCGATTATTCAAATTTTATGGGGAGTGTGACCCTGATCTTTCCTTGCAAGTATCAGCGGTTCGGAATCTTGAACTTTATTTAAGAAAGAATGAGAATATTTTGGTACTCTTTTTTCTAAAAGAGAAGGAACACATTTACTTGTTTTAGGTTGCTGTTTTTTTTAAATATATATTCTGACTTTGATATATTGGTTCCTAAGATTGATTTTAAGTCCACTGACCTGTTGAGTAAAACATTTTCCAATCTCTAAGAATTTTTACCTAGATTTGCATAAATTTTATTCTTTATGACACTTATGTGTTAGAAAAATCCATTTCCCTCCTGTTTTCTGCTGTTCCCTCCTAGCCATAGTCACAAGTGTTATAATAAAGGCAGCCTTTTTTAAAACTATCAAGAATAATTGTAGCCCATGATCTAAGGCCCCATGTACAAAAAGAGTTCGGAGCAATGTTTACAGCAACACCTGGGATATATAAAAACTAACCTTGCATGAAAGTGTTCCTCCATGCAAACCTTTGACCTGCTGGGAAATTTGGCATCAGCCGTGCTAACTTTTAAAAATCCATAACAAGAAGCTAAAAAGTACTGAAACTTAAACAATAAAATGAAGTGTGACTGTATTCAATAACTCTAAAAAACAAAAAACAAAAAAACAAAAAACAATGAACCTAATGTTTTTACAGAAGTTTTATTTTTTATCATTTAAAAAACACATTCACAGATCTAAAAGTTATTGAAAAGAGTCTGGTTCGGATGTAAACTAAAGATTCCCTTCTTTAGTTCAAGAAGATCTATCAGTCTCTGCGCCGAGGAGCATAAAATCTTATTCACATCCGGTCGCTTTCATTCTAACAAAAAAAGTGGTAGATTAGCATTTTAATTACAACCTGCATGTGATGATTATTTAGTTGCACACGGTGTAGACGTCCATGCATGTCCATAAATACCGTGTGTAATTGTGCATGAGGGAGAAGGTCGTGCTCTTACAGGATGATGGATGGATTATATGCTGGTTTATATTGTCCAGCATCACAGAGCGGTACTAAGGAACCGTGCCTCTCCATGGCAGTTCAAGATCTAACTACCTCTCTGTGCAACGGGAGCTTTTGTCGGGTATTTGATAGTCACCCTGAGTGGTTCCCATGACAACCGTACCCGTATTGCTCAGATAGTAGATAAACATCCAATCTGAATTTCAATCGAAGAGCAGGTTTCAGCACTAAACTTATAGTAATCTATAAATTTACTTTTAAATTAAATTCATTTTCATAATAAAGTTTTTCAAGTATTTGTAATTCAAAAAGCCTGAAAAACTGGTACATTGGCCGGCTCACAATGCTCACTACAAGAGGAGCATTTTCAATAACATTCTTAGTCTGAACAAGATTTCCAATTTAATATTTTATATAAAGTTGATTTTAATTAATTATAGAGGACATTTTAACTATTTCTAGATAAAACATCTACAGATGCAACTTAGCAATGTGCTATAATTTGGTACTATGCATCAAATGTGACAATTATATTTCAACTGTACACTGTCCCTGGGAACACTTTAGACCTAGATCTAAAATGGTTCTAAATGACGGCTATGTGTTAAGTCTGATATTAGCTATTATGCTGAGTAGATACCAAGCAATTTAAGGAATATAGGAAAAATTGTCTTTTTTTATTGCTGATTTTGTAAGTTATCAAACAAACACTATTCCTTCATCTGTTATCACAGCAAGTGCCTTCTTTCAGGCTGGTTACATGCTACAGTTTCGGTTTGTCCATTTTATTTTGGGATTTGATTGTCTGGGAGATGCATTATACGCTGCCCTTCTGGCCTCCAGGTCAGAAAAACCTATCCTGGTCAGATTTTATCATCACCTCCTCTCCCTGTCTTGGTTTTGTGTTTATGGCTGTGATTTTAGCCAAGCAAAGGTCTTTCCATATCTATTTGGCAGAGCTTTCTTTGGATGTTGCACTTCCCCTTATTTTTTTCCTAGATTCCTTTGACTCTGACCATTCCTTGCTTGTCTAACGCTGTGGATTTAGAGGGTTTTTCTTTTTTTCTTTCATGAAACAAGTTTCCTTAGCAGAGAGGACAATGAGACTTGCTGTGGTGCCCATGGTCCCACTGAATGACTCATGTTCCTATTAAAGTCAGACAAAGCCCGAGCAACAGGGTTACACAATGTTAATCAACTAACTTCAGCTCATAATGTCTTCAAGAAGACGACTGTGAAAATATGCTAGGTTAAGGTTTGTGGCCTGAGTCTGTGTGACATAATTACTGTGCTTTCACTTCCATTCTCTCCTACAAGGAATGCTTGTGACTGTTGCTGAACCTCCCCCTCGAATCTGAACCATTGTGCAGAAATAGCTGTATTTGTTTTTTTTTTGCTGTTCTTTCTCTAATCTACTGTTGCCTTGAGGGTGATAAGGAAGTGTAGAGGAGCAGTTATTCTTAGGAAAAATAAATGCTACTGTGAAGGGCCCATTTTGCTATGGCAACTGTAGCCATTCAGCAGATAAGTCCTGCTTCTCCTACAGTCTGGGGGAGCGTTGTGAACCAGAAGACTCACTCTTCAGGAAGAAGGGTTTTATAGTCTCTGTCTACATGAAGCAGACCTGTCTGCAGAGCCAGGCTTCTCATCCTCACAGCATGGGCTCTTTTCCATTTTGCTCTCTTTTTCCTCCCCCAGAATCAAGTGGCTTTTTGTTCTCCCACAGCGGTGCTTATCGCTCATTTCTCCACCACTGCCCTCCCCACGCCTTTTCTTAGGGAATGAAAGGATATTTTGGGTGATAGATCTTGTCTTCCTCCCGCAGATCCCACAATGCTTTGTTTTCCCCGCAGAGCCCGCTTTGTTTAACCCTCGCTTAGTGCTGATGCAAAATCGATTTCATGCCAATAGGAGAGAAAAATAAGTGTTGATTGTCATGATTACAGGCACTGACACTGCAGTTAATTTAAATTCACTTGACTGAAGTGGGTTTGCTTGTCCCACAGGGTTTCTAAATTGCCTGTTATTTCTGTGCTTGGTAAACATAAGGAAGAGCTGTATACTCCAGGGAGATAGTAGGTTATGCTGCCTGTTGAGAGCATATTTAAGTTAGCAAAGTTTCAGTTTTGTCACTCAGTCCTGGCTTTAAAGTTTGTCAAACAGTAAGGTGTACAGTACGAGGAACTGAAAAAGATAAGTTAATTAAGGAATGTGATATTAAATGCTTTTAATTTGAAAAGCAAAGTTTTTCATGACCTTAACACAACAGTGAGAGAATAACATGTCAACGTCAAGTTTATTTCTGTTTGAGATCCCCTGAAGCCTTAGTTCAAAGGCGAACCAAAGGTTGAACTCTGCAGTTGAAAAGCATCCTCTGTGTTACCGGGAAAATTATCTAAATGCCAAATTCAATAAAACACCCTGATTTGTCTTTATAGTGAAGTCAGGGCTGTCTTAATGGTGCATGTAGACCGAGCGCGGTGCCCCTGGCAATTACGCTAGTCCCATGGGGAGTTCACCGCTCTGCATTTTAGATGAAGAGTGTTTACACAGTGGACCTCGTCATGAAATAGGAGGAGCTGAAACCCTACTCACTTGAAAAAAACCTCAACAATTAAACTGAATGGTTATTGCTTCTTTAGTGCATGTTTGTGCCCTTAAGTTTGCCATTTGTGAAAAAAAAAATGTTTCAATGATATTAAAGATAATTTTTTTAGGTCACCCAGAGTTTAACTATCCTCCCATTAAGCTCAGATTTTAATCTGAAATTATCTAGCCTACTTTTTCACTGGTTCTTCATTTGTGCAGGTAAAACTAACCCTAACCCTATCATTTGTGCGGATTTGGTTTTCAAGATATGATTATTTTTAATTGCGGCCGATGACATCACCATCCCAGCAGACGTTAGTGCTGCGCTCGTTCCTGATATAAAGTTATTGCATAACATCACATGCCATTCCTGTGCTGGCATTGCATATAACAGTGGGCATGTTTACCGTATTTAGTGGCTGGAATGATTGTTTAATATTTAGGAAATCACCAGCCTCACTATGGAACTGCCATTACTCCTTAGCATTCCCTGTCAAGCTCTCGCTGTCGGCATTTCATAGACTGCTGCTGATTGTTCTCTATCAACAACTTTTGAATCACCTTTGGGAGACCATCATTTTTGGAAAAGCCCCTAAAGTTCTGAAAAAAAGAGTCCGCTTTGGTTCATCCAGAGCTGGGTCTGGATGATGGTGGGATTGGTGGTACTTCCTTGTAAAGCTACCCCTGCAGAAAGCACAGATGCTGGGCATTGGGCAGTGAAAGACCAGGGTCTGCTGGAGGTAAGGGAGGATGATGAACAGTCCTTCTAGGACTAAAGTAATAATCTAAGCCACCTAAAAACCTCTTGAGAGCATTCCTTATTTATACCTTTCTTGACACTATTTATCTATTCAGCTCATTTCAACTGTGATCACCGCTTCTATCTCCATGCGGTGCTGCTGTATGACAACACCTCAGTTCTATCTAGTAGCAAGAGGTGAGAGCGGAGAAGTGAGCACTCACAGCAAGGAGTTCACCCCTGGCTGCTTCTCCGACATTACCGCATGGTATGCAAAGAAATTATATGTGAATACACTTGCCGTGGACACAGCTTCCAGTCTGAACGCACTATTAGGGGTCTGCAAACCTGCAGCTGGTTCTTCATAGTGGCTCTTAAGAGCTTTGGCTGAGGAAATTTATTTTTATTTTTTTTAAAAGCTCATCCAGTTACAAAGTTTGTTTTTTTGCAGTTTCTCTGTGTTTTGTAGCTGTGTCTGCATAGAAAAAAAGGTAAATTGTTCTGTCAAGGAGTTAACTTTTTTTAAGCTCTATTACACTGTAGCTTTTGAGAAATTCATTTAAAAAGGTGCAAGACAGAGATGCCTCTTAAAATTTGCTGTGCTCTCTATCTAGTTGTCTGAATTTGACTTTATGAGATGCAAGTATTTAGTGAGGCTGTGGATAAGAAGGTGTGTGTTCAAGTCTTGACAACCTTTTAGATCCATGTTTCAGACTATTTTTTTTAAATGAGAACTACTTTGCCTTGCCAGGCTGTGTTAAATACATTTGGTAACACACTGCTTACATGTGGTTGGGTAAAAATGATCACAGTTATTATTACAATTTATTAAAGTAGTATTAGGAAAAATATATGTATATAATAAATATAAATGTCTATTTTACTAAACTATTACTATTTTGTTCTATTCTGCTCTGAAGTATGTTCCTATTTTTAGTATCTCCCACATGTTAGGTGCATGCACCCCTTTCAAAGGCTGATCACTGTGTTCTTAGGGTGGTTATGATTGGAAAAGCAAGATGACTGAAAAAGGACATTAGCAGCAGCAGCAGCTCTGGTGGGATTACAATGAAATGGTCCATATGAGACATCCCATCATAGACAGACCATTTTGGGGCTGAGAAGCTTTGGAGATGAAAGGGTATGAAATGGTAACCAAAATGATGAGCACAAGCTGCTGGTGCATTTTAGAGCTTGGTTGAGAAACAAAAATTTATAAAAACCCTATAAAAGTAAAGTAAAAAAGGATTCTTCCACAACTTTTATTTAGATATGACTGGATTAGATTTGATTTTGTTTAAAACTAGCAGACTGATTGAGACTGAACTTCCATAATTATTTGAGAATAGCAAACCAAAATGCGCTGTTTGCTGTTTCTTTATTTTTATTCCAATTTTTTAAGAACTGAATGCTTATCTTGCCATTTATATCCAATTACATATTAGATATTTATGTAAACATCAAGATGCACCAACTATAGTTGACTACAGTTTAAAATTCTGAACATCACCTCCTCTGCAAAGGCATGCCAGGTGAAATAGAAGTCATCTCTGTGTCACTGAAAGCTGGCTTTGTGTTAATGTTACCTGTGCAGGCCATTAATCTCTTTGTAACCCACCGTTCAGATCAAGTGATGCATGACATTATTTCAAGAACTGAGGTGTGCTGCATGTGCAGTAAATTATATTGTTGTCAGCATTCTGCAGCTGAAGGTAGATTATGTTTGCCTACAAATGATTTTCATTTACGCTGTTACTTTGCAAAAAAAAAAAAAATCAGAATCCTATTTATAAATGCCAGCCCAGCTCTAACGTATGCTTAGGACTGACACAACTGCTTTGCTCACTCACAAAACGTGTATTTCTTCCAATAGCCTCCTAATTGAGCCGTAAGTGTCGCCTTGGTGACAGACTTTAGGGATTCCTATGAATGTTCACCCTCTATTTTTGTCCCATCACTCTTTACATCTTTATCAGTATCTGCTCACAGCAAAGAGGAGGAAACCTCAGTGTAATATGCTGGACGGTAATGAGAAGTGTCACAGCATTGGCTTCGTCATTTTAAACCAAGCTGCAACGCATTAGCTCAGCTATCGATGGCTCTGTATCCAGCTCATAATTGCTTTGCTTCAGAATAATTGAAAAAGGGGGAATTGAAAAAGGTAAATCCCAGAGGTGTAGGGAGGAGAGGAAGATGGATGGGAGGACATGATGAGGCCCCTCAGAGGGCTCTGAGCTTCTCTGAGACTCTAAGACCCCCTCACACCAATATGCTGCCTTTGCATGCATACCTTACAGCACAATGTCTCACCTTGCATGCCTTTATGGTTAATTCAAGTTTATGCAAAAACACAAAATTAGACTCCAATAGTTGTTCTTGCTTTTTCAAGCATCAGACTGTTGCCACAGGTTTCATGCATTGGGGGTATGGATTGTAGCTGTGCATTCTTTATGTTATAAAAACTAAAGATTTTTAAGCAACATGTTAATAAGAGCTGCTTAAAATGTAATGACTGGAATGCTTTAAGAGGATTAAGAGTAATCTAGTGTGATTTTGTACTCTACTTTATCTAATACTCAGTAGATAAATGGTGTTTTTCCTGTAGGCACTGCTTTAACGGGTTTTGAGGGTCAGACAGAAGCTGCAAAATTTATGTCAGTGACGTCGCAGTTACGTTGCAGCGATCTGAACATTTTTTCTTTGATATTTCAGTCTGTAAATACTCTTTTATATGAAACAGCAGCCTACACAGTATGAGTGCAAATTTATTTCCGTCTTTGATCTCCAAGGGAGATGCTTTATTTGTTCACACTGAGGTAGAGGGCTGAAACTGTGGTGCGGTGCTAGCTAGTCTCTGAGGTCATTACCACTGCCACAGCATCTCAGCGCCTTGGGAAGGAGCACGAATTGATTAATGACGATGCTAGGAGCTTGGGGGGGTGCTTCTGCAGTTCTCAAGAAATGCTTTAGAATCTGCCATATTTCAGTCAAATTCTGACAGAAAGCAGTTGATGGTTTTGTTTTCTGATAACATTGAAGGATTTGCAGTAACTTGTGCTTACCTGTTGACCCTAAGTACTTAAAATCCTTCACCTTATTTATTTTTACTCTTTGCAAACTCATGGCTCCACTTCAGTCCCTCTCATTCATACACATCTATTCCCTCTTGCTACTGCTAAACTTAAGTCCTCTTTGTTCCAAGGCAAATTTCCATCACTTTAGATTTTCCTCCAACTGTTCCCTGCTCTCACTGCAGATCACGTCATCTGCAAACATCATAACCGTTGGAGATTTCTGTCTGACCTATTCTGTCAACCTGTTCATCACCACAGCAAACAAGAATGGGCTCAGAGCTGAGCCCCATGCATGCTCCTTTCCGCTCTAAACTCCTCTGTCACACCTACAGCGCACAGCTGTCATAAATGTCTTGTATTCTTCTACCCGAGACTCCCTCATACAGTACAGCTCCTAGTCTCCCTCTCTGTACTTTTCTATCAACATGCTCACAGCTAATACCATATCTTAATCAGCCTGAAACCATACTGCTGCTCACAGATGCTCACTTCTGAGCTCAGTCTAGTCTAGCTTTCTCTACTTTTTCCTGATACCTTCATTGTATTGATCATCAGCTTTATTCCATTGCAGTTTTCACAACTTTGCACACCTCTGTTGTTTTTGAAGATTGGTACCAGCACACTGTTACTTATTCTTGAGCAAAATATATATTAAATTTAGGGCTTAGCAAAAATTCTATATCAATATGTATACTTTTATTCAACAGCCATGATATTTTAGGGCTGCAACTAATGATTATTTTGCTAATCAAATAGACTTTAATGATTTTTTCAATTAATTGATTAATAATTGGATAGAAAACGGTTACTTAAAGAGCAATTTTAGTTTCATCTGGTTTATTTGCGTAAAAAGTCTTATTTAAGGAACCTTTTGCTATCCAATTATTAATCAATTAATGGAAAAAACAATCAACAGATTAACCGATTTTCTAAATAATCCTAGTGGCAGCCCTACTACTGTTAACATCATTTTGGGTTCATCCAAAATGTTATGTTTTAGAATTTACTTGCGACCACTGTTTTTAAAAATTTTTATTAGCAAGAGTTAATGTCGATAATTTATTGGAGTTATTTTAAAACATAGACTTTGAGCTTTAATTGTGTTTGTCTACTTTGTTTTTTATTTGAAAGTTGCTCACAAAAGGCCAGAGAAATGTGAGGGGGAGATAATCTGGTTTTAAATACAGATTGGGGAGAGGATGGATACAACTTCTAAACAAGAAGATGGCAATTAAATTCTGACAAAAACATTTCTTCTTGTTTTTTCAGAGATTAAAAAAGGCTTTTCCACACTGCTTAGAAGTAATAATTTAGAGTCCTTTATTTGTGCTAATTCTACAGTTGCTTACAGTGAAACATAACTAAGCTTTGCAAAACAACAATGCTATTTGTGTAGATAAACCCTAATTTGTTGATTGTAGATCCACAGAACAGTGGATTCTGCTCCTTTGTGCTTTGCTTTTTCTCACCTTAGATAATTGGATGAATCTGCAGAATCCACAAACTATGCATCACTTTCCTCTTCATCCTCACTGCCTTTTTTTCTTTACTTTAATTTGAATGAGCTGGGTTGTCCCCTTTTTTTTTTTTTAAGTGAATTGCTTTTGACAGATTACTTTTACCGTAGTTAATTTATTGTTAAGCATAAAAGCTTTTTAAGTTTACACAGTGTACCTTCCATCGACCTTTTTTCTCTAAGATGCCTTGTCAGTAGCAGCCCTGCAGGCCGAGTTACCATGGGAACATGTTGAGAAGAACAATGGTGTGCAGATTTAAACAACTGTGAGGTGTAAATTAAAACAGAGTTTAGACTAATATAATGAACAGGCAGTGTGAGATAGGGAAATCTAGCTTATGTGGGCATATTTAACAAAATCTGTTTACATGGCTCATACTGTCCTACATCTAGATTTCAGATTATGGATGCTGTCCTTAAAGCAGGATCAGCAGGAACAAACGGATTACTTTAGTATGGCCAGTGCTGAACACCTTGTCCCACTAGGCTAGATTGCATTAAAAGCAGTTGCACATCTGTGTGGACAGATGGACGCTGCCCCGGCTTCAGATCCTCTCTCAAGACAGTGAATGTAAAGAGCTGCCCTTGAAATAGTTAACCCAGCAAAGACTGAGAGTATTGAGAAACATGGCATCAAGCCAGACTGGGTAAATATGCAGAGGAAACTTGATGTTTAACTAAAAACAACTTGACTGTGTGCTGTTTTAGAGAGTGTTATGAAGAGTTTAAGGAAATCCTAAATGGAAAATACAAAAACAGCACAAAAAAATACTAAGAAAAGTCTGTTTTAATTATTTTTGTAAAATTGAAGGTCCCTTAAACCACAATAAAACACACCCCTGAATATGTTTTATTTAGATTCTATTTTAAATTCCAACAGAATCAAGTGCCTAATTGTGGAGTGGAAGAAAAGTAATATATTATTTTCCAAACGATTTTAAAATTCAACTCTGACAAATGTGGTGAGACTTTATATGATCCTAGCTGACTCTAATACCTGCAAATAAATCCAGTGAGTAAATCCATTCAGTATTCACTTAATTAAGCAGAGTCGATCAGAGGGGATTTTTTTTTTCACAGTATGAATCTAGGTGTTCTGTGAAAGGCTTAGATGTTTGTTTAGAGAAAATGACTAAATAGACAGGATCATGAAGATATAGGAACACAGCAAAAATTTAAGGGAGAAATGTATAGAAGAGTTTGCATTTAAAGCAATATCCCAGGCATTGAACATCTCACAAAGCTCTCTTATGAAACTTATTCAGTGTCTTGAATTTTGTCATAAAATAAACTCCAGGATAAGAAAACATTAATTCCAAGCGAGAAGGTCAGAATCTACAAACAAAACCCGATATAGCTTCTTCTTTTTTTTTCTTTTTTTTTTATTAATTGCTTTTCTGTTAGATTTGATAATAGTAACCCTTTAGCTCAATTGAACTGGAACAGTACAAAGTAAAAGACTCATTGTGAAAATACACATACTAGACATGTAACGATAAGGATGCTGGGAGCCGATCAATAAAATCAGTATCTGCCGATCACACCATCAAATCCTAAAATTCTTCATCTGCTGTCTAATGTACATTGAAATTGAATTATTATGTATCAAAATTATAGTAGATGAGAAAATATCATGAATTGACCAATATTGTAGTGAAGGAGGCACAGATACTGCTGAATTTATGTAATAGCTGTTTTGGGGAGATTATTTCTGTGTGGTTTTTAAAAAGAAAAATAGCCACTCAGAGGAAAAGTACCTGTTAGCCTCTAAACCAGTTGTATCGACTAAATAATCATTGTTGATGAGAATACAGACATGTTTTTGGTTCATAAAGTGAGATAAATAATAGTCTTTTCAAATTTTACCATTATAGTCAAGCATTTTTGGGTGAACTTAATGAATTCATCAATATTTTTCGAGAGATCCTCTAATAACACAGTTTAACCTCTGAGCAACATGTGTAAGATGATTTTAGCAATAGTTTGCCTTCTGTGTAGTTTATAATAAACTACACAGAAGGCAAACTATTGCTAAAATCATCTTACACATGTTGCTCAGTAGTTAAACTGTCTTATTGCTCTGGGGGCTCTGTATATCTCCCGTCTGCCTCCCTTGGTCGTACCCACCCCTTGCGCTCACAGGCCATTTTTCAGATTCCATAGCTGACAGAGAGTGACTGTGTCCGCAGAAACTTTTCTCAGTGGACCTGACGAAGCAGGGAAGGCTGTGCTTCCTGTCAGATGCAAACACAGACAATTTCCCTGTATTATCTTCTACATGTAACAAGCTTCCCTCTGATGCCTTGGCTCCTTAGCTTATTAGTCAAACAAAGTTAGAAAACTGCCAGTGTATCATTATGTTGTTTTTTCTATGCCAGACTAAAAGAATAGGGAAGCATGCAGCAAGCACAATGAGAAGAATGCCTCATCCTCCTAAACAAATGACTGCCGAGCAAAAACATTTTGATTTACAACTGAAGTCACGCTGAGTGAGACAGTTTTTATTTTCTGTATTCTTTTTAAAGCTTTGAACAGCAAATAGAAATGCGGCAGGCAATTGCTTGACTTTCTCTGCTGTTTTCGTGTGGAATGTTATATGCTCATATCTTTACATGTCCAACATATTTTGTTTACTGTTAGATGTGCAGGTATTCAGGAATGTTAGGGTATAATTAATGGCAACAGAGCTCTGAGTCATGCACTGCAGCGGTTTGCCCTGCAACTAGAGGGTTGGCGGTTTGAACCCCAGCTCTAGCTTTCTCTGTCAGTGTTCTTGGGCAAGATACTTCACCTGCGTTGCCTACTGATGGTAGTTAAGGTGCCTCACTTGTGTCAGCGCCACGGCAGCTCTGGCTTTAACGTAGCTTGCTACCATCAAAGTGTGAATGGGTGTTCGACTGAGTGTTGTGTAAAGTGCTTTGGATTCCTCTGACTTGAAAGGGCGGTATATAATTAAAGGCCATATGTTATGACATAAGCAGGTCTTGATGTTAAGGAATGCAGTTTTACAGATGTGAAATATTGTGTCAGAAAAAGTAAAGAGTTCTTGCACATATAGATCTGTATGGTGGGTTGTTGGGTGGATTGCAGCAGGAGTAGGGCTTGTATCCAGGGACAATGACACTCACCTTCAGATTGTGACTGGGCCTGTTCCTGGTTGCTAGGAGATGAATGGAAGCTACTAGCTTCTGCAGCTTGAATGCAACAAGTCTGTTAGCCCATTTAAAAGAATAGCCCAGCATCACATTCTTTCAGCAGGTAAATGTACTCACAGTTTAGGCTCATTGATCAGTGGATGTGAAGGCTATGCGCATTGCATAGCAACTATCTACTGTTACATGCTTTACTATGAGCTAAATTGTAAAATTTTACTCTTTAATTATATCATTTGAATTGCACATGTACACCAAGCTTTTGGATGATATACCTAACACATAAAATGGTGCTGTTCTTTCACCAATGATGCAGTGGTTGGAAAATTGTAGGCCATGGCTATAATTCTTACAGCCATGGCCTATAATTCTAGAAGGAGATTTATCAGCGTTTCACAGAAATAACTCTCTGCTTCACTACCTTCTGTCAAACATACCACCCCGATGAGGAGGAGGGAATATCTAGTGGGCCAAGACAATACTCTCCCCCAGTGCTTGTTGCAAATGTCTTCTGCAGGAAAATAAGGACGCCCCAGAAATTCCCCTCCGAGCTGGCATCTCACATGACCCATTTTCATTATGGCTGGTCTAATGGTTGGTGACTGGCTGCTGAGTGCTGAATGGAGAGAGGACAATGCATAGATGAGCACACACACATTGCAATGATACTGCTAGAGTTGAGCTAAAGCGTTAATAATGGTCAAACCTGAGACTTCTAGCCTATACCAGTTGGCCAAGGCGAGACGGAGTTTGGCTACTCGGAGAGAAAAGGCAGTGTTTGATTGAAAGGATTATAAATGGATGTTATGGCATTATCAGGAAAACTTGGAGGCCCGGCAGCATTATAGTACCATACTAAAAATGTAACATTTAGCCATAGGATAGAGTGATATAAAAGGAAGGAGATACTGTAGAGCCACTTAACCACAACTTTAGCCTAAGGGCTCCCTGGAGGCACTCATCTGATTTAGTTATTCTCAGTATCATAATAATAAACAACAATTCAATGAGAATATATAAAACTCAGTGTACAGTAGTCTGTGTTGTGATAAGTCCGCATCAGACACCAAGTCCTGCTCTGAGAATCCACAAACTCAGCTCAATATCTGTGTCCTCATCCAACCTTTATAGACATTTATAGAGAATGCCCTAACTAGGGGGGCTGTTAAAGCACAAGGAGAACTCCGGAGGGCTTATTCCTTATTAGAATTCCCTTATCAGTCTTTTTCATGGAGCGTAGGCTTGACATGTCGGTGTTTATTATGTGCTCTAGGAAATATTATTGACCAGGAACGTCTGCTCCCACTCTCCCTACTGCAGTTAGTGTCTCTCTGCTCTGCCACCCCCACATTCCTCAGATGTCCCGTCTGGATGTAATACAGGACACTGCGGAAAAGAGTGGAGCCTTCAACAGTGTCTTCATTGACACTTCACTTGGCTTAGGCTCTTCTTTTCAACTGCAGCTGCAGCGAACCTCTCACACACCTGCAGAGTAGTCAATCTGCCATTTCATTAGGTCTGATTGCAAATCTGTGTGGCAATCTTCTTTCTTACTTGCAGGGTAAAAATGCATAACAAGTGTTATTAGTTAGAATGTAGTTAGCCCACTAATTTGACAGTTTTAGTCTTGAGCTCAGACATTTTTATTCAACCAAGATATATAAGAGCATCCTTTAGATTACAAACGACACGGTACCTTATTTTATTTCCCTCACAGGCATAAAAACACAGTGAAAAAGTTGTAAAAAGCAATATATGTTTGTGGATTCTCCATATTTATCCAAGCATCTTATGTAGTGAGGGAAAGGTTTGTCTCCATCTCTTGCTCTATTGTACTAATAGTGACAATGACTGGCTTCCAGCCCATTTTGAAGTCAGACATCATTTTCTGGTTGAGGATCATGATCTGGGAGTAAAATGATCTCAATCTAAAACAATATTATCTGAAGTTAATCAGTTGAACTTTTTTGCAACACTGTAGAAGCAGCTTTACCTTTGGTTACAAAAGGACAGGATCACTCCCCACTATAAATACACTGAGGGAAATTATCTTATGCATTATCCAGAACCATATATAACCAAACTTCCAACAGCTTAATCTGGGTGATGATTTTATTTAATGTGGTAATAACTTTAACTGTGTTTGGCAATCAGATGGAGCCTCCTTTCAATCTCTGCAGAATGCTTTCTCTGGAAGGCTGTGAAGTGTAATGTTCAAGCAAAATACGCTTTCAAGTACCTGGATAGGTCTGCCATTCTTTAGACAAGGTGGACATGACTGGTCAGAAAAACACAACTGCTGTAACCTGCTGTTCATTCACTTTCAAAACCCACTGCTATACTGCTTGACTTTTTGCAATTTGCCTGCTTTAGTTGTTTATTTCTGGTGTACAGTGTTCCTACACCTACACAGGCAGTGTCCTGGAAACCCCTTGTTCCGCGTCTTGGCCTTGTTACAGAAATAGCTGGAGGAAAACAGCTGGTATCAGCTACATCAGTGGAATTTTGTGGAAGTGGAAGTTCTCTTTCCTGAGTTTGATAAAAGATTCAAGCAAATGCTCCTTCGGTAGATGTGGGTTTTATATTAAATTCTTTAAACTTTAAACTCAACACTAAACTGCTGGTGATTTTCTTTGAGATGCTTTTCAGATTTAATATTTAAAAGTTTTTTGTTTTTTTTCTGCCCCTCCCAGATGTCATAATATTTTTCTCAATGGGCTAGAAGAGACAGCACATTGTTGTCAAGAATTGTTAAAGTATTCTGCCATCTTGTGGACACGTGCGGTGTTACAGCTGTTTTTTTTTTTTTTTTTTCATCTTCCCTGACAGAGCTAATGAATGACCAGGATATGAGTGTGTTGTTCCATTGTGGTCCTCGTGAACTTTGCACCGATGAGCACATTCCTGAAAGCAGTCACAAATAAAGAAATATGCCTCAGATTGGTCTAAAGCTTTTGTTTCCCATGAATAGAACACTATACGACAGTCATGTTCTCATGAATCTTGATCGCAGACATGTCTGGCACTAAATTTAATATCCGTCTTCATTGTGTTTCATTGTAGGCACAATGGTCCCCCTTCTGTTTTTGGTGGCAACCACAACAATACCCAATACCAATAACACTGCCAATGACACCAACTCCAAAGGTAAGAATGATTGCAAGGGCCCCTCCGCTTTAACATGCAAGAATGTGCATGAAGATATAAAATCCCATTAGTGCTCGCTGCAGTCATCACTTTTGTCTGCGATAGTATTATTACCTATTTTCCGCTGTGAAAGCATCTTCTTGATAACAGTCTTCAGCTTTGTATTTACCAGATCACAATTAAGCATGCAGCACCACACAGTAATTTAAAGATTATTGTGAATTTCTATAAGAGAAAGGATAGCTGACAGGTGATACTGTCTTTGCTCTGAGAGCCTCTAATTTTCTGGCCAAGCTGATGAATATTATTGTTGACAAAATACTGACCAGAACTGTTATTAAACTGGCTCTGTGGCCTCAAAACTACACAGAGGCTACTTTGCTGTTGCAAGTATTTATTATATGAAGTCATGCAATGCATATTTGGACAGGTGAGTCTCACTAAATGAGATGGAAAAAAAGATCATTTTTATCTCAGTAAATGAGATGAAACTGAGATCAAAAATGTATATTATGTTGGAAAAAGTTGGAATTTTGCATTTAACTTCATTAGCTAGAGGGGAATTTTGCAAATGTTTGTGAATTTTTATGATTGGCGTACAACAAAAGAAAACCCAAGTTATAGCTTCTTAGATGTCAGTAATGCATGAAACTTATAAAAGAATAAAAAAGTTATAGATATATATATATATATATATATATAATA
>NW_015150580.1:762209-816822 GCF_000732505.1 Cyprinodon variegatus
TATATATATATATATATATATATATATATATATATATATATATATATATATATATATATGCATCTGTGTGTATTTTATTTTATTTTTTGACAGATATTTCATATTATTCATATTTTTACCTTCACAAATGTGGAGAAGACAATCGCAGAAACCCTCCACAATGATGTAAGTGTCAAAAGTTTAAGATTGCTATGTGCTCCCTAAATACAACGTGCCAGCAACA
Organism: Cyprinodon variegatus; assembly: GCF_000732505.1. Taxonomy (NCBI): domain Eukaryota; kingdom Metazoa; phylum Chordata; class Actinopteri; order Cyprinodontiformes; family Cyprinodontidae; genus Cyprinodon; species Cyprinodon variegatus. Next base: position 762,433 of record NW_015150580.1, read on the forward strand.
GGAATAATCTCAGCCTTGAGAAGTATGTGTAACAACGTCCACTTAAAAAATGTTGGGGGAGAATTACAGCGTTGAACGCATCTTGAATCGTTGGGATAAGAACCGACACAAAGATTATTCAGAACAACGGCTGGAACTGCATTACTGTACTTATTTCAGGCCACTCCTGAACCACAGATGTGAAAAAAAATCTCATCTGTGCTAAGATATAAAAGGATTGAACCTTAAAAAGAAATGCTGCCCTTTATTATAAAAACATGTTACAGAGTCTGGAGAAAGAATAGAGTCAATGTCGCTCAAGTTCAAGAGGGAAATTTCCCAAATGGTCTTTTGGGTACCCGTTTCATCCGCTGGTGTTGGTCCTTTGTGTTACAACAAATTCATTCAGAGCAGCATCTTCAGCTTTCCCTCTGCTGACATGCTCTTTGTAGATGCTACCTGTAGTTTTCAGCATTGTATTTTGCATCTTTTGAACAAATATAAAGTTCAAAATGTATAATTCTACCGGCCCCATCACGACCCTGATGGACTAAAGGGGAGAGTGTTTTAATAATCTATCTAATTATAAGTTAAACTTTAATATTTGATTTGAGATGCACCTTTATTGTTTGTGCCTTCTCCGTGTTTTTGTTGGCATTGCTTGTTAACCTCTTCTCCTCCCCCCATCTTAGGAGGAGATGAATCGCCCAGCCACCAGATCCTTTCCATTGTGCTGATTGTGTTCTTGCTGGTGCTCATCTTTACGCTGTTGGCCTGGTACATTCGCAGGTAAAAAAAAAAAATGAAGAAAAAGAAAACCTTTCCAACCCTTAGCATGGCTCGCCTTTCCTCCTTCCCCTGGCGTAGAGCCCGGCACAGGAGCGGAGCTTGGGGTGACGAACACTTCCTCCTTTTTAGTCACTGAGGCGGAGCCCGGTCAGGAAGTAGACTCCCTCGCATGTTTAGTCAGAGCAGAGCAGAGCAGATCAGGCTGTGACAGAGGAGCTCTACAGGCAGCTTTAGACTGAAGAACAAATTCTGTACCACATTTTAACATCAACACTGCCTCTTCAAGACGCCAGCTAATGAGAAAAAATAGCTTCTCAAGCTTCAGATGGTAGGAAAAATTGTTTAAATGTGTGGAATATTGCTTTTTGGTTAAAGAAAAATTTAATTGAGTCATTCAGTATTTAATGTTGTTTTTGTCAGTGTGTCAATTTGCTTTGTATTTGTTTTCCTTTAGGTTAAAAAACCAGAAAAAAGCAGTCGTCACCGCCGTTGACAAGAAGATACCGAATGGCATCTTGGAAGAACAAGGTACTGAGCTGAAACTACACACAGTTAGAGGTGGCAAGGCAGAATTTAGGCAACTTGAGAAGATGGCTATAAGAAGCAAATATAAAGATATTTATACTATTAGATATTTTGACTTTGGAAAAAGACACTCAGACAGTAGAACCTATTCAGGTTCTAAATCTCTAAGTGCATGCATGGAGACCCGCAAGTAGTTGTGGTTGCTTCAAACTTCCTGTGGTTTACATTGAGAGTGAAAGAAAGCTACCTTCATCAACATTTACAGCTTCTTTGAGGCTGCTTGTGAAGTAAGATCAGAATTAACTTTATTAGCTAAGTTTGTGTGTAAAAACAAGGAATTTGACTTCAGTCATTCATTCCTTGTTTTTTTTTTATTAACTGTTTTAAAGGCCAATCACTGACTGTTGAGAGAATGCTTAAAGAGATTAAAAAGACACAATAAAAAGCAAGGATGAAAGTAGAATGTGTGAGCGTGCATGCACAACTCAGTAGATGCAAATATGAGAACTGCTTTTGCAGCATCCTTTCAGCTCTATTATTCTAAAACAGGGTTGTTTTATGTGGATTGTGATAAAAGCCATCGGATCTAGCAGGAAATGGTTCATGATCAGGATTTGCGAATGTTCTTGAGGAAGTATTTTCTTATCTAACTATGGAAAGAGCAGAGCGGGTTGTGCTCAGGTTAGAAGCTGAAGGACCTCAGGAAAGCCTCCGATTGGGTGCTGGTTGGAGTTAGAACACATCTAAACAGTTTGATCATTTTAATAGTTTACCATGTATTTGATTCCTAAAGCTGAGGGTGGAAGCATGGTGTTAGGAATACACAATTAATCAAAACACTGTGTATCTGTCCATGTTTGTGTGATATGATTTGGTTTTGTTGTGTTTTAGAGATTGGATACAGTTCTGAGTCGCTGTACACCGTTGTACCTCCAGGTCAGGTATAAAGGGTGGCAGTGAAACAAGCAGCTGCATGCTACAGTACTAACACTAATGCTCTCTGGGTGCTTTTTTCAGCCTTTGTTTTCTCAAAGCTATAACCAAATGCTAGGAGAGGGATCATTTTGTTTCAACACCTGTTGATCTGGGAAATTGACAGAGATGTAGACATTGTATAAAATGTGAATGACTTTTATAGCTGTTGAGTAAATTGGTTCAGAAAGCTGATTTTATAATTCAGTGATTCCCCACCACATGTGATTATGTAAGCTCAGGAAAACATCCAAACACTGTTGGAAATATGCTAATGAAAACGGCTAATTCAGTGGCCTTAGATATTCTAAGACAAAAAACACCACTTCAAATGTTATTAAAGGTGATTGTGATCAAAAGTTTATTTATTTTGGTAATTAGATTCAAAATAGAAGATGAAATACAGAATCACAATACACAGCATTTTTAAAATGTATATTTCATTTAATATTGAAAATTTTGGCTTCCAGCTTATTAAAACTTACATTATATTTTACAAGGCAATGTGAATGATTTAAAAGATTAATAGATTAAATTAATTTCAATGTATAAATATTTTACTACAGCTCAGTTAAATCAGATTTTTAAGTGGTAAGTCACTAGCACCTTCCACAAGAAGGATGAGCCAAAAAAGCCCACTGCTAAGCGAGCTGATCAGGGTGTTCTATCCAGACATGGTGATGGAAAGTTTGGTGCATTTGCATGAGGAGAAATGGGCTTGTGCATAGTCTGCACGCATATAATAGTTGTTCCCTCTTGGGAGTGGGTGCAGGGTTGTGCATGAGCATTTTTTTTTTTAAGTGGAGAGGGCGGGTCTTTTAAAAAATGTGCAAAAATCCTCCATTATACAGTAACATTTAGGAAACTGAGAGGCAAATTTATGTAAGATTCACATGGGGTTGACCGTTTTAGTTGAATTACTGTCATTTATTAACTTTCATTTGAGAAGTTTTTGATGAAACAAAGATCGGTGCCTTTGAGCACCACATTCTTCTAGCCTTGTCAGCCCTTCATGAGTGCCCTCCATTTAACCTAAATTTATTCTGTTTGGCACTACATATAATATACGCTTGGACCACATTGTTCACATTGAGTTGTCTGAAAGATGTGGAAATTACTTCTAGCATTTAAAGCATACAGATAGACATGAAAATGTTGAAAGATAGCTGTTAGCTCACTATAAAAAGATTTGATGAAATTAATTCTTTGCAAGAACTAAATAATAAAGCAGAAGCTTTAGATTAAACTGTCAAATAAGGATAGAAAAAACTGGGCATATTATTTCAGAATAGTATGACACGCAGCTGTTCACATTGGCTGTGGCCCATCCAGCTTGTAATTAAGAGATTGGAGAACAACATAGAGAGATGGCATGTGATGTCATGACATATTTCTGAAACATGCTGATGAAGATTCTCAGTCATCCAGGTCATAGTCATTCAGTAAAAGTTCAAAAAAGTCCACTGGCTTTCTGGAGAGGTAGCGAAACGTCTTCAAATCTTGGAAACCAAGTCCAGTGGATTTTTTTGAACTTTTACGGAATATTTCTGAAACATACCTTTACTTCTGTTAGGTATCACAGTTTTTTTTTTAGCTCTTTTTATATAAAATGATGTATTATTGCTCATTTCTTATTCAAGCTTTAGGAATAAGGAAGAAATTAGTGTTTGGGGTGGAGGAGAAAAAAAATGTGCTGATGATCTAATGAAGCATAGGGATTGTACTATTGCCTTTATATGACATTCTGTCCATTACTGTTTCAATGTCACCCATGTAGTAGGAAATAATGTGTATACCTTTGTATTTATGAGATATTAATTTGATTTTACACAAGATGAGAAAATCAATAACACCATGTTAGAATCTGTCCAGAAATGTTCTTTCAACAGTTTCAAGTTTTGGATAAAGTCTTGAAAAGGATTAAACTGTTAAAAGAAAACAAGAAGCAATATGACAGTCCAGAGCCCTAATTTATAGTTTTTGTTATAATACAACACTGTGTAACTTTTGATCAAAGGTATAGAATAATTTGCAATATTTTAAATTAGATTTTAGGCATTTATATAGCATTTGGCGTGTATTCTCTGTGTTGCTATTCTTTAAAAAAAACTTGCCGATGTAACTTGAGTGTGTTGGATCTGTTGTTTGAGATCGAGCAGCGATTTATGGCAGTCTGAGCTACCAACCCTAAAAAGTTAAAAGACAACAAATCAGATATGATCTATTTTTGATTCTCTGACATAGGATTTATCTAGAGGGGTGAATGTTTTTCTCCTTAAAAGAAATGCCATGACTTCTCAACCTGCTGGTCCAAACTGGAAAGCTTTCAGATTGTTTGATTTTGAGACAATGCAGAGTTACCAATCTGATCTCATGGGCAGGTAAAGCTGGAAATGTTTAGGTCGAGATCTTTAAAATAAAAGGCTAAAGAACTATGCTAACAGTGCGGTCAAACTGTGGCCAGCTTTAATGTAAATGACTCAAGACCTCAGTTCAAAAGTAAAAAAATAACTGCAAAATTATACTTTTATAATTACTTTTATATTTTTGAACTCAGGTTTCTTGAAACAAAAGCTAAAAGAACCAAATTTGTACAAATTTTGGAAGGTATTAAATGATGTTTTAAACACAGGTTGGGAACCACTGATCTATTTCAACCCAATCATTAAGACTATATTGGTTATTTAACACATCTAAACATATCGTTGATTGTTATTTCTGTTCACTTGAGATGATTAGATTTATTATGCCATTAACATATTTCAGTATGAAATCATTTAAAAGAAGAAACCAATCAGGAAAGATGGGACTGACTGTGGTTTTCCTCCCCACAGAGCAACAAACGGTGGTCCTCCTGCCCCAATCCCCCTCAGCATCGAAGACTTATCTACCCATCCCAGTGGACCACCTGGAGGAGGAGTACCGGCTGCGTTCAGCTGATGATGGCAAGCTTTTCAGGGAGGAGTATAATGTAAGCTTCTCTCAAGTTAAATAAATAACCAAACAGTATTTTATCTTTCATTTAAGGCAGGTAGATTGAACTTTTACTTTTAAGAAAATCAACGTATATCCCTAGCTTCTTCAGCTATAAAAGCTGGGTTAAAAGTGTTTCACAGGTTAAAAGGTTTGTATTTTGATGTAGGAAATTAAAAGGAGCACTATGTGTCAGGTTCTCCATGACACATACGTATCTCATACTCACCCACACCAGCCAAAAAGTACCCCTTTGGCTATTTCTGGCTATTTTTGAGGATCTGAGTCAAAGTAAAGCATTACACTAAGCTCATACAAAGCCAATGCATTGTATTTTTTTTCTTTTAGACAGTTATATCAGACAGAGGAAGTTGAAGTTCTTTGGTAGTGTAGCAGAGGAAGTGCCCTCACTCGGCAGCATAGCTACTGGCAGACTATTGCTGATGAGGTGTGGCTGTATATAATCTGTAATTCTGCTTTACAGTCCCTGATAGGCGGCAATGCACAGGGGACGTATGAAGAAGCCAACAAGGATGAGAACAAGGAGAAGAACCGATACCCCAACATCCTTCCATGTGAGCTTACTTTCTGTTCTGCAGCTGCGAACTCTGCTTCCTGTTTTCACATACACAAGCAAACACCGCTGTTTCTTTGACACTTTTTTTTTTTTTTAATTCTCACAGATAGAGTAGAGCTTTCATACTTGTTGCACATCAACTTGCAATGACAAATCAATATTCTAATAGTTTCCTCTCTGGCCTTCCTTTTTATACCTGGAGCCTGTGTTTTTAAATGATTTATCAAGGCCTTAACAATTGTTGCTAAAATTGGGTGTTCTAAGTGTATGGTGCTGAAAATCACATGCAGTTTAAAGGAGGTTAATACCAATAGATATTTTATAGAAAACCAATTCTTTGGAAAATAATCTTTGTACATCTCTAAAGCCATTTTTTACATACTACAAGCAGCTGTTTCAGAAAACCCCTCAACCATAATCTAATAAATTGTTAGGCAAGCCCCTGATCACAGCTTTGTGTCATCTATCATTAGCTGGAAATAAAAAATTTAATACAATTTGTTTAAAAGTGCCAAATCACAACAAATGTAATCTCAAGGCACTACAAAGACAATTCAACCAGATCATACAGTCAAAATGATTCAAAGTGTTCTATCTAAAACCAGTTGATTGCATCGACTCAATGACTCAAAGGCAATCCCTCACACCAAGCATGCTTGCAGTGACAGTGGAGAGGAAAAACTCCCTTTTAACAGCAAAAATATGCAGATATCCCCCTAAAGCCTTAATTACTACCTTAATGTTTGCTAATTCTGTATAATTAATCATTTGTTTTCCATGAACTATGTGTCCTGATAGAACAATTTTCCAATTGTTTTTCTCATTTAAAGATGACCATGCCAGAGTGGTGCTGACTCAGTTGGATGGGAATCCTTGTTCAGACTACATTAATGCCTCTTATGTTGATGTAAGCTGGTCTCTTTTACAAGATTTGAAACATGTATTTATAAAATGAAAACATTGGTCAAAAATATTAAGATCATTTCTTTTTCAAGTTTTATAAAACAATGTAATTTATGCAGTACTTTTTTGGGGATGTGTACTTAAAATAATAGCTTATTTTATAATTTAAAACATATATATATATATATTTTTTTTTATTATCAGGGTTACACAGAAAAGAACAAATTCATTGCTGCACAAGGTAAGGGGATTTATAAATAGAACTATTCTCAAGTCTTAATTTAAATTTTTTTTTTTTACATAAAACTTGAATGTTTTTTCTCCCAGGTCCAAAAGAAGAGACAGCAGCAGATTTTTGGAGGATGATATGGGAGCACAAAGTAGCAACGGTTGTCATGCTGACAAATTTAAAAGAGAGAAAAGAGGTATGCAATTCTTCTGTTTTGTTAATATATCCTGTATTTTTAGAGCTTACTACAGATTTAATGCAATGAAAAGAAGAATGGTAAAAAAAAAATGATCAAAAATCAATATTGTTTAAATCAGTTACTATTTAATGTTTGATAAGCTTTTAAAAGTTAGTGCTGTAATCGTCCACTTTTGTTGGTTATTGACAATTTCAAGCATTCCCCCCTTATGAGATCTGAAGTGATTTGCTCTGATATAACAATATGGGATGATGTCTTTTATAAAGCAAATACTTTGCACTGGTTTAATATGAAAGTACATAACATTCAGTTTCTCATTGCTTACTCCTGCAGGATAAGTGTTACCAGTACTGGCCAGACCAGGGTTGCTGGACTTATGGGAACGTGAGGGTAGCAGTGGAGGACTTCACAGTGCTAGTAGACTATACGATACGCAAGTTTTGTGTGCAGCATGTAAGTTTAAACCACTTTCTCTATAGTTTATTTGGAAAGTTATTTTTATTTTGCTCTAATGGCACACATTTATTTTTGTCATTTAACTTTTATGGACTTTTTTCAGGTTAATATTGAAAGCAAAAACACAAACAGAAAGAAAACAAAGAAACTAAACAAAAATATTTCACAATATATTGGTATCAGTAGATAACCAATAAACACAAAATCTTGTGACAAAATCTTATCCCTTTCTAGCAAATCTAATTTCATGTTTATGTAGTTAAGCCATCATAATTCAAAATATGCAATCTCCATCATTTATTTTATCACTTCTTGATCCCATGAGCTTTCCTAAAATTTCAATTTTGGAAGTATAATCCTTGTGGCAAAAATTAAAACCAGTTAAAACTAAAGCAAAATTCTGTTTTGAACTATTTGGTAGGCTAAACCTTTCTCCTAAAACACAGAGTGGAACAGATTCAGATGGAGGTGTGACTAATTGTTCAGTCATTTAGTCATTTAATACATGTACAAAGGTACCTTTATTGCTTTTACATTTCCAACGTAACTTATTCTCAAATAACCCCGTTTTAAAAAGCCTAGCAGGTGTAAAAATCATACCATCAGCACATATTTTTTGTAGCGATAGAGAAGGTTTTAAAAAGCACTCTTAGAGGTTTGAGCAGAAAATAGAACATGGTGCATTCCTAGAGAGATGTTATCAAACCCGTTTTTGACCAAACAGATTTTAAAATCCTTCATACCATGATCACAATAAAAAAATGTATAGTGGTATATAAAAACAGGTCCAGATGGGATCCGTAAAAGTTTTTCAATGCAATTAAATATTAAACTTTCCCAACACTTATTAATAATAATTAAACTGTATACCCATGCATATAATGAGGAGTTTCTACCAACATCATTTAATGAAACAGTTATTATTTTAATCCCTGAAATAGATAAAAAGATGTAGAGGAAGTGGCCTCTTACAGACCTAATTCTCTATTAAATTTAGACTAAAAAATCTTTTACAATCGAAACGACTTAGTAATGCACTGAATATGGTTGTACATCCTGATCAGACCGGTTTGGTACCAGGTAAAAGTTCACGTAATCATATTAGGCACTTACTTAGTGTTATTTACGTTTCTAAGAATAAAGTCTAGCAGCCAAACGTCTTAGCTGGGCTTTTTCGACAGGCACACATGACAGTCAACCCACAGCATGATGCATAATTCAGATGATGTCGTTCCAAAAACCACAAGATAAATTTGGACTTTCCAACTGCCAGCATCTCAGATATCATCTATTATAAAGTTATTTTTGCTCACATTTGCTTCACTTTAAGATCAACAAGCATGATACCAAAGATGTATGCCTAAGTTAACGCCCAGGGAAAACAATCTCACAGTGTTATGTTTCATTCCTGGAGTCCAGAATATCTTAATCTTTATCAGATTTGGAAAAGGAATAAGGGAATAACTAATCTGTGCCGGATGATCTAGAGAAAGAGGCATATTTCTAGATTGGGCAAAATACAATAAAAATAAACTGAAAAAGTCAAAAACCAGAATGACTAATGGTTGAAAGGAAATAAATAAAGACAGAAAGAGGAACAGGAACATCTACTGCACTCAAGAGACTCCTCCACTTTATTAGACATTTGATAAAGTGATAATGATATATGGTGCTCTTCTAAAACCAATTACCCTTTAAAAAAATGGAAATCCTTTCACCTAATCTTTGAATCACATACTAACAAATCATACTACAAATCATAAAATATGTTTTAATTAATCTGCAAGCAATCTCACACAATATATCGCATCTGTGACTGAACAGCAAATGGAAATATATAAATCAGAGAAAAACTTTATTGTTATTGGACAGCCACAGTGTTCAGCCATATTTTCCTACATTGTTTACAAGGCGCTCTGCTCTTGTCTTTGGTTATCCAATTCCTTTCCATCTCGACTAGGGCTGAACAATATAATGCAATAAGCATATTGGATAGTTTATTATTGAAAAATATATAGCTAGGTGCTATAGTAACTTAAAAGCTTAGGTTAGTTATACATATAAAACCTTTTAAGGTGGTGAGAATCAGTTACAGAACATTGCATTGCATCTCAACTGCAGCTTTTTTTGTAACATCGAAATCAAATAATAAAATGTAAATAATTAGGTTTTTGTTTTTCTTTTCATAGCAGGCCAGTGATGCTGCTAAGACACCCCGTTTGGTCACACAGCTTCACTTCACCAGCTGGCCTGACTTTGGGGTTCCTTTCTCCCCCATCGGCATGCTCAAGTTCCTGAAAAAAGTCAAGGCAGTGAATCCCCCCTTTGCTGGGCCTATTGTAGTCCATTGCAGGTACTGGAGACTCAGCAGCTCATGCATTTAAAATGTTTACCTGAACTAAACAGATGTCATCTCTGATTTAGCCCCTGTTTATTTAATTTATCCACTTGGTTTCTATGGGGAGAAAAAAATTGGGCCTATATTTACTCATTGAGAGTATATGGGTAAACAAAAAAATAAAAAAACAAATTTGATTATAGCAATAGATGTGTTTACAGGCACAGAGTTCCCTTTGTTTTCTCCTGCTTCCCATTAACATACAAGTGTCAGCTGAGCATTGTGGTTCATAAAGGGTTTTGTTTGTTTTTTTTTTGTCCCCAGCGCTGGTGTTGGGAGGACTGGAACCTTCATTGTAATTGACGCCATGATCGACATGATGCACACAGAGCAAATAGTTGATGTGTTTGGCTTCGTCTCTAAGATACGAGAGCAGCGCTCCCAGCTCATCCAGACAGATGTGAGTTAAAGACGGATTTTTCTTTTGCCGCATAGGTTTTGTTACTGTACAAAAACGGGGAAAAGCTTACAGGGAATGTTTACCTCCTCTGTCTACAATCTATACTTGTACTCACACATAGTGCATGAAAAATATGTGTCTATCCCCACTCTAGATCCAGTACTCGTTTGTCTACCAGGCCTTGCTTGAATACTACCTCTATGGAGACACAGAGCTGGATGTGTCATCGCTGGAAGGACATCTGCAAAAACTGCACAACACCTTCACAGATGGTGACCGGGTGGGCCTGGAGGAAGAGTTTAAGGTTATTTTATTTTATTTAGCACTTCATCTCTATAAGACGCCTAGATTATCATAAAAAGGAACTAGTAAGGTTAACTTAAATTACGCTGTGTTAACCTTAAGAAGTGGTATAAAATACTTAATTAAACATTAAAAGAAAATGGAGATGAACTGATCAGAAGTTTGTAAACAATTTCTAAACTCTGATATTTAGCTTTGTAGAATTCACTTTATTTGTGTTAAGGGCTTTTATATATGTGGGAACAATATTCATAGTGTTTTTTTGCACGTTCTGCCGTGAGCTGTTATTAATAATTTAAAGCGGCAGCACTAGAGGAGACATGGCGCCGCTGTGTGAGAGAACAGTTCCTGCAAAAGAAAGCTTCCCTATTATTTTTAAACTAAAGTTAATATGGTTTACATATTAAGAAGTGTCTGGCATCTTTAGCTTATGATTACTGTGGGTAGAACTAGAATGATAGCGATCAGTTAGTTGATGTTCAGGAGTATGTAGGTCCTTACCTTGGCTAAATTAGTGGAAGCCCTTCCACGTTTACGCGAAGCTCAAACTAAAGCAGATTAACTTTGTTGGACTCTGCTCAAAGTCTTGCTCTCTTTGTCTACCAGACTGAATCAAAGACATTTCTACATCAAGAAAATATATTTTTCAAAAGCTTTTTCATTTTTGTTTCTTTCGCTTTCTTTTTTTAACACCTTGCGAATATCAAGACATGCTAACTTTAGGTCTATGAGAAATAGTGTCGTTAGGTGTGGTACATTTTCTGATTAAAAAAAGATTGGATTTTTGAGCACACAGTTTACCAGTTGCCTCTTGCAATTCATCTATTAGTAGCTGATTTTATGCTGTATCTCTAAAAACTTGGTAGAAGTAATTTCTCTTATGCAGTAAACCACACATTTAAAAGTATTGACAGTTCAATCTGAAAAACTCACACGAAGAGAAAAGACAATTAGAAGAAATTTATTATTACAATTATTTGTCTTTGGCGCTCAGACCTCGGCAGGAAACATTAGTGCTGAATTTCGATAGATATGCATGAACAGGAGTAAAGAACAGGGCTGTTTCCCCCCCAGGCCTGAAACTGGTGGTGGAGTGGAGATAGATGAAGTTGGTCAGTCTGTAGACTGCTGGTTAGTGAGACGGTATGCTGAGCTTTATGGGGAGATCCAGTGGACTGCGTGAGCTGATACTAGAGCTTCACTCAGGGACCTGGAAGATGAAAGTCCAGTTGGATAACACAAGTTGAGAGAACCTGTCCATGATGAGCAAGCATGAAGTGACAGTGGAGAGGAAAAACTCCCCATTGGGAAGAAACCTCTGGCAGAACCAGGCTCAACATGGCGGCCTTCTGCCGGACCGGTTGAAATGAGACGCGGAATGCAGTAAGAGTCCGGGAGGAATGACGCTCTGATGAAGTTTCAGCTATGACAGTGGAGGAGGGGCTGGAGGTGGGTCTAAATGGGGTCATCTAAATGAAGTCACACAGCGCAACCACCGCCTGCGCACCAGGGAGCAGAAGAGCTGCGGATCGGAGGCCTTTTAAAATGAACTTTGGATGCCCATTGGCTTTCGTGGAGGCTTTACGTGGAGTTTCTTCAGTTGAACGTCTGCCTAGGCTCCATAACAGTAATACAGACCTAGAATTAAAGCGTAAATTAGCGTCTGCTATGGTTTCATAGCAGCATCAAGGTTTTATTTAAAAGATTGCTGTGGATAAAAAATAAACCAATATAGAAAAAACATCCCTCTTTATTTTATCCTTTTATACTTCAATTAGCCAACATGTTTAATAAGTATTTTGCAATATTATGGTAGAGTCATGGAAAATAATATTTAATCCTCATGGTTTCCTTCAGGTTATTTAACAAATACAGCTTTAAGGAGTTTAATTTGAATGCTGCTATCTAGCCAATTTTCTTAGGTTGTGCATCAATAGCTATAGCATTGCACCAACAAAAACATTGTCTGTAGCCTTGTGATACACACATAAGTTGGTACTTGACTGAAGAACCATTTTTCTTGATGGCAATGGTGGTCTAATTAGTTTTTTCATGACTATACTTACTGGATGGAATTACTAGTCCTTGTTTTATTAGGCAGCTCTATTAACAATTCTAATAGGACAAAAATAAATATATTTCTAAACCTGCTGGTAAAGAAGCAGCAAGATCATGGTGGGATTTTAAGGTTATAGCTTATAGAGAAAGGTAGCCTTTGATTTCTCTTTAGCATCGAGTGCACTGCTGAATGTTTGTGCTTTGTCTAATGAAATGCTTAAATAGTTCAATATGTGAAGATGGGAGCTCAGGAAATGTGTCATTGTCTTATAAATATTATTTTATATGAAGACCATGCATATTGGTATTATTTTGGGTCCAGTTTTAAAAGGAATCCCCATTACATTTAAATTATGTTATGCAACAAACAACCCTGCTGTGACAAAACCTACTTCAGCAATCTTAATAATGTATTTCTACGGTAATAAAAACAACATACATGAACAGGCTATTAAAGAGGTAAAATAATTTTCAGCAGAAATTGAATCTTAACAAGTTGGCACCAATGTAAGTTCCTTTTGATACTTCAACTTTGCTTTCTTTTTGACTTCTTAGAAACTGACCAACATGCGAATAATGAAGGAGAACATGAGAACGGGGAACCTTCCTGCAAACATGAAGAAGAACAGAGTTCTACAAATAATTCCATGTAAGAAACAGGAATCCATTTTAATTGTGGGCAGATTTGAAATATAGAACTGATGATCTGTAACTCAATATTTCCAAATCCAAATATCTTCTTTAAAGATGGTGTTGGAAAACTAAAATGAAGGAAGCAGAGCAACTTTGTTGTAAAACATTCAGCCTTCCTGTTATCCTATAAACTCCCCCCTTCTTCATTTTTAAAAATATCACTGATTTTCACATTTCTTCAACATAGATCCTCTACTATTAATGTATATGCAGGAGGAGTGCTGTTAGTGCAACCTATTAGTAAAGAGGTTTGGTGTGTTCAATGACCAGACGAGGATTGGATTTCAGAGCTTCCAGCTAGCTAGTTACCAGTTTAGGCAGAAAATCAGCAGATTCATGGTGGCTTCTTGTAAAATGATCCATTTTATTGTAAAGGGTTGGGCAAAATTTTATTGTAAGGTTTGATAAAAGTGGATCCCTATAACACAAAGGATCATTAATGTCTGCTATATACTGTTTTATATATATACAGTGGTGTGAAAAAGTGTTTGCCCCCTTCCTCATTTCCTGTTTTTTTGCATGTTTGTCACACTTAAGTATTTCGGAACATCAAACCAATTTAAACAATAGTCAAGGACAACACAAGTAAACACAAAATGCAATTTGTAAACGAAGGTGTTTATTATTAAAATAGAAAAAAAATCCAAACCATCATGGCCCTGTGTGAAAAAGTGATTGCCCCCTAAACCTAATAACTGGTTGGGCCACCCTTAGCAGCAACAGCTGCAACCAAGCGTTTGCGATAACTTGCAATGAGTCTTTTACAGCGTTCTGGAGGGATTTTGGCCCACTCATCTTTGCAGAATTGTTCTAATTCAGTTACATTAGAGGGTTTTCGAGCATGAACGGCCTTTTTAAGGTCATACCACAACATCTCAATAGGATTCAGGTCAGGACTTTGGCTAGGCCACTCCAAAGTCTTCATTTTGTTTTTCAGCCATTCAGTGGTGGACTTGCTGGTGTGTTTAGGATTATTGTCCTGCTGCAGAACCCAAGTTTGTTTTAGCTTGAGTTCACAAACAGATGGTCAGACATTCTCCTTCAGGATCTTTTGGTAGACAGCAGAATTCATAGTTCCATTTAACACAGCAGGTCTTCCAGGTCCTGACGCATCAAAACAGCCCCAGACCATCACACTACCCCCTCCATATTTTACTGTTGTATAATGTTCTTTTTCTGAAATGCAATGTTCCTTTTATGCCGGATGTAATGGGACACACACCTTCCAAAGAGTTCCACTTTTGTCTCATCGGTCCACAGAATGTCTTGGGGCTCATCAAGATGTGTTTTGGAAAAATTGAGACGAGCTTTAATGTTCTTTTTCCTCAGCAGTGGTTTTCTTCCTGGAACTCTGCCATGCAGGCCATTTTTGCCCAGTCTTTTTCTGATTGTGGAGGAATGAGCGCTGACCTTAACTGAGGCAAGTGAGGCCTGCAGTTCTTGTGTGGGGTCTTTTGTGACCTCTTGGATGAGTTGTCGCTGCGCACTTGGGGTAATTTTGGGTAGCTGGCCACTCCTGGGAAGGTGCACCACTGTTCCATGTCTTCGCCATTTGTGGATAATGGCTCTCACTGTGGTTCGCTGGATTCCCAAAGCTTTGGAAATGGCTTTATAACCCTTTCCAGACTGATAGATCTTAATTACTTTCTTTCTCAATTGTTCCTGAATTTCTTTGGATCTCGGCATGATGGGTAGCTTTTAAGGATCTTTTGGTGGACTTTACTGTGTCAGGCTGCTCCTATTTAAGTAATGTCTTGATTGAAAACAGGTGTGGCAATAATTAGGAGTGGGTGTGGCAAGAGAAATTGAACTCGGGTGTTAAAAACCACAGTTATAGTATATTTTAACGAGGGGGGCCACCACTTTTTCACTCAGGGCCATGATGGTTTGGATTTTTTTATCCTTTATTAATAAACACCCTTATTTACAAATTGCATTTTGTGTTTATTTGTGTTGTCCTTGACTATTGTTTAAATTGGTTTGATGTTCCGAAACACTTAAGTGTGACAAACATGCAAAAAAACAGGAAATGAGCAAGGGGGCAAACACTTTTTCACACCACTGTATTTATGTATTTTTTGTGAGATTATTTCAATTGCTAGCAGCTAAAATAGCATTTATTTGAATATTTGATTATCTTTCACCACACTAAGGGTTTAAATTTTGCCACCATGCTCAGTTATATCATTTTTTTCTCCAAATGGTGAGAGAACTATTGCAGATGGTTTCATGGAACTTCACTCCTAAAGTCCTGCTTTTCCCATCAATCAAGGCTCTAAAATCAATTAATGTGTAAATTAAAGTTAATATCTCCACTGTGAGATCAATAAGGTCAATCAATCAATCAAGTGTCACATATTATGATTTTTTTTTTTTTTTTTTACTGTCACTCCAGCGTACGTTTGTGATCTGCGTTTTCCTTTTCAGATGATTTCAACAGAGTCATTCTCTCCATGAGAAGAGGCCAGGAGTTCACAGATTACATCAATGCATCTTTCATACATGTAAGCATGCAGCCTCTTCTTTCAGTAGCAGGTCACCAACAGTACTTATAGTTCACCCTGCTGTATCAAAGTAATAAATACATGTTCTGATTTTATTCAGGGATACAGACAGAAGGACTACTTCATTGCCACCCAGGGACCTCTCACTCATACAGTACAGGATTTCTGGAGAATGGTGTGGGAATGGAAATGTCACTCCATTGTAATGCTTACTGAGCTCCAGGAGAGGGAGCAGGTGATCCACAACAACACCACATTGGAGCCATTACACATTGAAATGCAGCAAAATCTATACTTTCATTAGCTTTTTTTTTTATCTCAGCAACATTCAGTATTTTCTGACCATTAGTTACTTTACCATATTTTATACTCCACATGTTGATGTAAAGCTTCTGCTTTACAGGACAAGTGTTGCCAGTACTGGCCCACAGAGGACTCTGCTACCTACGGAGACTACACTGTAGAGCTGAAGGGAGATACTCTGTGTGAAACCTTCAGTCTACGAGACTTGGTACTCACCTTTGTCCCGGTAAGCAAATTAACTCTTTCACTATCAGAGATGTAAATTTTATGTGGAGTTCCAGTTTCTTTCACACCTCCTTCACAATGTATTCAAGTAGAATACATGTGTTACTACATGAGATATTACAAAAAAGTAAAATGAACATCTCTTATGTGTTGGGAAACTTTAATGCCTAACAGTTAAGGAAAAAATGGCCATTTAGGTGTTTATTTATTTTCTAAAGATATTCCACAATCTCTAGGTAGTTGAAGTATATTTGCGACAAAACTCAATGTTCGATAAAATGTTTCATAACCCATCCAGAAGCTTTTTAATATTCTGTCGGCCCCCGTGCAAGCCAATGGAACTGACAAACACTCCTGGAAGGGTTTGGAAACTTTTTCAGAAAACCTGAGTGAAAGCTTGCCTCTGATTTAAGCCTTTATTGGGTACACATTGAAATTCTTCACAATTTTTCGATAAAATTTTGATCATTGAAAATCAAAATTTCAAGTCAAGAGTGTTATCGGACAAGACCTTATTACTTTTGTAACATTCAAAAAAATATGTAGTTATAATAATGATAATTGAACTGTATTAATCTCACACTGGAGAAATTCACCTCTGCATTTGACCCATCCCCTTGGGGAAAAGTGGGCTGCCTTTGTGTGGTGCCCAAGGAGCGGTGAGGGGTCTTGCTCAGGGACCCTGAGTGGCAGTCTGCGTGAGTAGGGCTTAACCCTTTATAGGGCAAGTTACTGTTTTTGATCAATTGCCTTACAAATGGACTCCACCCAATCCCTCAGTGAGGTCTAGAAGCACAAGATCTATATCCAGCCATTCAGCAAAGATACTGCTACATGGATATACATCTTATTTGGGCATTTAAACAATTAGGTGAGCCCATTAATTATATATTACCTACTGTAAATTAAGTTGAAAAAAAAAAAGTAAAAAAAGTTCATTAAAAAGTTAAAAAGTAAAATTAAAAAGTTCATAAGCCTACTTGACAAGTATTTTTAGGTTTATAAACTAAACAATGTAAGTGCCAGTATCAGCATTAATGCCTCTAAGGGTATGTTGTACAAAAAAAAATGTTTGTTTCACTCTCAATGTTTTTCATGAATTTCTTATAAAAGCTCTTTTGTTTTTGTTTTTCCTAATATATTCGGGCAAGTTGGTGTTTGTTGTTATTACATTGGCATAAATTTTTACCATCAAAATATCCTTTTTTTATGTTTCACAGGAAATAAGTTCTTGTCCTTGATTCCAATAACACTATTGGCTTGAAATTTTGACTTTCAAAGTATTTCACTGAGTGCTCTATAAAGGGGATAACAAGCACAAGGCTCTAAAACCACGAGGCCACCACTGCCCCAAAATGCATTTTTTGATGGCTAAACTTAAGGTCAATGTAATAACAAGGACTTTTTTGTTATTTTTCAATTTTTGATATGTTGTAGAAGTTCGTGAAAAACACTCAAAAAGTGAAAGAAACCCTTTTTTCGTTACATGATAACCTTAGAGTATTAATGCTGATACAGGCACTTACATAGTTTACTTTTTGACTTTGCATATTAACTTTTTAATTAGCTTTTGAACTTTTTTGCTTAGATTTTTACCTTTTTTTCTTGACTTCTCAACTTTTTTTTTACCTTAATTTACAGTAGATAATATATCATTCAAGGGCTCATCTAATTGGTCAAATACCAACATAACATGTACAGTAGCAGCCATTCAAAAAGGCCCTTCCCAGTCAAACACCAGCCGAATGGCCGCCCACTTCCCTGCAACTTAGCAGAATCACCTCCAACTTTCTGACACTGGAGTGACCCCTCCTTCTACCTGGTGTGCATATTTTTTGAATGGCTACTACTGTACAGCCATGTAGCAGTATCTTTGCTGAATGGCTGAATATGAGGGAAAGGGGGGCTTCGTTTGTAAGAGATCAAAAACAGTAATTTGCCCTATAAAGGTTTAAGCCTATTTTGTGGTTGCCACTCAGATGACTAAGAATTTGCACAGGCATATATTTATGAAAAACATTGGTGCAAGCTTCCACCTTACTGACCTTAAAGGATATACATTAAAAGGGGAAAAAACACAAGAAATTGTGGACGTTACTTATTAGAAAAAATGTTTTGCGAAGTTTAACTTTACTTTCATGTCTTTATCAGGATAAAAAAGATGACACACCCACTAAAAATGTAGCAAAACTGAAGTGAAAAGCAGACAGCAGGATGTGTTTAGGCTCCTCAGCTCGGAGGCTTCTGTTTCATATATTTCATTAATTTCGACCCACTCCACTTTTCTGAGGTGCGATTGCTCATTCGCCTCTCAGAATATCCCCCGTCGACTCACCTCTCATATTCTGCACATCACGTCCCGTTACCATTCATAAACTGCTAATAAATCACATTTCAAAGGTATTATTATCTCTCAACTGTCTGTGCATTTCCTCTCGAAGGAGAAGCAGACAAGGACGGTCAGGCACTTCCACTTCCACGGCTGGCCAGAGATCGGCATCCCGGCAGAGGGCAAAGGGATGATCGACATCATCGCCTCAGTGCAGAGACAGCAGCAGCAGTCTGGGAACCACCCCATAGTCGTACACTGCAGGCAGGTTTCAGTTTGCAAAAAGGTTTCATTTCTTAAATAAATTTGTATTAAGAACCTTGTGTTTGGTGTTTAAACTACAGTGCTGGTGCAGGGCGAACAGGTACGTTCATCGCACTGAGCAATATCTTGGAACGAGTCAAAGCAGAAGGCCTGCTGGACGTGTTCCAAACTGTGAAGAGTTTACGCATGCAGAGGCCTCATATGGTCCAAACAGTCGTAAGTATAAAAGTCTAATAATGGCAGTAATCTAAAAATGTACTTTCTGAAAAAGGGTAAAGGCCAAAGTATGTATGTATGTTAATGTATGCTATGAGTCATAGGAAGTTTGCAGATATAAGCAGTGTATTGTAGTAGTGGAGTAAAGGCCAAATGCAACGTTAGATCTAAAGGTTAGAGTGTGGGTGCTCTCACTCATCCAGTCTCCTTTAATGTCTCTACATACATGGTAATTAAAACCCTCATCTGGCCACATACACTCACAATGCATCCTCTGATTAAACTGTATCAAGTGCTGATAACACTGTAGTAAGTAGAAATCCTCTGACTCACATCAGTGACTGCTTAATACCCTATAAATGGTCTTTAGTTTCTGTTCTAGATGTGCCTACTATACATCTAATTCATTTCGATACCCTTTATAAGCCTGCGATTTAACCAGTCCCTTAAGCCCGGCACACACTGTGCGATTTTTTTTTTGCACTTTTCAGGCCGATTCCCCAGTGGTGTGAGAATTTTTCGACCAGGCTGACTTTCACCCTGATCGTGCGTTGTACAGGGGGTAATAGGGGCCAACAGCCTCTCCAATAACCTCCCGATCAGAAATCGTAAGGTCCGGATAAAATCCAACATGTTTGACATTCAGTCTGCCGTCTTAAGATAGCATCAGAGCGTCGGGCCACACAGTGTGAGAACATGCATCGTGAGCTGTGAACTTTTAAACCCTGCGTTTTTTTTCGTACAGTTTGTACTGTAGTTGTGTGCAACGATTGAAAAAATCGCACAGTGTATGCCCGGCTTTGGGGCATTCATTTGGACCCACTTGGAGTACTTGATCACTGGGGACTTGAGATCCACTGCAGAAATTTAACTAAACTAGAAATATTTGAATTCAAGTGTTAAAGGATCACTAACAAATAGGCAAAACTAACTACTTTGGGTTTTGTTATTTTTTTTAATGATAGTACATTAGCTGTTGATAGATATTGTAGAAATGTTTGTTTACCAAACCAAGGATTTGGGTAATCAATCTACTCAGGTACCATTTTGTGATTCAGAAGCTAAAAATTATGGGAATCTCTGCTTCAGATAGCAGCTTGCTGTAACCAGGTAGCATTGTGGGGCTAAAGGTCTGGTTCAGGTATCCAAAGTTTCAAATCGGTGATCTTGTGGCCCCTCCAGGATGGAAGCACACTGTGCTTTATTAACTATTCCAGGGTTGCACTGATTCAAACTCCCAGTCAGAGAAACCATATCAATATGTCCAAATACTCTGGTATTAAAGGTATTAATTCATATTTGTGCGACTGCAAGATGCTCTAAACCCATATTTTTATTCATGACATGTTAGATCTTTAGTCCATACAAGTGTTTCTTTAGATAGTCTTATCATAATGTAAGGGGACAGTAAGCTCAAGGCTTTATGCTGGCTATAGACTGAAAACATTTTTTTAAATTATTTCCAAAGATTAAAATGAGCAAGGAACTTAGAGCTCTACTGCAAATTGTATAAATGGATTATTTTGATGCAACAGTTGGTACGACATCATATTTAAACCCAAAGCAACTGTTGGTGCCAACAGCAATAACCTCCAGAGGACAGGCGTAAATGTAAAACAGAAAACCCAATCCCTAAAAAGAACTGATTTAAAACCGGTTCAGTGGTCTCCTAAGCCTGAACAATTCTGAGAAAAAGTTTTATACAATAATGAGTCTGACATTGATTCTTCATGTTTGGATATAGTTGGGATCTGCTCATGATCACAATCAAATCAGTCTTTCTAGGAAACACAGCAGAGTTGAAATCATGACTTCTTTTTATGTAAGGCTGCAAAATGAACTTTTTACAGACACAGTTTGTTATCCGAACTAAGATATTTCATCATGCAGCGATGCACTGACCCACTGCAACAAAGGAACTAATCAAGAGCACAAAGGGGAAGGATTTTGACTGGCCACGATCTGAAGTTTTATTCACTCTAGTCGGTTTTAAGTTGCTCTCAGATACCAAGTCAAACCAAGTTAGAATGCATTGATTTGTCAAACCCAAATAGACGATGTACAGATGCCAACCTATTGTTGCCGATGCAAAATCAGCATCCAGGAAATATTATTTTCCTCCTAGCTAAGCTTAGTATTTTACTTGAAATATGATTAAGCTGAATGATTAGTGTGTCAGCTCTTCGCTCCAGATGAAAAGCATTTCCAAGGGAAAGCAGCTAATTGTTTCTCTTAGACTGCAAAAAGCATTTTAAAGATAGAATAATTGGATTGTTAGCAAAAACCTAACAATCTTAATTTTCCTAACCCTTTTAGATACCTTTCCTTCTCTAAAAAAGCTGTAGAGTTGCTTTGTTTACTACAACTAATCCACCTTTCCTTCATTCCATACAGGAACAGTATGACTTCTGCTACAGGGTGGTACAAGACTTTGTCGACATTTTCTCCGACTATGCCAATTTTAAATAAAATTTGCCTTAAACACGGTTTTAAAATGTTTTTAAAGCCAATTTTGCAGTTTTCAGTTTCCTTAACCTTGTGAAATAATCTTCTATTTTGCTATGCACTTGTCCTACCATTAACCCGAGCTGTTGTTCTGATGTGATGTATGGTATCAGGGGGTGAAAATTGTAAATGGGGAAAAAAAGTAAGATTAATAATGTAAATTTTTGCAACATGTATGATAGTTATGTTGTCATTAAGCGTCGCTGCAAATTTGGTCTAATTTCAGTTTTGTTGTATAATGTTGTTTTATAACATTGTTAAAAGTCTATGTGAGTTTTGTTTTGAACTTACGATGGTTTTAAAAATGTAGTTATTGTAAATGTATTTATGTATTGACATTCCTTCCATGTGTTTATGTTTATTATTTCTGTAAATTATAAATTTTTCATTTACTGCTGACATCTGAGATTAGAAGAATGTTTTTCTCTCTCGTTTATAAGATACAAGATTGTCAGAAATGTTTGTAATATTGACAGCCATATTGCAGAGAACAAAGGTCTGAGGTGGTGATGCTGAAAAATGAATTCAGCTTGCCGAATCAGACAGACGCGTGTTTAATGATAGATGAAATGTTTTTACAGCCTGCCTTTTATCTGTATTCAGCAAAAACGACTTTGCTAAGATTAACTGCACATTAAAAAAAGCACATAACTAAGAAAATTGCCAAGAACCTCTAAACCAAAATGTGTTTTTGTATATTTATCATTAAATTATTGCTATTTGGTGCCATATTTAAANCCAATTGCAGTAAAATACAATTTTATGTTTCAGAGTCAAAACTTCAAAAAGAGCATAAATATTATCCTAGAGACAAGAGCTTAAAAAACAATTCTATATCTTTTTTTTTTTTTGCCAAACTGTTTAACAAAATGAAAAATGTGTATGTTTCTAAAGGAGAAACAGTATGAACAGGATGTGAAATTGAAATAGATTTTTAGAGAAGGTTCTGGCCCGTCTGGTAATCCAACATACTGTGTTTTTTTGTTTTGTTGTTACTACCGTATATTTGAATACCACATGACAAAATACTAACAGAGAAACAATGGCGGCCGAGAAGGGATCTGTCAAGTGACTGGTCCCGTTTTGTGAGTTACATGTGAAATATAGCACAAGATAAAAAAGACTGAACAAAACAACAAGTCTATGTTGCCAGGGCTTGATTTCTGTTCAAGTTGTCCTTTAGAGAAGGCTGAAGAGGGCTTGTTTCAAATCCAGCTTTTTGCCTTTGCTCTCTGTCTCTCTCTTGTCTACCATGTTTTCATTGTCCTTTAATATCCAAGTTGCAATATTAAATTCATCTAAAATGCTCTGGGTTTAGTGGAATTTTCTTGACAATGTAAACTTGTTTAAAGAAGAGCCATCCACGTCACTCTTTCAAGGCTTCAAAGGTTGGATTTACCGATGGAAGAAATGCAGCTTTAACTTTGTGGGTCAGGGCATATTCAGTGTGACATTGAAACAATAGATGATATATGTGCTGGGTAGCAGTCTTTGCCTTGATGAAGGGCAGACGAGAGGAGTGCATTAAGATAGGTGGGGCTGCACTACTAACAAATTAGTTTCCTTCCTTATTTCTTGCTGAAGGACAAGGAAACTGAAAAAAGCCAAACTTGCTAGACCTCTGAATTCCAATAAATGGGATAACAACTCCCCACTTATTGCAATAATTACTGAAATTAAAGTTATAATCAAAGCTGCATCATTCACCTAAAGTAATTTACTAACCAAGGTAAAACATACAAGCCAGCAGGGGGCGCTGTACCTCAAACAAAAGTTAGATCAATATATTTCTTCCATAGAATCCTAAAGCTGCAGGGGTTCATTTAAACATAACTTATAATAATCATAAAACAAACAGTGAGACATGAAATGCTCCAAAATGAGCTGATCAGCAGTTTATGGTCAGTAATTTTTGACACATTCATGCATTTAATCTTATCTTAAAGAGGGGATAGTACAAGATAAAATAAGCATTCTAGTCTAAATACGTGTTCTGGTAAAACAGAGTTTTTCTATTATAGGATGTTAAATGGAGATTTTGCAAAATGTCTTTTTAAGATGGAAACCCTTCTTAGCTTTGGGCTAGATTTCATCAAAGGCCACATTCCCTCTCATGTCAAACTAACCTTATAGGTTTATATTTGAATTTAATGTGGAGATATTTTGAATACACTTTACAGCAGAAGTCTTGAGCTCTGTGGTCACAAAATTATTGTAATATTGCCTGAACGTGAAAAAAAAAAATAGGTATGGACAAGTCTCCAGAATTTCCATAACGGGTTGTAAACTTTTAGTTTACTATTTGGCAAATTCTCATGCTGATGGTGGTGAGCTAAACTGTAGCCATGGCTGCATTGGGGCAGACTGAGAGAAGTAAGGCTGCGATACAATCCAATGGTTAAAGGAAGAACCCCTTTCTCATGAGCTGCTGTCACCTTAGGATGGTGAGAAATGGTTCTTTAACCCAAGATATCAATATCAGAATCTCAGCCCTGTCTGCTGTTAATGCCTCATTTTTTACTCTACAACCACTCTTGGAAAGTGCAAAATCAATGCTTTATTCTGATTTCAATGTTGTTTTGTCCCTTTTCAGTTCATCAGGCCTTATCTGCGTAAGTCTTTGACTAAATAAAGTCAGAACATGGCTTTTTTATTGCCATTTATGAACTAATTCAAAAAACTAACTGCAGAAACCAAAACCAAAGTGTGCACAACATTAGGGAGGCGTTTTGAGCCTCAATCTGTGACACCGTTTATGAAACACAACAAGCGTGAGCAGACTTTCCTCAACATCAGCCACAAATAAAACAGCCAAATCTGAGCTTATTTTCAAACACATTAGTAGTTCTTTTTTTGAAGTGAAAAAGCCCTATTTAACAGAAAGCTTCTTTCTTCAATTTTCACTTCCTCAGAGCCCTGGATCCATAGCAACAGATACCCCCTGTTGGTAAAGAAAATGCTCAGGATGGGCAAAGAGGTCACATGAATTATTTATGAACCGTAACAAGCTATTTTTTGATTGACCTCTGGTCACAATGGCGTCCATTTTCTGTCGAACAAAATATGGAAAATGAAACAGAATAGCCTGGGCTGTGACCCCTTAGCTGCAATCCTTTAACATCTAGCTTCTGGAAAAGATTTACTAATTATACAGGCCATATGTATGAGAAACTATGGTTAGTATCTAATTTAGCCCAAAACATTCTGAGTATTCTTTAAATATAGCCGTTCGGAACCACGATGATCTATGAGAGGAACACTTTTAAAGATCACCAGGTTATCTTATATGAAATTTTCTTTACAAATAAGGTATAAGAAATATGGTTATACAAATAGTTGATAATGCAAATTTATAAAGTATTTTTTGTATCTGTAAAATATTTGAGTACTTTGACAGAAGGCCCAGAAAATGTGTAAATGCCGTTATTTTATAAGCATATAAAAAACTTTTTGTCAAAGAGGGCCATAAAGATGTCCTGCAACATCCTAATTATCAAAAACAAAACCCATTTCTTTATAGTAAAATTAGTTTATGAGTTTTCTGATGGTATACTAAAGTATAAATAGGTTTTTCATTTTTTTTTTTTTTTTTTTTTTTTTATATTCATCTGCAGTATAGCATTTACAGGCATCTTTAGCATGTTAATGGCTTCATGTTGAGCTGAGGCCCTGTAGTGAAGACTGTTTACTCAGTTTTTATATGACTTGTTAAAATGTGCCCCATAATGTATCTAAATGTTGTTTTAGCAAATATGTGAAGATAATCCTAATGAAATATTTGTCCTTGGTAATAAGGCTAATGCTGTTTATTGGATGTGAGGATACAATGGGAACATAACATTTTTTTTTTTTTAATTCCACTTTACAATAACCATCAAAACCATTATTAATGATTAAAATATGATTTTTATTGACATTTGTTTCACTTTTAAAAATGCATCTAAACCATTTATAAAAGGTAAATAGATAGTTTTTTAAGATATTAAGCCCACTAATGTTGTTAGGGTTAGGGCTAAACTAACATGACAGGGTTATATCTACTTCCCAATTATAAATTATAATTAGATGCAGTCTATGATTATTAAACATTAATAAACTATCTGTTAATCATTAATAAATTGTCTCATTACCATTTATAAATGGTGGTTACTGTTAGGAATCCAGTCTGTGTGGGTTGTGTTTTGGTGTTTTTCTCTCCCTATACCATCAGGTGGTGCTCTGTCCTCGTTGGTCCTCCACCTGGGGCTGGTTGGCTCATCACTGGGGAGTATTTGAGCAGTGGACTGTCACTACCTCGACGCCAGAGTGTTTGCCAGTTTTGGGTACTCTAGCCGAGCTGAGTTTAGCTGAGTCTAACTGAGTCTTTGTTTCTCTGAGTTCTAACGTTGTTTTTGTCTTTTGCCTTTCAGCAGGAAGTCATCCTGCATACTGGATTATTGGCCTTCTCCCCCCTGGAAGGATTTGTTTGAGCTCCACATTGAGCAGAGGATTTATCTCCACACGTCCCGTTCAAGTACTCCTGGAAATCTAAGTGGCAGTCCGCTTCATTGCTCCTCAGGAACCAACCAAACCAAAACCTGTCCGCCCTCCAACAAGCCACTCTATCTCTGGAAAAACCCACACCGACTGGATACTGGGAAGAAACCTTTCTCCGCAAACGTGAGTCCAGTTACCTCTGTTTTTGCAAGACGTCGTTCAAAGTTCCCACGGACCCTGAACTAACCTCTGTAAATTTCCCCTCTTACTTCCAGTTCCAGTTCACCAGCCCTCTGAGTTCACCTGAATCCAACCCATTTGGATTCCTAATAAACCTGTTAAACTTTTACTCTGGTTTCTCTGAGTGGTTTTACTGCATGTGGGTCAGATCTCTTTAAAACACCATGACAGTTACGATAGTAATTGTAAAGTGTTACCAATTGTTTTCCAATAATTGAATTAAAACATAATTGGGTCAGTTTTTTGCATGAAAAGAATAATAAAATAAGTTATTTCAAGTGTAAATAAACTTAAAATTGAGATCTGAAGAATCAGAGAAATGCAAGAAGCTATTAGAAAGAGGATGTTGAAAGAGATGAGTTTCTGGCCTTAATTCAAGCTGGGAAGAAGAAGAAAGGCGTTGTGTTTCGATTAAGTTATTTGCAATGGGAGTGGAAAGATGTTTTTTTTTCTTGGCCAAAAAAAACAACACTCCTGACAGTGTGTCCTTTTTCCAAATATGCAAACAAGGCTGTGATTTGTCAAAGTAAATTGATGATTACTGTAACCATGAACAAAAATCTTAATCATAATGAAAAACATCGAAGAGGTTTGGATCACAGGACATTTCTAACAGATTTTAATGTGTCGTGATGTGAATTATAATCCTTGACATTTTTTCCCCAAATCTTATTTGGCTGAGCCAGCACCTACAGTAGACCATTGGAGACACCACTGGTGTTTTGAATGTAAAGAAAAATAAACTTTTTTCAGGTAAGAACTGTATTTTTCACTTTTTGTATGTACGCTGTTAGTACAAAGCTTCTAGTCAAATCCCTTGATTGTCTTATTGGATTTAATCACCACCTTATCTTTTGAATTTAAGCCAAACGAGCAGTCTTTTTGCATTAAAAAGATTAAAAGTCTTTATGTTTTAATTCATTTTGGTTTAATTTAACTTTTGTTATCAGACTCTTCTATTGCCTTTGTGTGGCTACAACTTATAGAAGACAGAAGAGCACAGACACAGGGCAAATAACTATTCTAAGAATGAACTCAGAGATCTTGTGTGTCAGTCTCCACAGATGGGATCTTCTGTTCTTCTCTTTGAAGCTTCAGTGCCTCCATTATGACTTGTTAAATTCACTCTCTCACTCTCGTTCTCTCTTTCACAGTAGAGCATATTGGTGCTCTCAAACCATCGAATGGACAGCTTATGCCTGCAATAATTTAATCTTACAGCTCTTACTGAAATCCTAATGTGACACAATAGCAATGTAACTGCATTACAAGTGTTATTATACACCTCCATTGAATTATCAGGCAAATATGCTTTCCAATCTTATTTTTTTTTAAAGAATGCTATCGCATGAACTGATCAACATAGTTAAGATTTGATATAAGAAATTGGCTTGTAAGGTAAGGGGATATTGTGTAACAATTTCTCTTTTTTATTGCCTGAAATCAATGACTAAATTTACAAATGTGTTATAATTGTTGTATTTTTACCAATAATTAGATACATTTTAATATGCAAAGAATTTTATATTAGTTTATATATAAGGCAGATCATTAATTTGCAAAATGCCATCACAATCTGCTGTATTGAAATATGAAATAGTAGTAATGCATGAAATAACACATTTCCTCTTGTTGGCAGTTCAGTGTTATGGAGAAGAGGTGGTGAAGATCATTTGGAGACCCTAACCCAAGAACTGTAAGTCTGCACTACTGAAGCAGCTGCACAAGAAACGGTCTCAACATCCACAAGAAAGCAAAAAAAAAAGAACTTAAAAAATAAAACTGGAGAGATTAAAAAATAGATAAATAAACATCTGACAAGCCTCCAGGTGGAAGAAGCTAATGAAGGAGAATGATTTTAAAAGGGACTCTGAAGTTGCAATGTTTCTCTTTGACAAGCAAGTGAAGTTACTGCCTAAATTAGTGTAAAGTTAACTTTAATTACCATTCGGGTTGAATTAGACAGTAACGCTCATTCCCATAAAAAGCATAAAAGTAGGTCCCACATACATAAACTAATAACATATCTTAGCTACTGGCCTAAGTAGCTTTCAAAGCCACAGTGAACCAAGGCTTTTTGTCAAAGTACAGTAAATGTCAGCTTGTAGAGAATTCACTTCAGATGACATCTGTGTAAATTCTCATTCATACGGGTCATGGCAACCACAATGACATTCTTATACCTGAGTTGTCAAGGCTTTTTGACACACTGCTGCTACCGTTGCCATTTTGCGGCAATGGTGTGCTAGGGTATAGTGTTCATTTGAGTGAAATACCCCCATTTTACCGCTAGATGATAGTTATTCTTACACAGTATCCCTTTTAGAAAAGCAGCAGTAGGGCATGTTTTGGCTTTGAGATCTGTGATAATTGTTATCATAAATTAATCAACCTTAAGGCAAACTTTTTGATCAAAAAAAGAAAATTAAAAATTGCTGTGCAAATTATGCATTTTTTTGTAATTTAAAAAAATTTCGTGTTGGTTTAAACTCTTTCTGAACGATTAATTAATTCTTACAAAAATATTTTTCCATAAGTTCTTAGTGATTGTTAAAGAAATTTGGGGTGCCTGTTGTACCCTATACCGCTAAGATGGGCCAAGGCACAGACTGGAAGGTGGATCGATTAATAAGCACCAGTTTCCAGAAAATGAGGTGGCCAGGCAGGGACCAGTCTACACGGAGGGGTTGCCAAAAACTGAACCACTGCAAGAAGAGGAAAGAAAACGACCAGAACCTCCCTTCTTCCCAATTAAGCACAAAACCTACTTCTGAAAAGAGTGTTAATTCTCTTTATGTCCTATTGAATTTTTTTATTTTTTACGTCCATCCATCCATCCATCCATCCATCCATCCATCCATCCATCCATCCATCCATCCATCNTCCATCCATCCATCCATCCATCCATCCATCCATCCATCCATCCATCCATCCATCCATCTTCTGCTTATTCCATCAGGGTCGTGGTGGGGTCGGTGCCTATCTCTGGCAGTCTATGGGCAAGGGACGGGGTACAGCCTGGATAGGTCACCAGTCAGTCACAGGGCGTATATTTAAATAACTATCGTAATTTTATTGTCAATTTATTGTTAATATACTAGTAGTTAGTAGTTAAAATATGAGTTTGTTAGAACATTCCAACTGAGAGTATCACACCTTGCACGATATGTTTTAAAGATGAATTGGTGGTTCTGAAGGTTTTAATCAGTGTTCTAATGGGAACAACAAATGAGCAAGTTGGGGTGGCCACAGAGGTGGCCACTGATTGGCTAGGAGTAGACATGGCCACTCCTTGCACCCCCTTCTAACTCCGCCTATACAGAACACAAGCAAGAGCAACTTAAATACCCGTGAGAAGTAACCAGCTAAATGGAAAACAGGTGAATCAACAGAAACAAAAACAAGTTCTAATTCATTACAGTACCCCTCCCTCGAGGGGGTACACTACACCAAATATGTCAACAAGTCCATAGAAAAAGAAAACGACACAAAACAGACAGTGGAGAGTGGAAAGGACAAGAAAAAAAACAACCTACACTTTTTGCTGTCCCGAAGAGAAACAGAGTTCAGGAGGCCAGCATCAGTGAAGAAGGAGCCTTAAAGGTCTGCAACTGCAGTGCAGGAGTTGTGGAGGCCAGCAGCAAAGTTTAATGGAGAATAAACTGGAGTATACAGCAAACCAAGGAGAGCCCTACCTGATGAAGATTGCTCAACAGGCTGAGAAGGCTGGGAACCCCTGAGGAGCTTAGAAACCAGAGAACCACAGTGGAAGTTAAGTATGAGACAGACCACAGACTCAGACATGGATGCAGCATAGAGAAGGCTTAATAAAATAAAACTTACAGAGCACAGAGAGCCTCAGAAACCAGGGGGACATTCATGAAGGAAAGAATAAAAAACAGGGACTTAAATCCAAGCAAGATATGCCAGACTATATGGAAAGAAGATGAGTGCAAGCAACAAAAACACAAACAGGTATTAGTTTCTAAAAAAGGACCCTTGACAGATCAACACAAAATGTAACTTTCTTTACATCTTAAATTAGGAAAATTTAGAGGAAGATTACCCAAAGCAAACCATAAAATACTTTGTTGTTTGAAGCTACCCACCAATTACATGGAATTAAAGACAATTTCTAGACAAGAAGTTCAATATGAAAATTTTCATTCCAATAAAAGCGAACAGCTCCTAACAATGTTTAGACCTACCTACCTATCTACACAGATACAGCAGTACATTGCTGATTTTACATTGTTATGCTTATAATAATAACAACCACTACAACTTTGGCACCACTGTTTTTTATTTAAACGAGACAATAGCCCTATTTACAGTAGCCTTTTGAAACCATGCTGTTGAGTGTAAATGGCATTCAAACTGAACCGGACCGTGCCAGACACAACTGAACCACACTTAATCTAGTACTAGTTCATCAGTAGGGCTCGACGTGGTTCAGTTGTGGCTCGGTTCTCTAATAACAAAGAGCGCATGAGCAGACCTTGTCATCTCCTATTTACAGTCAGCTTCCAGTAGTTGGTGGTAATGCACAACAGAAAGAAACAAGAACTATAAACAACAATCAAAATCTGCTCAACACTACATTTTTAAAAATGGCTTCAAAAGAGCATTGTGCGCCAGGGAGGACGCCGAGACTGAAGCCGTTTCTCAATTCACTAGAACGCAAGTACGGACTTGTGTCCTCGCCAAGTATGTTCTTGAGAAGAACACAGGAAAGTCTGGACTTGGTGAGAACAGGAGCACCCAGTATAATTGGGGTCAATTGGAACAGAAGCGTAGTTGTCACGTCACCACATTTCCCGCTCTTCTAGAGCTGCATTTCACCTCCTGTTATTAATAGTCTCTAGATAATAATAAATTATTACTTTTTTCATTTAGTGGGGGAATAATAATTAACACAGTCAGATAAACACAAATCAAATTAACATTTTTCCAAAAAAAAAAAAAAAATCGCCATCAGAGCCAGCGGTACTTCAAACACGGCTATGCCGAGAGCTGATGAAATTGAAAGCTGATGCTGCCGCGGTGCATGCTGGGACAGCTGTCAATCTGGAGAACAAACAGATCTGTTCTGATGCATGCTCGGTAACTAGGAAGGGACCAGAACAACATCAGGGGACTTTGTCTTTTCTTGGTCTGCTGTCCTAGTGAATTGAAACAGTTCTAGGGCTGAGGTTGATGACGTTTCACGAGTACACGAGCATATGAGAACACACGAGTACACATATTGAAAAATGGCCTGAGACTCTTATAGCAATTTGGGCAGAGGATGTTGTCCAGGCAATGTTGGATTAAACAAAAGATAATCACAAAGTTTTCCTACCAAAGAGCAGTAGTACCGCAAATCATCACTAGGAGGCGAGGAACTGTGCTAGCGTGATGTTTAAACGGTCGTAAGGAACCAAGCTCAGCATGGTTAACTGATCCAAAACACACTCCAGAGTAATCCAAGACGTCTCCATAACACAGTAGATTTCAGGATGATGAGTATACACACTCAGAGGCCAAAAGGTAGCACTAAAGTCATTGTCGCCCATGTAATTAACATCTAAACTCAAAATATGTAACAAAAAATGTATCATGTGAGTGAAAATCACTGCTGGCCTATTATAGCATACGAAGTATTGTATTTCTTCGCAGCTTCTCTGGAAAACAGACAGCCACAGGCATTTCTATTCATCATCACAGCCCAGACTTGCAAAAGAAAACCACACAAAAAGGATTTCTTCATAGACCCACTTTCAAACCTCATACAGGAGGAACCTTAGATCACTGAACATCTGGCCTAAAGTGCCAAACAAAACTAATTACACAGAAAAGGCCGGTAAGTTTTTTATCCAAATTTTAGATGACAAACAGGCGGGTGGTGTGAGCTTGGAGGTCTCTTCAGCTGTTTCTAGTCTAAAAGGATGGATACTGAACCATTTAAACAACCACAGACATCACCCTTTGATGCAATTCCAAATAAGTGCAAACTAGCTTCACCTCCTGCCTCCCAAGAACACATCCTCCACAAACTGGAATCTCATAAAACAGCAGGGGTCCTTTATCAGCTCATGAAATAGCTATACATCTTTCTTACCGCCTGTTTCTTTTAAGAACCAAAGTTGGCTTTACAAAATAAAGCACCACGTAATTAAAGCTAAAGCCATTAAGATTAAAACATTTCAACAAAAAAATAAATAAATAAAAAATGTGCTTACATGTAGCATTGAAACTCTTTAGTTTATTACAACAAACCCTCAGCAATCAGACAGAACTGATTTACACTGTGCATTGTGGACATCTGTTCTATTGGGAAAATGTGTATGAGTTTGTATACATTGTTTTTATGTGAGCGTTCTAAACAGAAAATACTAAACACGATTTATTGTCTGTATTGTTGCTTTCCATTAAGCAGCCACCCTCCGGCTATAAGTCTTTTGGGCACCAGTCAGCGAGGGAGGCTAAAGATATAACCCTGATTTATTGTCATTTTTTATATGATTAGGGAATATATATGTGTTCCAACAAACACAACTCCCTCAAGTCCTTTGTCAGCTTCCCTGCACTGTTATGATCTGTTACATATGGCAAAGCAGGAAACATTGACCAGCAAACACAAAATGACACCTTACATATAGTTTCCGCTGGAAAAAAAATGAAAAAAACCCCCCAAAACATCTAGCTGATGACATTCTTAAAAATTAAAAAAAAAATATTGTGTAGATAATAAAAGCAAAGGAGGTTGCAGTGACACCAGTATTGTACTGTGGAGGTTCATACCACTTCATCGTGTTTTGCCCTTCAGACTAAAGGAAACGGCTCCCAAGAGGGACACTGATGGAATACACCACTTCCTCTAATCATTCCCTCTTCTCCTTTCAGATACTCTCTGTTTTCCCAACAACTCCTTCCAGCTCACCACACTCATCGACTCAGATTCTGAGCAATCCCTAAATGCTCCAAAACCACTTTGAGCAACAGCTTAAGATGGAAGACCTCTACCACACATCACCCATCTCTTTGCCACGGAAATTACCGGTTTAGTCGGGTTTTTCAAACATGGGCCCACTCTCTAAAAATCTGCATTTGGAGGCCTTCGCACTGGCAAAAAAAAGCTGGGTCTAACCCCTAGCTGGCAAGCAGCGTGTCCTCTGTCCCCCACGGCTACAGTATGTGTGTGGTGACACCATCACACTGTGTGTATGTAAGGAAGCCAGGGCGTTCTTCATTGTTTCGCTCTATTATCTTTCTGAATCTCTCTTATCTAGGGTGACCATATTTTCCTTTCGGAAAACCAGGACACCTTGGAGCCATTCTTAAAAATTTTGGAAATTTTTAAGAATGTCTTATCTACAGTTGATTTATTTAAAATGCTTTTCAGTAAAAGTCAACAGCAATAACTCCAATAACAAACGATAGTTTTATTCAAAATGTATTTATTAAAAATGCTTAACAATTCCTGTAATGAATGAATAGCACAATGAAAGAAATAATGTCTCATCTCAACATCCCTCACTTAACAATAAAAGTTAACAATAACTCGCAACTCCCAATAACAGATGATACTCAGCCTCAGCAATGAACGAAATAGTGTCNATCTAAACATCCCTCACTTAACAATAAAAGTTAACAATAACTCGCAACTCCCAATAACAGATGATACTCAGCCTCAGCAATGAACGAAATAATGTCTGTTCTGTAGGCTATTGGAAAAAAATAATTAACAAATGAGCTAATTAACAAAAAATACCTCTTGTGTAGCAAAAATAACTCAAAATGTACCAAAAACGAACAAACATATCAATACACTATCTTTACTTTCGGTGTCCAGGTGGCTTTTCGGATCCCTTGCACCTCCATTGGACACCGAGACATATGTGCCTGCTTTGCACACTGTGCACAAGGCATCCAATGTGTCTTGACCCGGTCTGAAAGCAGGGAAACTCTTTTGTAAATCGTCGGTAAACATACATTTGCGCTTTTGCATGTTGTTGGAATACTGACAGCCATGCTATCTATATTCTGATTAAGAACAGGGCTGCCCGCACTGGTGCGGCTCAGGGATTACGTCACACACAGTGTCGTGTGCAGTGCCCTAGCGCCTGTAAATGTAATGGTCCAATTAAGGTAATTTAAAAAATCAGGACATTTCCTCACTTTTTAAAAAAAAACCTGGGACGCCCGGGACAGGACTTGAAATACGAATTTGTCCCGGGAAATACAGACGTTTGGTCACCCTATCTTATCAGTGTTGCGCCATTGGTTAATGAACGTAAACGCAGGCTGAGTCCAAACGTCCACCCTGACCTTTAAATCTCTCAATGAATATATAGAGCAGGGACTATATAGTGGACTTTATATTGAATTCAGATAACTTACCGTTCGGACAGATGATCACTGCTTTTTGCTCCCTGTTGGTCACGTGACTCCACCTCCCCAAGCTGTGCCTGCACCATTTTCTGTTATCTGTCGCCACTGTTGAGTAGCGGCTGTGACAACAAATCACATTTTGCTTGGCGAGTAGAGCTCTCTTTGCAAATTGTTCTGAGCCTCTTCACTACCCACAACTTAACACGACCTCCTGTAAATTATCCCTCCACTAAACTTTCCCTCCATCAAAACTCTAATTTATAGCTTCACGGCTTCCATTTTGGTTGTCTAGTCTTTTTCTGTTTCTCCTGAATTACATGGATTATTACATCTAATTTATGTTTTTTTAAATAAACCTTTTAAGATTAATCTGTCCCCTGAGAGTCTCTGCACATGGGTCAGTTCTGTACCTAAACCATGACAGCATCGCCATCACAATTCCGACAACCAGTAAGACTTGCTAAGTATTGATGTCAGAGACCAGCATAATACTAACAATAAGGGCTACAAGCCAGGGTAGTATCTGTTACAGAAATATGTGTCCAAAACAGTCCAATAGATACCTTTAAAAATTACTATTAACTACTACAATATAATCCATTTTCGGCAGCCTTTTTTTTTTTAAATATTTTTTTTGAATAGAAAGCTGAAGGACTGTCGAAAGAGATGCCAAAAGAGCATGCAAAACGTAATACAAGCAAAATAAAGTGGTTGGAAAGGCTGGGTTTTGTTTTTACATACTTTTTTCTCTGCAGAAACACATATATATTGATATAGAAAGAGAGGGAGTTCTGAGTAGTTACAGTCCCCTGCTGTGCAATATTACTGTTTTGGGTGGAGCCCCTTCCAATACAAGTTTGTAGCTTAGGCATCTTTTGTGTTTCCAAGTACAGTGATATTTGGGAAATTACACTTTCTGTACGACGAAGAATCATAAAATGAATTATTTATTCAATTTTACCTCATCGGTCCAGTTTGCAGCTTTTTTATTTATTTATTTTTTGTTTTTTTTGCCTTTTTACAGAAACCCGTGAATAGTTCCCTTTTTTGTGTTATCTGCACCAAAGGCAGTCCCATTATGTGTGTAATAATGAGCTTTTAGAGTTGTTTACAAATTGGTGGAAGAGGGGAAAATGTAATTTGTATTAAAAAAAAGAAAACCAAAATAGATAATAGAGATAATATCAATAGGTTTTGTTTTTTTTCAACATTCCAAAATAACAATTCCCCTTCTCTTTAGATATGTCTTTTTCTGCTTTTAAGACTAACCCAAAAATGTTTGGTAACAGCGGATCATTTCTTTGAGGATATTATTCTGGAGCAAGTGTTACCTCACAAATTTGTGTGCCAGACCTTTTTCTGAAAGCTCCTTGGTTTATGTTATCCTGCACATTTGGTGCAATCTGCATTCTAGTGCTGCAAACCATTACAGAAAATGGAACGTGATTAGCTTGAAGGCAACTGAGCTTCTTTAATGTTTCATCCAACTTTGTCAGTTCTAAACAAACATAATCAGAACAATCCCACTAAGTCATTAAGGTTAATGGTTACTTGCCCAACCCTTTGTCCAGTTTACTGTCTGTGTTTTTGTCACTCTAAGATCCAACTTGTCAATAAAGATGCTCTGTAAGCTGTTTTGGGCACATCTCAGGTGTGAATCAGGTGTGAATTGCTTTAAAACTACCTTGAAAAAAATGAGCTGAGGCTTCATCATAGCTGTTAGAAAGATGGAAGCCTGAGGCCCCCGCTGTTTAGTGTTCTTTTTTTTTAAATCACAAAATAGATCATGCACAAAACAATACCCTTATTTCACTTCTCTACTAAGCTGCCTGTCTCCCCTGTTGAAAAATCATATTTCCTTGTTTATTCAATAATGTGATTTTTATTTTTTTTTATTTGTATGTTTAAGATGGTTTCCTTTACCATCTACCATCCCAATATCTTTACAATGTGAGATTTATCCCTGAACAACTGAACAATTGTGGTTGAGCTGTGAATAGACTGCTGGGTTGCCTTCTACTTTAATAAATTCATCAAATCCAACATAAAGTATTTGTCATCGTTTGGATGAGGTCAAACCAACATCAGCCTGCTGTGGAGTTTCAGATTTTATTGATTATACAATTAAAACTGTGAGTAATATCCATTGTTGCCCATATTGAGTTCTGTCTATATAGCCCTACTATTAACAGCTCCCCTCTTTCCTAAATAACAGATTCCTCCTAGCATAAGACTTTACTGTTTTGTTTTAATGTAGATGGTATGTTAAATTTAATCCAATTAGAAAAAGTTTTATTAATCCCAATGGGAAATAAAATGTCTCCAATGGGTAAAAATCCCCTATGGTCTACCTTCTAGTTCACATGGAAAGCAATGTCTTAATAAATCTTTAGTTAAACTTGATAAAATAGGCATATGAGTGATTATTAAAGCTTGGTAGGATAGTTTTAACCTAATCATGCTGTGCCCCGTTGAGTTTATGAGGCTGTTTGTTAATTTATACTTCCTATTAAACATATAAGGTCTCCACATAGCAGCTGATTTTTTATTGAAATAAAATCTATTGATGTGAAGAACTCTAAACACACTGAGATTTTCCTCTCACCAAATTTTCGAAAAGCAATCTACAATCATCTCTCTTCCTGTTTACTTTTTTGTGCCGGTTGGATTTGATTACTCTCATAAAATCCAAATAAAGTGCTTTAAAATTAACTGCTGTTAAGAGAAACACTATGTGAAATGTTTAAATCTTATGAAAGTATCACATGCAATCAGACATTTACCCCCACACAAGTAATGATGATTTTTAAATTAAGTGGCAGACTGATGAACAGTGAAACCCTCCTGTAGGAAAAATCCAGTCTGTCATCCAGAGCATCCCTGAATAAGCATGACAGCTATCATATAAAGTACTTCAATTTAATTTCCTGTCACTGCAGAAAACAACCACAATGCTCTCTTTGTGGTTTTACTGATCACATCAGTAAAGCTGTTTCAACTGCCCTATACGAATGGCTTTTTTTTTTTTTTTAAATCACACCAATTAGCTGTTTTTTTGCTATGGTAGCTTTTTCTTCCCACAATTTAAAACAAAGTGGGCGGGATGGAGTTTATCGCATTAGTCAAACTGTAAATATGAGAGTCAGGATGTGAATGTGACCATGACTTAAAACAATCAAAGCTTTGCTGTTTGGCCTTGTCAAAAGTAAGTAAATAGAGCACACAGCTACCGTGACTCAGAAATGCTCGTGGTCATCCTCTGTGGGAAAAACTAACAATGGCTGGATGTTAATGCTGCAGACGTCAACAGCACCAGAGTTTAGAAGTTTCATTCAGCAAGTTCAAGCAATGCATCGCCTACAAAACGGAGATATCAGACATTTTGAAGCTGGAGAATGGTTCACCATGCCTTCGTGTTCATTTCCAGCTTCCTTCCAGATCCAGCCGCCCTTTCATGTTGACCCAATTTTAAAGGACACAGACGATGACAAAGATGTAGTAATAAAGATGCCAGTGATGAAAAAGCCTGAGGTGTGGGGAAAGACAGCTGGGTCAGGGGGAAGTAATATGGGAAGGGCAATGAACGTAGAGATTTTTGAAAGCTCGGAGAGCGTTTGAAAATGAGTGACAGCGGGTGACAAAGGTATGGAGAGGGAGGCGACGAGGAAGGAGTAAACAGAAGGAGCCTGGAAGAAGGGGGTGGGCTGAGCAAAGGGAGGAGAGAAGCCCTGCTTCTCCTAATAAAGCAAGTGTATTTGAAAGGAGGTGCTGTGTTACCACACATAAAGAGGAAGAGAAAGGGTTGTAAAGAGAGAGAGAGAACACCAAGGGGCAGGGATAGGAAGAGCATTGTGTTACTGCTGAGAAAGAGCCCATGTCTGCACAAAGAGGTAGGTGTACTGCTGTGACTGGGCACACATATATGCTCTAACTAAAGTAGGAAATCCTTTTCCCCCAGTGTAACCAGTAGTAGGATGTACCAGCAGCATGTACAGAAAGTATCTGATGAGCCTGTGCTGTATTTAACTGAAAGGTTTGCTTTACAGCGTGTAGAGGATATGTAACGGTCTGAAGCAGGTGTGTGACTTTTCCACAGCGTGTGTTATTGGAACCATATGGACTGCTTTTTTTATGGCTGTCTCTTTTACCATGTGTGAATGAATGTGATGAGTGTGCTTTTTTTGCTTTTAGAAGATACACAGTGGTAAACCATGAGGTTTTATGCCATTATCTGCTGGGGGTTGCCTAAAATGTGTCAGGAATTAAGCCGTAAACAATGCAAATTCCTACCTTTTTCTTAATGTTTGCAAATATCAGTGAAATAAAAGATATTTTGGAATCTGTTATTACGAAATTCGATACAGAGCCATTGTATTTCATTTTAACATAACTTTACTAAAATAATTGTCAAATTTAGAGCGGATTTAGAGAATAATTACATATAAATTACTTTTTTAGTCTTTTGGGCCAAAACGAACCACTGGTTTTAGTTAAAGTCTTATCTACTCTTATGGATTTTGACTGAATTGTTTAAGCTTTCTCATAAATGATAAAGTTTAAGAAAGTAATCCTAATTCTTATTAGTGAGAGAGATACAAAACATAATTAAATCTAAGAAAAAAAAAGATTTTTATTAATTCGAAAAGGTCAACTACTTATAGTAAAGTACAGAAAATGAACTTCTCCAAAGAGGACCAGATTATGATGTTTTTCTCTCTGTGTTACAAATTTCTAAGTTGTAATGACATATTTGCATATATAACATCAAAATAAATAAATAAACAGGGTCATGACACATTTTTTAAATAGATTATAACTTGTTATTTATATTTCTTTGAACTACTATTGATATGGTATCATAGGAAATTTTAGATCTTTAAATTGAAAACCAAGTGCTATGGTAACATCTTAAAACTTGAATTTCTTACAACTTTAAAAAGAATTTAACCAAATTTAAAATATAATATTATTAGATCCAAAAGGAGTTGGTTAAAGTCATATAATAATAATAAAGTCATATATATAATAATATTTACATATTAGACTTGTTTAAATCATTTGTTTTTGCTTAATGAATATATATATATAACAACATGTGTTGTGATAAGATGTATTTTTGTAATCACCATCATCTTCAACTGAAACATGATTTGATGATGGCTGCTTTAACTGGTGCCATCCTGTCCAGACTGATCAAGAAAGATCACTTCCCTGTGGGAAGTATACATGCTTCCTCTTAGGAAATGTCTTCTCTCATCATATGATGCTGATAATGTTCTTTTTTTCACTGCTGCCCAGAATAAAGGTTAGCTAATTCTAAGAAACAGACTTTCTTTTAAATAAATATGGAAAAAGCAAGTAAAAGAGAAAAAAATACAATGTTTATTTCCAATAAAACATTTTTTAACTACTATGCAAAGAAAAAAAAAATCCAATCTCAACCTGAATGATCTAAAAAATTGCATAATATATATCTACAAAGCACAAAGATTAGCTAAAATGTTAGTTTAAAGAAGGATATTTTGAAGAAATTCCTATTTCTGACCAGAAACATGATTCAGACGTGGAGTCGACAAATTAGCTCCAATGCTGCCTTTGTTGGGGGGCACTTAAAAAGTTTATTTTTGACAAAAGTTTGCATTGAAACCTCAAACAGACATTTAGGGTAATCCAAAGGTTTTAAATCCTTTAGTGTTTTCTAATGACCTAAATGTTTCAGGATATTTTCCTTGATTAAACTTGATTAAACAAAAGTCTGTGACTTATCATCTAGTTTGAAGCAAGGCTGGAAACCTTAAATGATTAGATTATGATTCATAAAATTACAATATAATTATCTATCACTTAAGAATGTGTGTCATATGCAGGGGTGGCTCACTAATAGGTGATGCTAGGGCATATTGCAGGAAAGAAGTAAAGAGCGTGAATTACAACATAAAATAATGACTCATCAAAATGATATAGCAGTATGGACATCAGCATGTTCATGCAGGTGGTAGAGGATTGTGGGACATTTAAAGCAGAAAGCAATGTCAGCAATGTAGTCATTTTTTACTCATAGTAGAGGTGAAAAATATATAATCTATATAATATCGTCAAAGATGGTTTTTTCAATTTAAAAGCAAAGTTAACATCAAAAGGTGCCAACATTTTCAGAACGGGGTATCCTAAAATTTGGTGCCACCAGCTTTGAAATGAATGAACTCTCTTTGCATCACAACTAAAAATATAGATTTCTCCCTCCATCTGTAACAACAGCTAAATCTTTTTCTCTACTTGCTGTCCTGCTACCTTCTAACACAGCTATTTTTTTTACTTAGACCCATGTGATTCTCATTTACTGCTGTCTTGTGCATGTACACAACACATTGGCAACAGCCATCAGAAAACAATACATAACAT
Organism: Cyprinodon variegatus; assembly: GCF_000732505.1. NCBI lineage: Eukaryota > Metazoa > Chordata > Actinopteri > Cyprinodontiformes > Cyprinodontidae > Cyprinodon > Cyprinodon variegatus. The sequence goes on from NW_015150580.1 coordinate 803,724, forward strand.
CTTGTGTCTATTACAGTACATATGGGATTCGGTAACTTTTTTGTGTTTTTTACTTCTTATGAATCGCATGTTTGGTGGAAAATCTTTAAGGTAGGAATTCAGATGTATAGACCAATCCTCTACAAAAAGCTGTTTAAACAAGTCAGGGTGGTCTTGTGTAAATACATTTTACAATAATGTTCTTTGACTCAATGTGTGGGTAAGATTTCCCTCGCTAGCGAAATGGGTCTCTGGTTTAGAGCCATGGATCAGCTGTTTTACTTCCCCGTCTAATGAAGTTCCTCATACTTACCATATTTGGATATATTTACCATGTTTGAAATTTTTTGCTTTAAGTTTAACCCCTCCTTTATTAGATCTTGATCTTAAATCAGTAAGCGGTTGGACCTGGGAATGGTTTACCTGCTCTATGCCGAGCAGCTGAGCTGTTTTGAAGATGATTTTAACCCAGGCCGCGTCATTTCAACCGGGTCGACATGGTTCAGTAAGCCATTCCCACTGCCACTAAGACCCCATTGTTCACAGGTTTAAAAGAATTTTTCAGCCAGTGGGAAAGGGGTATAAGGCAAGGAAAGATAAGGCCATTTTATTTCTGTAGCACGATTCAGTCCATGGACAATTCAAAGTGCTTTACATGAATTAGATAATAAAATAGAATAAAAATAAAAGTAGAATAAAAGCAAAAACATTGGTAAAGCACATACATCAATTGGACAACAAAAAAGCAGAACAAAAGCAAGTAATAAAACATGATAAGTGAAAAAGACAGATAATAACCTTAAACTGTACATTAGTGCCACCTTCTGTATTCCTTTAAATTAGGCAATAGTTTGTCATTAAGAAAAAAAAGTTTTATGTTTTTTGATGAACAAAATCACAATGCATCACAAGCTTGCATTCAATCCTGTAATATTCTAACATTGTAGACTTTTTACTGTATTAAATTCTCTAACATGGGGGTCTTCAACAGGGGGTCCGAGGCCCCTAGGGGATCCATGGAGGTACTGCATGGGGTTCGCGAAAGTTTTGGTTGATTAGACTTTTTTCATTATTTTCCCTCTGCAATTTTTCAACTAATTGAAATGTCTTACACATTATCATGAATTCAACACACTGTAGTAACAGATAAATGGAGGCAGAAGATGTCTTTTAGTCATCAATTAACACATTCAGGGACACACAGGAGCTCTTTCAAGCTGAACACCATTTTATTTACAACACCTGTCCCATCAACGAGGAATCAAAATCAGAAATACTTTAATAATCCCAGGGAGAAATTACTTTCGTCACATTACTCCATCTGTAATAGAGTGACTATAGGACTAGTTTGATATTACACAATTTCATACAATATATACCGGCATATAAAATTCGGGAGTCCCCGCTGTTATTTTGATGATTACACTTTTTTTTTTTGGTACTGTGACAACCAACAGTTGTAATTTTCAGTTGTAATAACAGTTGTAATAACAGGTAAGTATTTGTAATATAAAGTACAGGCCAGTGGCTCTCAGTGTAGGTCCGCACTGAATATTTAATAACTGGTATTACGGGAATGCTCTATATTGGATTTTTGTGTAATACCAATGATTTGTTGCATATTGGCAACAGTAGGATCAAGTCTTTAAGTTTCTCCAAAGTAAAGTTAACTCATTAAAGATGGTACACAGCCATAGAGAGGAAGCATAATTACAACTGAATCTATATAACTGATACCATATACTACTATACTTTTAATGTTTTATCAGTGCTCCATTTATCTACAGTAATTAGCTATCAACCCACAATACAGTAAAAATCTTAACATATCACTATAGCACTACAACAGTGTGAAACAGATTTCCTCATTACAGATTCAGTGATTTTTTTTCATACCGATTTTAGATCAAAGGTAATTCAGTTTTACACACATATAGATAAAGGGATTATTCTTATGTATTATTATTTCAATTTATTAATTTATTTTAACATTTTACTGTGTTTTAATTTGTTTATTTTTTTTAGAGAAAAGGTAAATATAAACCAAGCTTGAAAGCAATTTCTCACAATTAGGCAAAAAAGCGTGGACGCCTGAGGAGGCACTGCTGTTTCAAAATCTTATAATAAATAAATAATAACAATAATGGAGAAATGTACCTCTGGATTTAACTCATCCTTTTGGGGAGCAGTGGGCTGCCATTGTTGGGCGCCTGGGGAGCAATGTGGGGTCTTGGTCAGAGACCCAGAGTGGCAGTCTGTGGGAGTGGGGCTCGAACTCAGAACCTCAGGATTCCATGCTCTATGCCCTAACCACTAGGCTGCAACACCCCCAAAAAATGACTTTTTCTAACTGATTACTAATTACAAATTCTGCCCTTTGAAAGAAAAAAAGCTTCTGAAGCTGTTAAAGTGGCTTAGTCAAAGTGCATACTTTATTTGATTACTTACACGAGACTTCCTCCCATAATGAAACCAGACTGATGATAAGCAGCTCTGTCATCCCTTGACTCACGGCAGAATCTAAAGGAATAGTATTTAGAACATCGTCCTTCTCCCAGACATCATATCTTCCCTACAGGCAAATAGAGCCAGAAGATGTAGCAGCAAAGTCAGCAGAACCTTATTTGGATGTTTGGTTGCATGTGTGTGCAAGTCTCAGTTGGTTTGAGTAATTAAATGTGATGCAATTAACTGTGATGACAAATTTTAATTGTAGTCTGCATGTGATATGTTACCGACATTTCAAATGTTAGAATTACGGTTCTACAGCTACAACACGTCATTTAGGGATTACCGCAGACATGTGGCACACTGTTATCATTTTGTGTAAGGATTTGACTAAAGATATGTTGTCATTTACATTATCCTTATGGTCACTGCAGTAAAAAGGTCATTTAAAGCTGAACACACATCCTTAATACTCAGTTTTAACCACTTGTCTGGCTCAAAACTGTCAAAATATTTACTCCAGGTTTCTGATTCATGTTTTCTCCTCTTTTTCTCCTGCTCTTCTCTTCTTTGCTGATGTAAACATTAGAGACATGCTAACCTTAAGTTGACTATAGTTTTTGTTAACAAAGAGGTAAGAAATTGAAAGCATAGTGGCATGCTGTTCCAAGTGTGTGTTTGATGAAGAATGTGTTCTGAAACTAATAAAAAAAAAAAAAAAAAGGTAATTTATGTCGTTGGAAATTTCTCCATTTGAGACTCATTACAAAAACTTGAAGTAGGCCAGGATTGGGACTGTTCTGGTAACTTGGAATTAATAGAGAGATAAATGTATTATGGGATAAAAAAGACTAACTTAAATATGTGGGTGTATCCCGAAGGCTGCGGATATTCCAAGAGAGTCACTTAATGATCTCATGCTCTAAAACTCCTGCTTAACTAAGACATTTTCTCTGTCTCAACAAGCTTCAGAGAGCGTGTCTGTGTATCATCAAGCATTATTACCAGAAAGGCAGATTATGCTAGTTTGTATGGACTTAAAAACAAAACTATGCAGTTTGAATATTTTAGGAGGAGTGGAAGGGGGATTTTCACGTTTTTACTACTTTCAGAATACATTTTTATTTGTATTCCAATAAAGCTTGGAATGGTAGAAAACTGTTATTCATACAAAGACATGTTTACATCACCGGTAAATAAATATAAATGTATTCTTATACAATTTTAATGTGCAACAAAAAGGAGCTGCTACATAAAATAGGCCAACAAATGGAAAACATAGATGGTTTCATGCTTCTTTTACAAGCATGAAACTGTAGTCGCTGTTTGAGGAACTGTTGTTGCATTTCACAATTGAACTGACAAGAGTGATCTTGCAAGATGGAGGTCAAAAAGCATGCAGGTAGGGTTAGACGTAAAACTTCTGCTGCAGCTGAGTTTAAGATTAGGAAAATTGCTTTGAGCATGATGTATGTTAACACTTGCATGTCCTCCACCCATGAATTTTCACAGTTTGGTTATCAGAATGTGATCTGCATACTGATGACGACAAGTATGCTATAAAAGGTTCCCACACACTAGCTAAATTTCAATCGCAGTTCACTTTGTACAGTACGTTCTTTGAAGATCTCACCTTGTACAAACACATTTTTACGTTTCAAGACGTGCAAATCTTCTACAGGTCAGGCCCCTAAATGTTTGTCTGTATGGGGTGAGGGTGGCAAAGGATGCAGATGTTAATCCTACAACTGGAAAGTCTCTAGTTCGACTTACGTCTCTGTCTGTGTCAGTTGTCATGTTTTTGGGCAAGATACTTCACCCAGGTTTGCTACTAGTGGTTGTAGAGGCCCCAGTGGTGCCTGTGTGCTGTAGCTCCACTTCTGTCACAGTTTCCAGTATGGTAATGTGTTGGTAAAAGATTAACACTAATGTGTAGTGTCAAACATTTGCATTACAAACTAGTGTTAGATCAAATCAACACATTATAAAGTGTTAACCTCTCACATGTACACCGCTCAAATTCAACCTGCTAAGTGTTGAATTACGACTGTTTAAATTAAGGCTGTTGTTCCAATTATATCACAGTTTTAACTATTTAACACTTTTAAATTGGCTATTTTAACTCAGTGTACTGTGAACCAATGTGAACATTGCTGTGCAGAACCCTTTTTTCCCTGTGTGGGAGTTGATGGATATAAAGTGATTGCGCTGAAGTACAGAGTAAAAAACAAAGTGTTACTTTAACACTTACAGAGTTGAATGAACTTATGTTTCAGAAAACATTTGGTCCCACTCCAAATTAGTGTAAAAATTACTCTATAGCAAGTTTCATCTTTTCAGAGTTAATTTAACTTATTTTAGTTAGTTTAGACCTCTCAGAGACTGGTAGGTAATCGACACCATAAAGAGTAAAAGTGACACTGCATTGTCAGATTTTACACTGAATATTAACTCCAACACTTGAGCAGATTTATATTCAATATACTGTAATTGTAAATAATCTATTTAGACTAAAATAGGTGGACTGAATTTTTAACACCGAATTGACATCCTAGTAGTTCCGGATTACAGTGAACTATAAATATTTGATTCTTGCAAGATCTTGTTTTCACAGCTTGAATTAAAATATGCGGTTTTAGACAAATATTAATTTAACATACAAGGATAATATATCCACATTCATCTTGTCAGTATTCACAGAGCCCATTGGTCCACCCTCAACTTACTTTCTTTACCCCTTCCTTTCAACAATATTGTACAGCCCTACTGCACCCTCACAGAAAACAACAAGCATGTACATTAAATCATAAACTATACGATTATTGCAATGTCAACATGTGCGATATTGATATTAGAAAGGACTGTTTTATGTTTGCTAAGATATTCCAAGATGCATTTTATATGCAGATATATTATTTAGCCAGTTTGAACAGAATCTCTTAACAGCAGATGATTACAAACACAAATTAATTTTGCTAAGAGTACCAAAGGTCACAGAGTTTAGGAAGCACAGGTGAGCAAGAGAGAAAAGCACAACTACTATAGTCATTAGAATATTTGCAAATATTGCGCAGTATTTAAAATTTTCCTACTGGGAAATTCTATTTAAAATACAATTGTATAATTTATGCCAAATACTTGGATAGTTGAATCCACACCCTGACAATTTTAAGTCGTTATATATAAAATGGTCTAAACAGGCTATAACCAGGAGAACCATGGTTGGTGATTTTATCTTATGATATTTTTTTTAACTCAACCTCATTAAAAAACTTGTTTAAGCACAATGAAACATTGTTCATATAATGTGAATCCTATCACTTGCAGCGAATTATTCTCCTCCATGAAAGGCTTGTACTGAGTAGAGCAAGGTCTATGCCGAAGCTGGAACTAAAGTATCATTTATTTTATTTTTTTTCACAATCTGTGACAAAGCCCAGCGAAGGGTGGACTATGCACTGTGGTTGGATTTCCCTAAATGAGACATATTGTTTCAAAAAATAGACTACATTGCTCAGCGGGTTTTTTAACTAACAAACACTGTCTCATTACAAGGTTAAGCTTTGTGTTTCTTTCCTAGTCTAAAGTTAGAAAATCTAAATCAGTTTAATTATGGAATACATTATCAGATATATCATATTATCACATTTTTATCTGCCAAATAAATGTTACATTTCTTTACCATCTTTTCAGTTTATCATACCACAGTGAGTCACTCCAGTTCCAAGTTCAGCTCATTACTTTTGCAAATTTTGCAGAATCATGGTTACCTTTCAGAAACATGCTGCATCTCGTCTTTTAAAATGTAAAACTGTAGCTCTGCAAACCTGCTTGAAAAATAAAATCATTGCTGAGTTATTATTTTCAAAGTTTCTAAAAGTTAAGATAGAGGCCAAGAGCACAGTTTTATGCAAGCAGTCTGGAATGAAACAGGAAGTTGGTGTGTGGGGTGGATGAGAGGGGGAAAAAATACACCATCTGACAAAAATACCAGAGCTTCTCAAGGGGATCAGCACATACTGTATATAGACAAAGAATCTTAGGTTTTAGTGTTTTCTGTAAGAAACTCCAAAGCTAAGGGTCTTTCTTTGGTTATAAATATAACTTGATGATACATTAAGTTAAAAGATACTTCTTATCCCAGAATAAAAGAATTCGAGCATTTTCCAACATGCTAAATGAGTGAGTGGATTTAAAATAAGAATAAGGAATCATTCACTTGATTTCCCGACAGTGTGAATGTGCAGAAAAAATGTGGGTCTCTTAATCCTTTATGGAAAGATAAATTAGAAGTGACAAGCTGACTGTACATTCTCCAGTGCATGTCTCAGCATGAGCTTTGAGGCATGAGGGGGGAAATAAACAGAGAACATCTGTGAATAGAACAACATATCTGCAGGCAAGTCATGTTTTGAGTCTGCACAAACATGCAGACACACATACAAACAGGGATAAAAGCAGGGGATTCCAATCCGTCACTGTAATGACATCACAGCCTGCTAGTGATAAAAGCCCAGCCAAACAAGGGAGTCCCCGCTTCCCCTCCCACCTAAACAACTTGCTGCTGGAGCATGTGGACCTCATTAGCTTAGAGAACTTTTAAGGGGTTCACGCTCACATGAACGCGCACTCTCTCATCAACAAACACGCTTTAGCTGTGTCTCCACAGTGACCAGTTTTACTACCCCAGCTGGGAGAGGAAATGCCAAACTAAGAGCTGCAAGGCTGCTCCGACAGCAGCACACTAACAGAGCTGTATTCTTAAACTCTGTTGTCCACTGAGGGAAACCTCGTCTTCTCTGCCATTGTCCTTTCCCTCCTCTGCCTTTCTCTTCTGTATTCTGCCTCTCTCTCTCTCTATCTCTCTCTCGCTCCCTCTCTCTCACTCACACTCTATCTCTCTATCTCTCTCATCCCTCCCTCTTCTCATTCACTCCACTCTGCTCACTATCAGTTCCAAGTTCACTGACAACAGAGGTAAGTGCCCTCTTTCTGTGTTTCTAGCTGGTTTGTTGCTTTGCAATATACTTTCAGGTTCTGAAGTTTCTGTGTGGATACGGGTCCGGTTTATGAAAGCAGTTTAAGTCTTGCTGATGCAGCAAAGCAGATAAGCTCCTCTTTAATAATAGTTCTGTATTATACATTAGGGCGGTATGATAGTATACTTTAACAGCTGTCATTTGCAAGTGAATGGTGTCTGCCAGTTTTTGATATGTAAGCAGGTTTTTCTCTGTGTGCGTTATTCAAAGTTCTATGTTGCCCATAAATCTGTGAGTTTTGATAATTGGACGACTCAACCTGTTCTATGTCAAATCAGTAAGCGAGCATAGCCACATTATTGCTCTGAACAGGAACATAATAGAAATGGGATAACAATGGTTTGTATACAAAAATAGATAAAACAGCTCAAATTTCCCTAACCTCTACCAATCAAATGGCTAAAAAAGTATACTAAAATATTCACAGGTTACAAGAAAGATGAATTTTCCTGTTTCAAGTAGCAGTCATCTTGTGCAAACTCAACATGTTTCCCCTATCACTCTTATTAGTCTAAATCCACAGCTGAGATGTAATAACTATCTAAAATGAGACGGATGGTCAATGAAATTATATGTTTTGTGAAAGTCGTAGTTTATGTAAATTAATATTCTTTTCTGTGAGAAACTGTGACGTATCCATTGTTCAGTGACGCAGTTTGTAGCACTGCTGCCTTACAACAAGAAGGTTTCATGTTTGATTCCCGGCCCGGGGTCTTTCTGCATGGAGTTTGCATGTTCTCCCTGAGCATGCATGGGTTCTCTCCGGGTACTCCAGCTTCCTCCCATAGACCAAAAACATGACTGTTAGGTTAATTGGCTTCTCTAAATTTTCCTTAGGTGTGAGCGTGTGTTTGAATTGTTGTTCTTCCTGTTTGTCTCTGTGTTGCCCTGCGATGGACTGGCATACTGTCCAGGATTTACCCTGCCTTTTGCCTGTAGACAGCTTGCGATAGGCACCAGCTTCCCTCGCGAACCCAGCTGGGATAAAGCGTGACAGAAATGGAACTGTTCTTTTCAGATCTTATTTTATATTGTGCCTAAAAATGTGTAGCCAAACAAAGAAATGTTATAAATAACATTTGTAAGATGTTGTAAATACTATAAATAACATTTATTTTTCCGATTATTTTTCAGTAGTTTAAATTAATGTATTATGAGAATTAACATGAGGGTCACAAGGGTGGAGGGATTTCTGAGCTGCTTTCAGAGACCTGCCACACCCGGGATACTTGTTCAGATGGATGGAGGATAATAGTCAAAATAGTTAAAGGATTCAAATACAGTGACACTTTTTTCTTGGTGGAGCTTTTTGCACCATGAGCATCTCAGATCAGACCATACCAATTTAGCCTCTTATTTCCTCTTTTCTATCAGGATTAGAGACAGACAGTGGAAAGGGCTTTAAAGGGAAAGGGAAGGAAGAGAGAACTAGCAAAAAGCAACCGATCATACCCTGTTAGAAATTCTTATCTGGAACAAGATAAGAGGAATTACTGCCTGTTGATGCTGACACATATCTTAGCCTAATGTCCATGTGAGTCAAAACAGCCTACAAAAAGTTATTTGTATCAAAGCCAACTGTTTCCCTCTGCTATATAAACAGTTGCGTTATTACCAAAACGAGATCTCTGATCTTTTTCACGGAGGATATCCTGTTCATTTTATATGATCTAAATACTTCAGAGGAATAAGGTTGGAAATGTTTGATGTTTGAGATAACATCCCCTCCCAAAGAATAAATTAAGAGCTTGGCAGGAGTTCAGACTCACGGCGTCAGAAATCCATCTGCAGCCCTTGGTTACAAAACAACTAAAAACAATACGCAACCTCCTACAGACTCCCACAAACTGTGATTTAACCAACATCTGGATGCAAGACTGGCTAACGCTTCTCCCAGACCTCATTTATTTCCAATTTATTTCTATCTTCCCTCTTTTCACCCTCTGGCTTCTACCTGTCTGCCCCGTCCCTCTCTCTGTATTTCCGCCCCCGCTCTCAGAGATGAAAGAGAAGAACCCCTGGTACACACCCCTGACCATCATCATCACTGTGATTGGCGTCATAGCGATTGTTGCTTTGGTGACGGTGGCAGTTTTGCAGAACAGACCTCTCCTCCAAAAGTACAAGGTATGTTAAAAAAGATAAACTCTAAATTGCTAAGGCTATATTTGGGAACTTGCTGTATTTGGAGAAACTATACAGCCTAAAATCAGCCTGCCTTATATGGTTTGCAGTCAATTTGACCCCAACTTGTCAATCTGTACTATTGATTTTAGAAATCCAAATGCAAATAGAACCAGCAGACTTTGATAAGATAATAAATTCCTTGTTTTGGGTTTTATTTGGTCAGAAATAAAGGAAGAGTTTGAGTTTCTAGGCTACCTGATAACAATGACCTTGGTGTGAGTTAATGGCTCTTTTCCTTTTTGTCAGACTTGAATGCGCTGGGAATGTAACTCTAGTATGTTTATACAGTGGTTATGCAACCATTACATCTGACGCTCAAAATGGCACATCTGGAAGGAACTGTTTTTAGAACAAATGTCACACAATGTAACAGGAACTCCTCCTTTTCTTTCCACTCAGTATGGCATTGTGCTCGATGCTGGCTCTTCCCACACAGCTCTCTATATCTACCAGTGGCCAGCAGAGAAGGATAACAACACCGGAAGGGTCGAACAGAAGCATTCCTGCAAAGTGACAGGTAAAGCATAGACTGCAAAAGGTGGGCTTGGGCAGTTGCATCATCTAACATCCAAGTAGTGGCAGCTCAGCGATAACATCTGTGAATAACTGGATAATGATGCGAATTACAATAAATAAAGAAATAGTTAAAAAGTGTTAATGTGTTCATACATTGAATACAAAGCAGAAATTTACCCATAATGATAATAATTCTACCCAACAACTGGTGAAAAAAGAAAAATGCACTATGCATTATCTCATCTGCAAGGTTCTATTAAAAAAATAAAATGCCTTATAAAAGCCTTCTGTCTCAGCACTGTAACAATGCAGCTGTTGTTTCTTAACGACTTTCCCATAAAACGCACCCTCTCCCCTCTATAACCTTTATGCTGCATTGGCAATAAGTGTCACCAGATATCGTCAAAGATATCAGATATCCAGCATAGAGAGCCTGAAAATATGGTTGTTAGATATCCTGCATACAGATCTAGTAATTCTTACAAACAAGTAATGCAGGTTTTTATGTTTTTAGGATTTTCTCTAATACACTTATGGTCATATCTTTAAACATACCTCTTTGGAAAGAAACTTAGCACTGCTTGTGGGGGCCTAGTGGTTAGGGCATAGAGCTTGAAATCTTGAGGTTCTCAGTTGGAGCCCCACTCATATTCTAAGGCATAGGCTGATTTGTGAGCCATTGGGCAGCAATATTAATCTATATTACCAATTGAAACCTAAATATTAATAATCAATAAGTAATTAATACAAAGAGGACTGAATTGCATTGATTTGACCAAACAGCTGCACTAATTTTCAGAAAAAATGTTTGGTAATTAGCATGATCTTATCATTATTAGTCATTACAACATATTCATTTGCTCACCTATGCTTTTTTATTGTTTTACATGTTATTAATTTCCATGTAGTATTTTGCTTTTTAGAGATAATTAGTAGTAGCCCTGATTATTATTTTTTTCTTTTTGTAAGTGCAGAGTTCTTCAGAATGATTGTTTTTTTTTTTACTGACTATGTAAATGTTTACAAACAGACATTATTTAATTTCTCAACAAAGCAATAGTGATTATAGTTTTCCCCTCTAACTGATTAGCTTTAACTGATTAGAATTAATCTGCTTTATTAATGTTAATATGGTTTGTTGCAAATCTGGGACCCTGGTGTGGTTGGAAAACCCAACTATGTCTAAGTTTTAAGCCGTCCACCAGTAGATTTGTTGCCAAGTTTAAGCACTTGAACTACTTGTCATTCTCAGTTTTTTTTTTCCATCCACTTTCTGTAATTCACCCGTACTCAGGCTCGGACTGGTAATCTGTGATACTGGTCCTAATTTCAGCATTCAGGGGACCGGCTCTCCTTAAATCATAATGGCAGGATAACTATTAAATTGATGCATGCAGTACATATAGCCCTTCCTTGTCATGCACATCCTTGTGACATTTGGCAAATGGTGTAATTTTCTATTTCTTCAAACTGTAAAATCCTTGCAACAAACTAAATTATAATAAAACTGAAATGCTTCCTTTAAACCAAACTACGATGTTCCTCTTATGTTTGACGAATTTATGTTTGAATATTTTGCAAAAATATGTCGCGGTGCATGATGGGGTTATTCATCTGTTTACATTATTCATTATTCCATTGCCCACATGCCACCTAGACTGGGATTTAATGCTTACACACCGCTGAGCTTTCATGTACTGATTCTTGAAGAACTGCCTGTCTGCCTCTATATTCTATTGTTTTATGTTGGTGTTTTTACAACACTCAAGCTTACGTTGTAGACCTAGTATGTGTGAGTGGGTGTCTGGCTGGCTTCATGCTGATGTGGACGTTACGCAGCAGCAGTTACTGTTGCGTCCATGTTAATAACCAAAGCCAGTAAAACCGCATTATAGAAGTCTTGGTGATGGTTGTTGTGTGATGCTTGAAGATAGATCGGTTAATCCACAATGTCTATTCGTATTGTGTGAATACGAATACGAATTTTGTTTTTGAGATGCATGAGTTTGACTGTGCTTCTATATTTTTGGGGGGTTGTAGTAGGCTGGTGTAGATGGAAACATGCCAGGGCCGAAAATCTTTCCCAGTCTGACCCTGCCCGTACCCTGGCAAGATAAGAAGCCTACAGCATGACAGTACCACTACCATGCTTCTCATTTGGTGAAGGGTTCCTGGGTTTTAAAGGCTCCACTTGACTATTCTGCATTCAGTTAAAAATCTGCAAAAGATGGGTATCCCGAAGTTGAGATTTGATGTAAATCTTGTTCATAAACCTCCAGACTAGGTTTAGTTAGGACTCAGACAGGAGACAATTCATTTAAATCAACTCACCTGATTTTGAAAAGAAGAGTGGTTAAACAACAGGTAATCATTAGCAAACAGAGACCTTGAGAATGGATACAATAAAAAATCTAAATATTTCTGAAGCATTTAGCTGATTTAAGTTTTAAATTATAATTTTCTTCTTGAATGCATCATAAAATATAAAAATCATATCCAATAAATATGCCGAAAAGGACAAATAATTGTTTAAATGCATTGTCAAAAAGTCCCAATAAGTCTTACTATTAATTTTATGAAGTAATAGTACAATTAAAGACTTTAAATCTCACTGCCAAGAAACCCAATTTGGGAGCTAAACTAATCTAATCCAAGCTAGAACTGCTGTAGCAGCTGCGTACGGGTCAGACTGCCCGTACAACATCCTGCCCAACACTTTTAAAGAGCATGTAAACTGGACCATCACGGAAAGAGGAAGATGTCTTCAGCATCTGGTTTTGTTTAACATCCACAGAACAAGGTCAAATTAAGTCAACACTGGGGGAGAGTGTAATTCAGAACAGACGCATGAAGCCAGCATGAAGGCAACATGTGGATAAAGCAACATGTTCACAAATTACAAGCACCGCCACATACACACACATACACAC
>NW_015150580.1:817111-822171 GCF_000732505.1 Cyprinodon variegatus
ACTATTTATACACCTACATGACAGTAACTCTGTAATAAAAACTTTAATAACAGACTAACTACCACATTAACTGTCTTGTCCTTCTCTGTTGTCTCACTCATTTGCACCTCTTTTTCAGAAGCTCCTTTGTGGTGATGAACTTGCCATGTAAAGTACACCTGTTCTAATTTTCATAAAAGGACACAGTGGATAGATGGGTAGTAGAAATACAAACCTCACTGGCCTCACTAGTGTGTTTAACAGCTTCAGAATAAATTACATTCACCTTAGCCTGTCTTTCCTGATTATTTCTCTCCACCATCACAATGAATAACATGGACTGTAAGAATGTTTCAAAAGTGCTGCCCTCAAAAAAGGATATGAAATTTTAATTTTAAGCTATATCCTTGTAAAACATGAACTTCTGTCTGGGTGATGCACCCGGTCACACTGATCGGTGTTATATCTGAGTGAAGGCATTTAAATTAAGTTTTTACTCTCAGGTTCAGTAATAGATCTGTTTTTGAACTGCCCATCTAGATAAATGAATTATTTCCATCTAAAGTAGAAAATAAGCAAACAAGTAGACTTTTTTTGTCTTGATCTATAATAAATACTGATCAGAGCAGAATTACAAGTTACTATACCTAGAAAAAAAAAAACAGCCAAGGGACTTTTCTTGAGTTTAAAGCAGAGGTGTTTTTGCTCAACTTTGGTTTAAAAAGCAATATTTTAAATATTTGGCAAAAGCCAATTTTCAGAACAATTAATATACAGGGTGGAGTTTGTTTAAAAGTTAAAGTTTCTTTGTCCGGCATATTCTCTGGTCATTTTTGATGTGCTGATAAGGTTTTGAAAGAGATGGACTGCTTGTGATGCTAAACCATATTGAACTTATCCTAACCCTAGCTTAATAATAATAACAATTATTATTATTGAACTTTATTGATCTCACATTGGAAAAAAATTACCTCTGTATTTAACCCATCCCCTTGGGAAGCAGTGGGATAACAAAATTGAGACATATTTACTGTAAAAGAAAGAAGAAAAAAAAAAACGTGGTCAAAAGAGTAAATTCAAATGCAATTTTTCGGAGTAAAATGTTCTTCATTTTGAATACATTTTACTCGCATTAGATTAAGCTAATTATGTTTTTTTACATGCCTGCCTTTGATACAATGTCAAACATAACGCCACTTTGAATCATTTTTAATCCCTACCTCTTTATCCTTATTTTTTGTCTGTGAGTTCATCCTTTTTGGCTTCCTCATTTTTTTGTTCCTTGTCCTTTGATCAAATGACATAATGATTCAATTCAAAGCCATAATGCTCCAGCCTGTTTTTGAGAGGGGGTTGCATTGCTTTGTTTCTTGGTTCCTGGACCCCAAAAGGGGAATTGCTGTTTTAGGGTCAGGGTTCACATTTAGGACTAAGGTGTGAAATGAGTTGCATACGAACTTGTAATGGTTAAGTTTAGGGTAAGGATCAATGTTAAGGTGTAGAATGGAAAGGCCAAGCAAGAATAGAGATGTATTATGGGTGTGTGTGTCTCAGCAGGTGAAGTAAACCCTCAGTGATGTGCATTTTCTATTGATAATCTCATAAAATACAGACTAGAAATAAGTATCCCTCTTTTGCTTTAGCTTTCCTCCAATGCCCCTATGCACAGCATATAGTGCATACCCACTCTTTGCTCTACTGCTCCCTATGTATCACAAAAATAAGCACAAACATCACTATGCAGCACAAAAATCAACCTGCCCTCAAAGGCCTGTCCTATCAATTGCCTTCTGAGGACAATTCTGGCACTGCCTTATCTCTACATCTAAACACTAAAGACCACTTCTTAGTCTACTGATTTCACCCTCCTTAAATGTTCTTTTCTTCTTGCAGGTAAAGGTATCTCAAGCTATGCAGCTCAACCAGAGAAGGCAGGAATGTCCCTGACAGAGTGCATGCAAGAGGCTGAGATGGTGGTTCCAGCAAAGAGACACAGCGAGACCCCTCTCTATCTGGGGGCAACAGCTGGAATGAGACTACTTAAGTATGCTCAACATGTAACCACACATCTTTAATGCAAAATAAAACATTCTTTAAAACAACTCAAATAAATCAATCCAAGTCACAACCCTCCCTAGGCCCAAAGCTCATTCTGTAGTCATTGTTAACTATCAGTCAACCAATGTTTGCAAATGGGGCTGAAAATCCAGGCTAACCATCACCTTCGATGTTGGCAAGTATACAGCTCTAATTGGTCACAGCAGTGATGTCAAGGAGGAACATCATTGTAATCTCTGTGAGCTTTTTCTATCTACAGTATAGCAGAGAGGGGATGTAACCAAGAGAGAAATGTTATCGTGTACCAGTCTACTTCCATGCAGCCACACAAAATCATGTTTGAAGGTCCAAATCGGATTTTCAAGTAATCTCAGAGGTCCTTAATGGCTATTGACTATTGGAATTAAGGTAATTCAATATTAATACTTTTGCTTTTGTGGAGGAAAATACCTCTCATATTAAGCAGACACCATGTACCAGAAATCTCCTCCTCTTTTGTCATCTTCAAAACGAGCTGTTTTGGTTTTCCAGGCCCTGTAATTTTGAAGGCTGCAGCCCCACCACCCATAACCAATGCAACCAGTCAGACTTCGTAAAGATAGCCTAGGAGTGTGGAATAATACATTAGATGAAGCCCGGAGCTTGACCAATGGGCTGCCACAAACTGCTCTGGACAACTTATTTCCCCTTATGACATCATACAGGGCATGATTTTCAAACAGACCAGTCTGAGCAAACATTAGCTAAGATTACGAGAAAGGCAGTGAAAGAGGGGAATGTTTATTTTTCACAGGCTTCAAGAAAAATATACATTTTGCATAATATGGCACATTTAAAGCTCTAAAAGATATACCTGATAGATATCTACAAGTGTTTTGTAATAAAAAGTAGCATGTGTCTCAAGGACAGACAAACAAAGAAATAAATCTTTTAACCAAATCTTTAGTTTCTGCACCCAGTGAAATTAGCCAGAATGAACTTCTTCATAGAATATGCAAGGTTTGTCTACATCTTGTGCAGAGAGGGAGACTCATTGTTTCTCATAAGATTAAACTCTTTAGAAGTATTTTGCACTAAAGGAAAATCCAGCTATCCACCTTTTTTAGCTACAAACATTGTGATTAATCTTATTTAAATGGAAATAAATATCTTACTGTCAATGCAGTTTTAAATAATACAGTTCATTCATTATTTATAGGTAGCTGTACTGTTGTGAATTATTCATGTAACTATCAAACTGCTGCTGTGTGTGTTTATTTGTGCAGTATTGAGAACAGATCTGCATCAGACCAGGTGTTTCAGGCAGTTGAGAAGGCCCTGCAAAGCTTCCCCTTTTCCTATCAGGGGGCCAGAATCCTGAGCGGGCAGGAGGAGGGGGCCTTTGGCTGGGTCACAGTCAACTACCTGGATGATCGTCTCAAACAGGTCTAACAGACTGGCGTTACAGATATTTAAAAGAAAATCTTTTAACTTTAAAAGATTTTTTTTTTTACATGTGCAAGGGTGTTACCACTAGGCAATGACATCATTTCTTTTTTATTTTTGCTTTAGGGTCTTGAAACAACAGGGGCTCTTGACCTTGGTGGGGCCTCAACTCAAATTAGCTTTGTTTCTCATGATTATGATATTTCGGAGTCACCTAGCAACTCTATGACCTTCCGCCTGTACGGAAACGACTACAACCTGTACACACACAGCTTCCTGTGTTACGGGAAGGACCAAGTACTAAGAATGGCACTGGCCAAACAGACTCAAGTAAACTTTCACAGTTTTTAAATGCTCAAAATCTATTCTGAGATTATCAGTACATTCACTGAGATTGGTTTGACAAAATACCTAAAAGGAATCTCTTTTTCTCATTATGAATCTCTTTCCTAGTTAGGTCCAAGTACTATACTTGATCCGTGCTTCCACCCAGGCTACACGACGACAAGGAATTACTCAAGTCTGTATGACAGCCCCTGTGTTTCAGGCAGGAGACCAAGAGAGGCTCCGACTAACTTCTCTCACAAAGGGGAAGGAAACTTCACAAAATGCCAGGAAGTTGTCAAAAGTCTGTTTAACACCACGGCCTGCAAATACAGCAAATGCTCTTTTAATGGAGTCTTCCAGCCACCTCTGCAAGGACCGTTTGGGGTAAAATGATTCAGCTGTTTGTGTTTTTGCAGCAGTATACCTCATGTGAAGTGTTTTCTAACTACATGTCTGAAACCTTTCTAAATTTTAAAAAGATAAAAATCACACTTCTTCATTTTTTAAATCCAAACTCACCACACTCTCAAAATAAACTCATTTAGTATTTCCTTATCTAGCAAAGAGATTACTTTATTCTAAAATCTGTGAAAAACATATTTAAAAGTGACTTAAGCTTACTAAGTCAAATCAGTCGTTGAAAATATGTCTTGCAGAAATAATCTTTAACTGGCCATGTGCCACTTGGTACCCACCTACTTTTGCCATTGACTAATGGTATGACTCATTTCATGCAATGCATCTACTGTATGATCTACCATAAGCGCATTTTGTCTCCTTCGTGTAATTAATAACCTCAAGACAGGAAGTAATTTTTGTTTGTTTAGAGGTTTTAATCTGTCATGTTTCAAAAGCCATCAGACCAATTCATGACTAAAATAAATACATTTAAATAGTGTACTACAAGAGTGTAACTTTGTGATTAAAGTTGGTGGGGACACTCTAAGGGTGGTGGCTGATGGATCTGCAGTTACTCGACTTAAACGCTTAAAATAGGGTTTTGCATTTTCTAAAAATTTGCTTGAACATATATTTATTGAATGCTCTCCTATTCTTGAGAACACAAGATAGCTAAAAGACACTGATATTTATATTTATCGGTAGTGAGACATTAATGCATAAAAAAGGATGAATAACAGCTAATACTGATGCCAACACCAATATATCAGGTCTCCCTAGTATGTATGCAATTTCAATTTCATCAATCCATCCATCCAGCCAGGAAAGGATGGATGGATGGATGGATGGATGGATGGATGGATGGATGGATG
>NW_015150580.1:822428-830073 GCF_000732505.1 Cyprinodon variegatus
TAATTGTTTTAGGTTTATTATATTTCAATTTTAAGTGTGTGTCCTGTGAGTCTGGCTGTCTCTGGATTGGCTGGCACAGCCATTTCTGAGTCTTGCTGAATTACAAAAGACAAAAAGATATGTTCAATTTAATTATAGTATAGCATATTATTTTCTTGTAAACTTTCTGGTAAACTTGGAGATATGCTGTATTTTATTGCATTTTGCAAATCCCACTAAATCTATTTCACCTCTAAATCTCCAGCTGGTCCTAATTGTGTCTCTCTGCTCTGCTTAAAAACAGGTTTAACTAAATTATTGGTAGGGACTGTCTCCACGAGGCCAAAGTAGATGGGGACATGTCCATACCAGTCCATCGGGAAGTTATGCCTGTGTTGTACTATCAGTATTTTAATTTATGCAAAAAAATTTGTCTGCAAGATTTAACATTTATTGTCTTAAGAATTCATCACAATAAACAATTAGATGGTATGCAGTGGTGTACCTGAGCATAAAAGGGTTAAATCAAACATAAAACTGTCCTTATGAAGTTGAAATGTGAGATATTGAACTGAATTTATTAGTATTATCATCATATATCAAATTTCCGGTTACTTTATTATTTTAAGTACTTTTAAAAACCTAACCAGAGATTCTGCAATTTATTTTTACCACCTGGTTCCCCTAAAGGGAGGTTACACACTTGTTTGTCCTTTGCAATAGAGGGATTGCTGTTTTCTCCTAAAGATAATTCTTATTTCCTTTTTCCATTTCCTCTTTCATGTTAGGCCTTCTCCGCTTACTACTATGTGATGAACTTCCTCAATCTGACTGATACATCCATCCATTTAGAAACTGTGAAGAACAATCTGGCAAGCTACTGTGCTACCCCATGGAATCAGGTTGGGGTGTTTTTATTTAAAAGTCCAATGCTGTAATTTTATTGAGCTGTATTTATTCGTCTTTATTTCTAAATAATTTCTTAATATTTCCAGCTTACCCCTAATATACATTGGTTATATCTCAACGCTTTAATTGTTTTAACAGATAAAACAAATGCATCTGAGTAATGTTAAAGAGAAGTATCTGGCTGAGTATTGCTTCTCTGGCACATACATCCTTACACTGTTGACAGAAGGATACAACTTCACCAAGGAGACGTACTCAAACATAAAATTCATCAAAAAGGTTAGTAGATCACAATCCACCCTTTCCTGTTCTACACTTAAGAGCAGCACATGTCAGCTAATAAAGACATATTATGTACGTGGAAAAACTGTCAAGCTAATATATTTTCTTTTTCTAATCATTGGAAACTTTGTGCTCTAATCAGCTTCTGTTATTTCAGAGATGTTCTGACCCTTTTTTTCTACAGAATTTGGAACTTAGCTCATTATTTCATCATTGTCAGCCCTTTCCTGTTATTAGACCTCTAATGGGAAACACCTGATGTGACTGATTAAGGCAGAGCTAACTTCATACCAAATCCCCCAGCATGAGCTATGACTAAATCATTTCAAACAACTATGTACTAAATGCTTTGCTTGACCGGACAAACATTTCTTTACTTCAATTAAACTATACCTTAAAGCAACGTTCTGTAATAATTAATGGGTTTTACAGTGAGAAATGCAATATATTATCCATAAGTATGTTAATTATTATTATTATCTAAGAACTGAAAGTCAATAATTATGTTTTTGTAGCCTTAGAAATTGCTATGTATAATTACATAGGAGTGGATCATGCTTGTATGGAGGCAGACATCTTTGTGCTACGGCAGCACAGAGCTGACAAACTAGTGACTGCATAGATTGCCGTTATGCTCCAATAAGACAACAGCAAGTTAGGTCCATATAAGATACTGTATATATCTAACACAGAATTATCAAATAAATGTGATTATTTATAGAAATATCTATGTAAACTTGACTTGCATGGGTCAGTTGACACCGCACAAAAATTGGCCGCTTTTCGCATGATCGGCCACACATCTTTCTACTGTGCTTGGTATATGTTTGTTTTGGTCAAAGTTTCCAAAAGAGGGGGACAAATAACCCAAACAACAGAGGTAAGATGAGACAGCGTTCTGGAGCTCAGAGAGGAGCAGCAAAAAATCAGAGCAGCAGAGCCAGGATGATAGACCTAGACTTAGACTTCCTTTATTGTCAAGTGCAGGTGCTGCTGGCCCTTGAGATGTGGAGTGACCACCTGAGGTTGTCAGTGATGTGCACCCCCAGGAACTTGGTGCTGCTGACGACCTCCACAGCTGAGTCGATGAGGAGGAGGGGTGTTTGTCTGGATTTCCTGAAGTCGATGATAATCTCCTTGGTCTTTTTGACGTTCAGGATCAGGTTGTTCCCTCTGCACCAGTCCACCAGATGCCGCACCTCCTCCCTTTAGGCCGCCTCCTTGTTGTCCCGGATGAGGCCCACTACTTCAGGATGTGGTTGGACCTGAGGCGTGGACGGCAGTCGTGGGTCGTCAGGGTGAACAGCAGGGGCTCAGGACACAGCCCTGGTGGGTGCCGGTGTTCAGGGTGATGACGTCGGAGGTGTTGTTCCCCACTCTGACAGCCTGGGTTCTATCAGTGAGGAAGTCAAGCAGCCAGTTGCAGAGGGGGGTGTTTATTCCTAAGGTGCCCAGTTTGCCTACCATGTCCTGGGGGATGATTGTGTTGAATACTGAGCTGAAGTCCAGGAACAGCATCCGCACATGGGTGTTCTTCTCCTCCAGGTTCTCCAGGGTCAGGTGGAGAGCAGTGGTGACTGCATCCTCCGCACTGCGCTTGGACTGGTATGCAAAGTGGAACGGGTCATGTGATGGGGGGAGCGTGGAGATAATGTGGTCCTTAACAAGTCTTTCGAAGTACTTCATGATGGAGGATGTGAGTGCGACGGGGCGGAAGTCGTTAAGGCACGTGATGGTGGTTGTCTTTGGGACCAGAACAACAGTGGCAGACTTGAGGTACCGTGGGACAATGGCTTGGTCCAGGGACGTGTTGAAGATGTCTGTGAGCATGTGGGTCAGCTGGTCCGAGCATTCAGCCGACCTGGAATGTTGTCAGGACCTGCAGCTTTCCGTGCGTTGACCTTCCTCAGAACTTTCCGCACAGCTGATGTTTCCAGTCTGAATGCCTGTTCGTCCGGGTGTGGTGTCGCTTTCCTCGCAGGGTTGGAGTTCAGCTCCTCAAATCTTCCGAAGGAGTTGTTGATCTCATTGAGGAAGCCGGTGTCGTTCTTGCAGGAATAGGGTGTTGGTTTGTTGTCTGTGACAGACTGGATGCCCTGCCACAGTTTCCTGGTGTCGTTGGTCTTGGAAGAGACCTTGGATTTTCTGGCTGTTGGCCCGCTTGGCGTCTCTGATGGCCCGCTTCAGGTTAGCCCTTGCAGACCTGAGAGCTGCAGCATCACCAGATTTGAACGCAGCATTTCGTTCTCTCAGCTTAGTTCACACCTCCTTGGTCATCCAAGGTTTCTGGTTTGCCTGAGTAACAATTGCGTTTGTTCCCGTCTTGTTTTTTCATGCACCAACTGATGTAGTTGGACACCGATGCAGCGTACTCCTCCACGGTGGTGCGCTGGTTGTCAGTTGCAGCCTCCCTGAAGATGCTCCATTCAGTGCACTCAAAACAGTCCTGCAGTGCAGACATCGCTCCCTCAGACCATACCCGCATGATGCGACCAGCTGTGCCCCCTCTGGAGCTAATGAACCAAAATAGCAATTGCAGAAGGAACTTTGTACCATGAAGGCCTCCATATTGTTGGAGGGGGAGAAGCAGTGGGGGAAGCAGATCATGTCTCTGCAGTGTGACCATTGGATGTCGCTGAAAATTACACACTGTACCTTTAAATGAAAAAATTCTTTAGCAGCTACACACTTATTATTTGCGGCAAAAAATATATCATATCAAGAGCAAATGAAAATTACAGAAAATGATCAGAGTGAATCATTTAAAAGGAAGAACTCCAGAATGATTTAACCCATTGTTTAATTTTATCATGATTTAAAACAATTCTTTAGTTAAATACACATTTTTCCTTATTCTTAGAGGCCTGAACGGTCAAAGTAGCTCTTTTCCACCCTCCTTTAGTAAGGTAGTGCTTGGACTCAGATTAAATTGTCAAAGCTATTGGCTGGAATGCCATGTGTTATGGCAACAGTTGACGTAGCAGTAGCAGGAACCTTTTTTGTTGACATTACTAAATCGGCAGACAAAAATATTTCCATGCATGTGACACAGCCTTGCATGACTGGCCTGTTCCTTAGTGCTGCATATTTCTTCCCAAACATAAAGTTTGCTTTGTAAATAAGGCTCAAAGGATTCTGATTCTTTTGAAGTTTAGGATGTGCCTCGAAACCAATGCATTCCATGTTCCCTTTTGTCATTAGAAAAACAAATTGATAGTAAGTTTTGAGTTAATTTTAAAAGATGCAGCCACCGGTCTTTTCCTGGTTTATACAGTGGTTCTGCCTACTTTGGGTTGATCGTGCCAATTTTTATTTTGGCTTATTTATTTATTTATTTTTTCTCATTTTTGAGATAGAGTGGGCCATTTTGAATAAAACACAAAATGTAACTTTCAATGAAAGATCTGTCTGAACCCCAGAGAACTGGTCTTTTATGCCCGTTTTCCACTAGTACTTAGAGCGGTTCACTACAGATTGGTTCCCTTTTTTGATATATCCGCCAGGAAGTGAATCAGTTAATGTTTGCTTGTGATTCCAGTAAGCAAACAGACACTTGTGGTTCAATTTTTAGTGCGACTCAGAAAGGTCGGCCTAATATCTTTAATCGCTAAATAGTTTTATACTGGGCTGAACATGTATGTGATCATAAGTATAAAATAGCAGTAGTTAGCATTAGCTAACAACTGCTAGGTAATAAGTTGGCCTCTACTTATATAGTGCTTTTTCAAGTCAGGAGAATTGAAGAGATTCATTCACATACATGTACTAATGGTTGTGAGCTACATTGTAATCACAGCTGCCCTGGAGGTATAATGCAAATAGAAGCAACGCTGTACACAGGCGCCACCGGGACCACTGATCACATTTAGTTGGCAATGCGGGTAAAGTTTCTTGCCCAAGGACACAATGGCATTGAAAGCCAGAGCCATGGCTTGAACTAACAACCCTTCAGTTGTAGGTTAAACTCCTGTGTCCGATGCCACTGTCGCTAGTAGATAGAATTTAGCTTCACCTGCATTGTCTACTGATGGTGGTCAGAGGGCCCGGTGGCGCCAGTGTACGGCAGCCTCGCTTCTGTCAGTGAGCCCCAGGGAAGCTGTTGCTACAATGTAGCTTGCCACCATCAGTGTGTGAGTGTGTGCTTGAATAGGTGAATAACTGAATGTAGTGTAAAGTGCTTTGGTCAAGTCTCCTGACTTGAAAAAGTGCTATATAAGTACAGGCCATTTACCATTTATTTACCATGTACTCTTGCTTATATCCCTCCATTTCATTCCACATTGCTTCTTTTTCTTTCCTTTACATATTTGTTTTGTTTCATCTGGCTGCCAGCAGCCTGCCTTGGCACTCTTCCTGTACTCTGAGTTTGACAACAGCGATAAACAGACCAGCTTGTTTTTCTGGGATATCAGCAAAAAAAAAAAAACATGTCAGACTATAGGGTCGCCTTTCTTTTTAAGATCAAACTTCCCGCCCTAACAAGATACTACCTCACTGTAATGGAAGTAGTGGAGGGTGCTGTCCAAGCTTACATCCCTCATGGGCAGCACATCTCACCCCCTGAACCAGAGTGTAGGGGAGCTGAGCAGCTCCTTTAGTGAAAGACTTACACACTGTTTATAAAAAGGAGCGCCACAGCAGGTCATTCATCCCTGCTGCCACTAAGCTATACAATGTGACACTACAATGGCAATAACTAATAATGTGCAATTACTATTTAATACCCTGTGCAATAACCTGTTTCTTTATATTTGATACCCAGTGCAATAGTTATATATATAAATACTCATATATATATCTCCTTGAGACTTAGTCTGCCTGTTAAAAAGGAGTTTCTTAGTGTGAGGGATTGCCTTCGAGTCAATGAGTCGATGCAGTAAACTGGTTTTCCTTAGATAGAAAACTTTGAATAAATTTGAGTGTATGATCTGGTGAACTATAAAATGCCTTGAGTTGACATGTTGTGAATTGCCAGTATATAAATAAACTGAACTAAGTTACATATAAATATGCATGTAAGTACCCTGTGAAATAACCCTTTATTATAATCCTGCTAAATATATATATATATATATATATATATATATATATATATATATATATATATATATATATATATATATATATATACAGTGTACACACTGTATATACTGTATATACCACATGCACCTTTGTCTTCCTTTTGGAACCTTCTTCTTTTTGACAGTTTCAGCTGATGTAAATTTCTCCACTGTGAGATCAATAAAGTAAATCAATCAATCAATCAATCAATCTGACCGAAAGTGAACAGATAAGTTTGCAATAGAAAAGAGGCATTGGCCTCTTTTAGTACTAACATTTAGAGTCTTGCACCTCTTTGCTAAACCTTTAACTGACCTGAACAAGTCTGAGTCTCCATTTCTGAGGGTCTCCTCCTTTTCCATCCATAGATGTCAAAGTTTGGCTGTAAACCATTTTGTTTATCATTGTTATAATTCACCCTGGTCTCTGTTGGTATACAGCTGTCCTCACAGAAACTGATTTAGGATGTCACAGAATTTGTAAACTCCTCCAGATTGTTGGGAATAGACTCAAAAACATGCAGCCCAAACATGCTGGAGGACAGCTTCAGTAGTCCACTCGTGATGTTTTTACCACAGGCTTATAGCTTTAATTTCGGCCTGTATGCAGGAATGAGGTGGACTGTCACGTGACCAGTGACCCAGAGCAGTGTGTGGGAGAGCACAATAAGTACTGCTTACTGTGCTTTTCCAAAATTGATTAACAGCTTGAATGTTGGGAGTTCTCGGCTGAGGTTTCCTTAAAGTCACCAAGAACAAGTACAGTGGAGTCCAAGTTTCTCTGCTTCAGAAACTGCGTCTGGTCAGCCAGAAACTGTGTACTGTGCTCATTGGGGGGCTTTTTCTTCTACAAGTTCAGCAAGTGAGCACTTCACCAAATTGTCCAATAATTCCATCCATGATGCAAGAAAAGTGGTTCATCTCTAAAAAGTAGATATCTTTGTCAAAAAACATGGAACTGCCACCACAATGACAAGTCTATGTGTCATTGTTTATGAATAAGACAGTCAAATAAAAATAAAAAGCAGACCTAATGAGGCAGCTATTGTCCAGCAGACAATTTCCATAACTAAATAGTTGTTACAAATACTGAAAAAGAATAACTCATACATTGGCTCAAACTTTTACTGTAGTTTGGTTGAATAACAATAAGGCACCAGGCCCAGGTGGTTTTAGTCCCATTAGTCCTGAAGATCTGCACAGAGTAGCTCTGTGGGATTCTACAGCACTTCTTCAACCTTAGTCTGACCCAAGAGACATTTCCAGTGAAGTGGAAGACCTCCTGCCTTTTTCCAACCTTTTAGACTATAGACCGGACTCTGACATTCAGCATCATGAAGGTCCTAGAGAGACTCCTCTTATTCCCTCCACAGTTTGCATATCACCATGGAGTCGTAGTTGATGATGCCATCATA
>NW_015150580.1:833256-855701 GCF_000732505.1 Cyprinodon variegatus
TGCCTTTCCGGCTGTCTGTGTGGTCGTCCTTCTCAATACGGTGCCGGGGCGCGCCATTTTTAAAAACTGCGCAGCAACTACAATGGACAACTGCAACAAAAGGTTAAACGAGGAGGTTCGAAAGTACAACCACTTATACGATGCCTCAGACAAATTATATAAAGATGCCAAGGCCTCTGCCAAAATGAAGTTCTTGTGACCATAGCAAAGTTCTCACGAGTTCTCGAATAGGCTCCCTCTTGTGCCTTGGTGGGAAACTGCTGTAGATCCCTAGAAATTCCAGACCAACGGTGCAGAAGCATACCAGCGAAACTGGTTTGCGATCAGACCCAAGCGACATTTGATGTGTGCGGATGCAGAAGTCTAATCTGCCCTTTAAGGGTCCATTGTCTAATCAAGTGGCAGCACTAGAGCAACACAGGGGACAATACTCTTACCTTTGTATTTACGGTACTATGTAAAACTCTAAATTCCAGTACAAGGCAGTCTTGTCATCTGCAGATATACTCAGATAACTCTGTAGTCATTGGGTGCAGAGAGCTGGTGAACCGCTTTGTGTCATGGTATGGAAACAATTATTTGATCCTGAATGTGAGCAAAACACAGGAGATGATTGTTTATTCCAGAAAAAAACAGGAACAATTTGAACCTATTAACATCATAGGAATGGAAATGGAAGTGGTTGAGGAGTATAAATACCTTGGTTTTTACCTGGAAAACAGACTGGAGACACAATTGTGAAATCATCTATGATAAGGGACAGAGCAGTCTGTACTGAGAAAGATCCTTTAGTGTTTGCCGCAAAATGCAGCATGTCTGCAATAACACTGTTGTGAGGAGTGTGATCTCTTTTGCCATTATCTGCTAGGGTAGTGGTTTTCAAAGTCCTCAGGACCCGCTGCCCTGCAATTTTTTAGATGTGTCTATGTTCCAGCACACCTGCATCAATGATTGCACTCCCTCCTCAGCAGCCACCACTGGCTGCAGGGCCTGCTAATTACCCATTTATTTAAGCCCGGTGTCTAGATACAGATAATTTAAATTGATTTGAAACCTTTCTAGTACAAGCCAGATTCTTTTATTTAATTGCTCAATTACAAAACTAAGAAATGTCATTCTTAATCTAGTAAAAGGTTCTATAAACTTTTGGACATGATTGTGATTAAACCCTGAAATGCTTAAATTTTCATCCTATGCTTCATAAAAACCCAACATGCTTTGTTTTATAAGCGGATATCCCACTGAAACACATGTTCAACAACCAGTATTTCACACTGTGGTCAAAAAAAGCTGAAAAATCCATCATAAATCCAATTAAGACCATATTCAACCGCAAAACCAGAGGATTATTTTAATTAAAACCAGGTTTGAAAAGTATGCTTTTGGTGCCACAGCACAACTAAAACTTGTCTTTGCTACATAGGATTTCAAAATTATAGCTTGAACAGTACCAGATGAAAGACAAATCAGCATGCAAACAGAAAATGCTTGTTATTGCTGGGGCTGTTTAGCTAATAAAGTAAGGAGCTTTAAAAGTCTGGTGAAATTTGATGTTATTATTTAGGATTATCACTGCAGCAGGTAAAAGATACTGCATCTCTTTAAAACTGACTGAATAACAAAAAAAGTGAAACAACTGTCGAAAAACAAAAAATAACATTGATAACGACAAACTAAGACCAAAGAAAACATGCATATATGTTTGTCTAGATATATCAATTATTTACTGAAATCCATATCCTATACTATTTGTTTAGAATATCATAAACGTCCAATTATTTTAACACTGACATTCAAAACATTAAGCTTATATGAAGATACATTTATGTGTTTATTTTTTTTTTATATTTTATTGCAGTTAATGAAAACCACTGATCTATAGCTCAGTCCCTTTTTTACTCTGCCAGCAAAAAAAACTCTAAAGTTATATCTGATCCATAAGAGGCTCTTATAAGAGGATTGTGACAGTTGTAGCTCATGTTTTGGGTAACGGCAGCGTTCTTTGGCACGCATGCCCTTAGTCAATCATTGCCCTGAAAGATTGATTGATCAATTGATTTGATTGATTGTTGAATGTGAATGAAATTTGCAGTACAATCCCTTCAGTGTTGCACTCTTGTTACATTCTGCTTCTACTCTCTCTCTTTCAACTAAGCTTACCATTGACATGCTTGTATGCAGCACATTAACAGTCAGCCTCCTCTATCAATGACCTTTTGTGGTTTAACTTCCTTTTAGAGGGTGTCAGCACTTCCTGCCCCTTAATGTAGCAGTCTTACCCATAATTGTGTAGGCCATGACATACATTTCTGTAATAGAATATATCTATATATCTATCTATAATATATTAATTTTTTTCCCTATGTGATATATTTTTATGTTGTTGCAAACTGAATTTTGGTTTTCATTACTAATAAACTATCAATAAACTTAAATAGATGACTCTGTATGTAAACAGCATTTTTTGATAATATTTTCATTCAGTTAGATACCTTTTTAAGTATATAATGGTTTCCTTCATGTGATATTTTCAGATAAAAGGCAGTGACGCAGGCTGGACGCTGGGCTATATGTTGAACTTGACCAACATGATTCCAGCAGAGGCTCCAGACTCACCCCCTCTCCCTCATGCCGGCTATGTCTCCATAGTCACTGTCATTGCTGTATTGCTCTTTATCCTCCTCATCCTCAGCCTGCGCCCCGTCTGGCCCAGATGCTCAAAGCAACCACAGATCGTATAAACATAATGATGAATCTGTGTTTGAGTGAGGAAAGCCTATGAAGGGTTGTTTGTGTGTTTTTGTGTGGGTGAAAGGTCATCTAAAGCTGTCAAACAAAGACCTGTGACTCATACTGTTTTAAGGATTTTTTTTTAGAAGGGCACACGTTTTCACTCATCTAGCAGTGAAAATCTGACTGAAGGACATTTTCTCCATTAAAATATGTGCACAAATGTATGTTTGGGCTTGAATGAGTGAAACTGAATGCATGTTTGGAAGTGTGCGTGAATCCACATTAGTATGCATGTTTGTGTTTTGAATTATGTTGTGAATATGTAACTGTATAAATAAAGCATACTGAGTTTATGTAAAATGTTCTGTTTGACTCCTTGAAATGTACTTATATTGCCTTGCAAAAGTATAAATACCCCTTAAATGTGTCATGATTGGGTAATGGAAAGAAATGTATATATCTATTTGGTAGCAAACAAAGTTAGGTATGTATTCAGTCCCTTTGTCCCTGTAAATAAAACCCAAGGCCACCAAAGACATCAGAAGTCATCAAAATTCTAAATGGAGCCTGCCTACGTCTAATTTACCTCAGCACAAACCATGCCGGTGCACTGATGTCTGAGGTTTTTCAGGGATTTGTCTGTTTGCCTGTCTGTCTAAGATTGTAATCTGGGAATTTATCCATACAAAGAGATAGCAGTCCACCTGGGCTGACATGCTGGAAAAGGAGTGCTTTAATTACAAAAGCAGCAAAAATAGCATTAGTTTTATACCAGGCCTTTGAGAAAAAGCTGTGAGAAGATGGCTTTTATTTAGTTTTTCTTTGTTGCTTTTATACATCTCTGAAAAGCTTTGCAACACATTAAATGTATTTCTCAAACTGAATTGTAAAAACTGAAAACATCACAAATTACATGCAAAAGCCAGTCTCTTTTTTAAACTCCTTAGTTAATCTGCAGACAGTCATGTTGCCTAATCATGTTGTACTGAGCATTCTCTGTAGATGTGTTCCTATGTAAACTATGGATACATTTTTATGACAAATATTGTCAAATTGCAAGAGGCAGAAGAAGATTCATTTTCATATTTTGACTGCTTTTATTGTTTTTTTTTTTTTTTAAATAGCCAATAAGGATAGAGAGGAAAATATAAAAAAAAACTAAAGTAGAAATGTGAGGAATTGAAAATCACCTTAGATGAAACTTTACTTGCTGTGCCGTAGGTATTGCCTAATGTTCACATCCATTTCAAAATAAATATTTCATATTGAAAGGTGGCATGGAAAGAATGTTTTACAGTGTCGAATCCAGGCTCTGCACACATCTGCTGTGATGTCATCACACACTGCATGCATGGCAGCCTGAAGGGCCATCTGTGTTTCAGGCTGGTGATTATATACTTTCCATCTCCATGCTGAGAAAAATTCCTTAATCAGGTTTGCAAATGGAGAGTAGGTTTGTTGGAAATCCAATGTCCTTTTTTTGGTCTCAAACCATTGCCTAATGATGTTGTGGTGATAGAAACTGACACTGTCCAAAACTATTATGTGCATTGGCAGCTGAGGGAATTACCTTTTTGTAAAACATCTTATTGTTGAACATTGTTGACTATTTAAAAGTGTTGCACCCATCAGAAAACCTGCTCCAAAACATAATGGTGCAGTACCCAAGGTGCATCGCAAAGATGGACCAACTTATATTGTATCTGGACTAGATTTGAAGAAAAACACACATTTTTCAAATACTGTGTCAAAAACATTAAAAACTTGACTGTATTACCTGCCAATAAACATCACTTTGCACTAGCTTTTCATTGGGAATCTTTTCCATTAAGGTTCATCAGAAAGATTGGGCCACTCATTCCTACCTCGACTATCAGATTAAATTAAAAACCCACTTTTTCCAAATACTGAGTAAAGAACTATACAATTTTGAAAGTATCACCTGCAAATAAATACCATTCTGCACAAGCTTTTTATTGCACTTGAAAAATTGAAATCCAATTAAATATTTTTTCTTAAAATAAGTGCATTTTGTTCTTGAATGAGGTAAGTGAGACACTTTGTCAATGGAAAAAGACAATTTACCTTTAGGTTAAGAAAAAATAACTATAGTCTTTTATTTCTAATGTATAATATCTATTTATATTATTTGAAGCTAAAATTATTAATTCCATTGGCAGATCATCTTATCTAGGGACTAAGAATAAGGGTAAATACACTTATTTTAAGGAAATGTTACTGATTTTTAGGTCGTTTTTGTAGTGTGGGAATCCTTTGCCATAAAATCATTTGAGTCTGGTACTGATAAACTGTACTTACTTGTAACATTAGAATTTGCAGAAGACCTAAAGCATATACTTTTTTGATCTAAAAGCCTCTGTCAGCCTCACATATTACATTGGGAGTTTGGAAAACCACAGATGTAAAATTGAACATATAGATGTGAGAAAAATAAATCTTTAAGTATTACCAATAATACCACTGAAAAGTTGCTGGACCAACAGATGAAAACCCCAACTATATTTTTTAAATTATCTAATTAAATTTGGCTGAAAGGCGAGGAGAAGAATGAATGACAGGACTCTGTGAAAGAGACATGGGAGCAATGAACTCTTAGACTTGTTGTTTTTTTAGGTTACAAAATATATAATCAGGTTGTGTGTGTAATGTCTCCTTGTGTCTCAGTGGTTTTTAACTTGGAACTTAACCTGAAAAACCCTAACAATTCCAATAAGACTATTACTTTACATCACTAAGACTTTAACCACCCACTTTCTAAACTTTAAAATGTCCTAAATGGAAACAGTAAGAAAGATACTTTTCAATCTAAAGTCTTCCATAAACCTATAACCTCTTTAGTTTTTGATGCATTGCAATAGAACTAATTCAATAATTGCAATGAGGCAGCATTTTTGTTTTCTCTGTTTTGTATAATTTGACTTTTTCTTATGTTTTTCATAGTGGTATGGGCTGCCAGGTACTAACAGGGAATGGCTACATGGAATGCCATAACCAAGCAGCTAACTTAATATAAAGAAACATCTGTGCAAAAAATACAAACTGAAGACCCCAAGGTCAAAATGGGAGTCGCCTCCCAAGGTAGTAGAGAATTGCTAAGGTAAGCTACTGTGCGACTTCTAGATACAACAGACAAAACCCAACATTGTGATCACTGATGAGTAACAAAGGATGGCCAAGTTAAAGATGTGGCCATTCCAAACTGGAAAAATACTAAGGGCCCATGTAAGAATTAGATGGAGCATGGAAGGTGAAGACAACTATAGTTCCTGTGGTCATTTGGAGCAGTTACACCTGTGGCAACTCCAATTACTAGAAGTTGCTGAGCTCTCCAGAAATATGTAGTGGGTAACTGCAGTGGGAAGTTGCTGAGCTCTCCAGAAATATGTAGTGGGTAACTGCCAGATTCATGAAAGCCATTCACGTAAGAAGACCATCCAACATTCCTAGTTTCACCTCCTCACCTCCATTCCTGTTTTCTCCTGCCTGCCTTCCCCATGTCAGATACTCCCATTGTCTTTTCTTGCCCTTCCTCTGGACCAAGTTTGTTTGCCTCTGTTTGGATTTTTCTCTCTATCATGTATGACCCAAGCTTGAGCCTTGGATCTGCCTTCTGCTTCTTTCCCTCAGGAAAACTCAGCTTGGTTAGTGTGCCTCCTCATACTGATTCTCTCTGTTGGATCCTAGATTCCACTCTCATATTGTCCTTCTGGAAACCTTTCTGCCCTGTGGACTGTGTTACTGTGCATGACCTCCAACCGGACTAGTTCATCAGACTTCGACAACACTGGATCCATTTGCCTGGGTAAGATTAAGGTTCAAGGGGTGCTGTTTCAGTGAACCACATGTTACTGCATTCCCAGTATTCTGGCTGAGTTATTTCTAATACTTTTAGCTCATCTAACTTGTTTGCTGAAGATCTAACATTGGCCATAATAATAGATGGAAGAGGTGTCTTAAATTTCCTCTCTGTCTCTCTTGTCCTTGCTCATTATTTGCATTATTGGTGTCTCCTTTCAACTCATCTGATTCTTGCCAAAGTAGATGAAATTTTAGCTTTAGATATTACTCAACTGGCTGTAGAAAAAAGAGCAAAACATTGTTATGAATCATAGCAAATGTCACAGAATAAAAAGGAAAGCAGAAATTCCTTCAGCAACAAAACATCCAACACCAGAGAAAATAAACATCCCCCCCCCAAAAAATCCTTTTGTCATGGTTTTGGTTATGTTATGCTTTACTTTGCTCCTTGTTTTCTAGTTTTTATTGGTTTAATTCCTATCTTGTTGTAATTTCTAGATTTGTTAGTTCTCATGTTGTCCTCTGTTGCCCTTGTGTGTGTGTGTGTTCCTTTCCCCTTGGCTCCCTCGTTGTCTCCTCTCACACCTGCTCCTTGTCAGCTCGTTAGCCCTCCCTTTGTCTCTGTGAGCTATTTATGCTCTCCCTCTGCTCTCACTCTTTGTTGGTTCCTTGTTGTTGCTGGTCCTGTCTTAGCTGTAGTCGTCTCCCCTCGTCTCTCCCTGGCTCCTTCTACGTGTTTTCCCTTGAAGTCTCCATGGTTCTGGTCTGTTACATTTTTAGTTGGATGTTTGGACTGCCTTTGTTAACCATTTTCATTAAAACTATAAGTATTCACCTCTGCCTATGCATTTGGGTCCTCCAAACCACAACCAACCTTGACACCTTTAAAAAGAATATCAGAATCAAGCCAGTACAGTTATGGTATTCAATATGCAGCTGCATTTACCAGCACAATTCCAGAAATTTGAATGTTCAGTTTACCAGTTCAGCACAGATTTAGAAAAAAAAAAAAACATTTAATGGAAATATCTAGAATAATTCTGAATATTCCTACAACGTTTTTAAACTATTAAGCATGTATAGACCTATGCAATGAACTAAACCCCTAAAGACAGCTCAGTAGATACATTTTGATTGACATAAGCTAAGTAATTGGTGATTTGAAAAACGGCTGAGAATTGATGTACCAAAGCATTTACAACATGTTAAAAAAAACAATTGACACAACGATGTCAAGATAAAACAATACGTTTTGAGAAACCTTTCAAGGTGGCAGATAAAAATTGTAAGAAACCCATATATTTTCTAGTTTTGCGGCAAACAATGGAGGATGTAAACACATGGAAGAGGGTTACTTGGGTAAGATAAAACATAAATTGAAATGTTTAGGCAAATTATGTATGAGGTTTAATGTAAGTTTGCACTTAACAGACAAACAATGCTGTAGGGAATCTGTTTCTTCAGCAACAAGGAGGATGGTTGGATTCAATGGGGAGATGGATTAAGGTAAATGCAAGGCAGTCTGGAAGAAAACTTGTTAGAGGCCTCATAAAACTTGTGCCTAGAGTGAAGGTTCACCTTCCAGCAAAACAATTATTATAACAGGGCTTAATACCTTCCCTTAACTGCTTTGTTTAACTGCACTGTCAAAGAAGGCCACTTTCCTGTTCTGAAAAGAAGGAATATTTTTAATAATTCCCAAGAAAAGAACCAATGCCCACAAATGTACACCAATATCAATCCTTCACCAAACTCTAAGATCTGCAGTATACTTCGAATAAAAACAACAAAAACAACAAAAAATTATAGCCGACCTTGTTGAGTTTTGACACAAATATTGTGATAGTGTACACTGAATGAATTAAATTCCTTCCACAGACTAACTTACTGCACTAGTGTAATGTATGTATCGATATGACACTAGACTTAGATTTTATTTTGTACACACAAGTGTATACAAAAAGAAATTTCGTTAAGTTGAGCTCTCTAGACCTGCAGTGAAAGATAGATAGATTTCAAAGTGTACTAGTGCGGTATATAAGTCTATGGGAGGAACTTAATGCAATAATATTAAGATCAATGTTTCAGGAACACATAGGTCTATTTGCAGATGACATTTTAATATACCAGTAATGAACAGCCCCAATACAAACTTTACTCAATTCATGCAACCAAGTTATAAATTCAGAGAACAGCAAGGATATAATTCAACATAAATAAATAAAATAAAGATCCTAACCTTTTTCCCAGAAATTAAGGGAGCATATATCTATCTATCATGACATGTACTGCATGCCCAACCATACTGGAAGTGTGTACAGTAGAATCCATTTATGCATCCCAGCAGCATCCCCTTCCCCACCTCCCTGAAATATAATGGATCCATTTTTTTTTTACACTTTCCATGTTTGACATCCTGTCTGCCTCATGTAATCTTTAAAAATGTATGTGCCTGTACCATGTCTTCACTATGCTATCCCTCAGAAACAAACATGATACTCATGATGGAAGAGGGCTCAGTCGTTGTGAGTTACTGCAGGTCCAGTGAGACTTACCATGTGGACGATAATGGTTTCTATTTGTTATGTAAAGAAAAACATAAATTATACTGTATACACAGTGTGAATGGAGGGTTCGAATGCAATTGAAACTCTCCATGCAACATGGTTAAGCCCGAGCTGTTTTAAAAACAATAATAAAAACATTAAATCTCTGGAGGTACAATGCCAGTATAGACATATCTCCAAATATTGGAAGCCAAAGACTGTTGCAGCAAAACACGTGTCACACTAAGGGGCTTTATACAAATGAATACAATGTTTAGATCTTTATTTTAAAAATAATTTTTCAAACCATGTATCATTTCCCTTTTGGTATGCACTACTTTGTTATTCCATCACTGAAATCCCATCAAAATCATTTAAAATGAGTTACTGCAAAACTATTTAAAAATGTAAAAAGGGTATTAATACTTTTGCAAAGCACTGTATAAAAATACAATTCATGCAATGGGTTTGTTTAAACATTTATATTAAACCCAGAACAAACAGTGGATTTCATAAAAACAATTTAAAAGGTATCTTGTTAATATAAACATCCTTACAGCAGTAAAATAATAATAACAACAAATGATCGTGAGAAAACCTGGGTGTACCAGGTCTTTTACAAAATATGCATTAAAACAGGCACCAACCACAAAGAAACAACCCCTTTTATCTGTTTGATCAGTTCAGAGCAGCATGTTGAACTTCTTTTATGAAAATATCTTCATTTTTAAATTCACTTTAATGACTCCTTCCTACAACATGAAAGTGCTTCCCTCTAGTGGCATGACTTGTATACCACAGTGTTAATTTTGCTATGTTTAAAGAATTAGAAGTGAATCCTTCCCTAAAAGAAACCAGGAACTAAAGTATTTATTCAGAGCCAACATTTCATCTTCTCTTCTTTATGGAATACATGCATGAATTGTGCCTTGAGTTATCTGATGGTAATGGATTCATATGAGTCTTGGCTTTGCTGCTTCTGAAAGGGCTCATTCCCAATGCAAATACTATCTCAGATATTTTATGGCCTAGACATGAATGTAAAATCATCTAGACTGGCTGTGCAACTTTGCAACTGAAGCTTTATGACTTTGTGAGGATTCTAAAACTTCTAGGAAGTCACTGAGAGTTCCTGCCTTTGCAGCACGTATATGTGTTTGTGTTGGCAGGGTGCAACACCAGTACGATTCTATTGAGCGCAAATACAGTTCATAATCAGGTTCATTAACTTCCACCACACCCACTTCCTGATATTTGGAGCTGTTATCTCAGCTCCCCATTAGCAGCAGTTCCTGAAGCCGGGGTGTAAGGCGTTGACGTGCCGTTCTGGCGCAGCGTATCGGCCTGTTCTAACACAGAAGAGATGACTGGCAGCTGATCGTGTGTGTGATCTGCAGACTCGGTTATCTGGTCGCTCAGCTGATCGCGACTGATGATGTTGGTGGTTTCGGAGTCTAGCTCTCGAACATTTTCCTTGTAAAATCTCCGTCTGAGGAGTTTGAGCTGAGGAAGTTCGTAACAGGTCTCCAACACCACCAGGATGAACACCAGGCCCAGCAGCAAATAGACTGAAAAAGCAAGCAGATACATACAATGGGGGTGTGATAAAGTTAAAAACATCATGACTAGACAAACCAGATCTGGTTAGCAGGTCACCTAATAGCTCTTACTTTTGAGTTCCTAAAAAAATTGCCTGACAATCCTTTCTTTGTTTTCAAGGCAAGAAAACAACAGAAATTGTGAGAAACTGCTTATTCTTTTAGGGCCAAGTTTTGTGTTTTTATTCTTTTAAATATATTTAAACTACAACAAAAACATACATTAAATAAAATACAAAAAATGCAGTAAGCCAGGTACTGGAAATGAGAAAGTCCAACGTTATATTCTATTTTAGATATGTGATTTAATTTCATCTTAATAATACTAGTCCCCTTCTGCTTATCTGGCATCAGGTCATGGGGCAGCAGTGTAAATGGAAACTCCCAGACTTCCGTTTCCCAAAAAAACACTTTGGGAAAAAGCCAGCTGAGAGACATAGTGCCTCCCGTGTGTCCTGGGTTGTCCCCTTGGCCTCCTCTCTGTGAATTTTGCCTGGACACTTTCTTAGGGAGGCATCCAGAGGGCATCTGAAAAAGATACCTGAGCAACCTTAGCTTACTTCTCTAGATGTGAATGAGGTTGCCTCTCCCTGATGGCCAAGTTCCTCACCCTATCTCTAAGGAGTTCCCAGCCACAATTTGGAGAAAGCTGTCTCATTCTTTTGGTTATGATCTAGATTTCATGACTATAGATGATGGTCATGAAATCCTTGCTGGTAACTGCTCCAGTGCATACAGTAGATATTTACAGGAGAAAGGAAGCAGAACCACCAGCAAAAAGGAGGTTGAAATGCTGGCCCCAAACCAGTTTTTTGAGGTTGTTGTTTTCCCACTAACATTTCCACTCAGAGGCGGTATAAAAATACCATCTTTTATGGATTAAATATTTTCTGCATTTTCTTTATGCTATCTCTTCTACAGTACATATTTTTTGTTGAAAAAAAAGCCGTTAAAAAGGCCTTACAGAATGATACTGCCATCTGTGGCCAAAACACAGAACTGCAGCACTCCTCAGCTCGTTCTAGTAACGCATGCTCGTACTTGACAAGGTTGTTTTTTTAAAAACTTTTTCACCTTTCGTAGACTAACCATCGGGGTCTAAGTTCAGCTGGATGCCAATCGCACCAACAAAAGCTACTTTGAATCTAACACATTGATTGTTGGCAAGGTGAGATCCATTCAAAATGCACGAGCTTGACGTCACATCCACCAACTAGCGCACAAACTTCTGACCCTAGTCAATTTAGGAAAATAGGCTACAGGCTTAAAGATGCATCTGTGCTGAATTACTGAGGTGTCAGTTGGCTCTTCAAACTATGTTTTAGTCATGCAAGTTAGAATAAAAAGGCTATTTTAAATATTGTTTTTAATTAAAACTTACATAATGTCTCTTTAAAGGTAGTTTTATTCAGAAACAACATTCAAACCCCTTCTGTTTAGCTGAATATCAGTGTTTTACAGTACTAGTATAAACAATCGTATAAATAAAGCATAAATAAGCATAAATAAAGTCAGCTAATCTTGGTAAAAGTATTATTTAAATGAATTAAAAGTATTTCAGAATTTAAGTTTCACCTTTCTGTGCAGGCGATGGGAGCCTTCTTCTCGACAAGACATTTTCAAAAATTTAAACTGCTTTTTTAGATTTCTTTTTATTACGTTAAAGAGTGTTGAACATTATCTCACCTGTAATGGCCAGCCTGTACAGCTGTGGGTGGGGATTGTCCTCCATACTATGAGTTTCCCCTGGGACATAATCCCCAAGGCCTATTGTTGTGAGAGAGATGAAGCAAAAATAAAGAGACTCCAGAAAGTTCCAGTCTTTTTCAAGGCTGAGAAAAATCCAGGCAGGAATAAAGAGGAAGAACAGAGCGATGATGATGCTGAGAGAAGTGGCGTGGATCAAGGCTAGCTGCGATCTTGACATTGCCCACAGCCGGTGAAAGTAAGAGACTGGGCGTCGTGAAAGCAGGTCCATGAGTCTCTCCACTATGGTGGACAGGAAGAAGAGTGTAACAGGGATGCCAACGATGGAGTAGAAGATACAGAATGCCTTCCCTTCATCTGACAGAGGAACAGTGTGACCATAACCTGAAAGTAGAGAAAATTGTGTCATCCACTATAGCATATAACTGCAGTAGATGGTTTACACAAACAATACAGTTTAGAAGAAAAAGGATGTTCTTAGTTCTTCAAAATGTTTAAACTAGCTTTTTTTAGTTTTAATACTTGAGTAGAAGCTTGGCAACATTAATGTTAAATTAGTATTTTAAGTCACATCTTTATAAATGTTTTGTAGGGTCCCTGTTAAAAATTATTCCTATTCATAACTAGAGTCTATACATGCAATAAATCCACCATGTTGCACATAAAAATGACAGGACAGTATTTACATTAGTCAGCGTGTGCAAAGAGCATAATCTTTTCTTTTGAGGAAGAAAAAAATCAGACTTTTGCCTCTCTATGACATAAAAGCTCACATTCTTTTTTAAGGCTGTTTAGCAAAGGGTGAATGTGACAATGTGAGCAGATTATTGAAATGACAAAATACGATGATGTATAATATATATTATACATATTTAACTGTTTCATTTTGAAGCTGCCAGATATATTAGTAGGAGGTAAACTCAGGCTTCATGTGACAATAAATGTTAATGATCTGATATAGCTGAGAACTCTTTCCAAACTATCCTGCACAAATAAAAAAATAGGTTAATATTTACAACATAACTCATTAACTTTTCACTTTGCAGGTCTATTACTAAATATATTTGCTCTTCTAGATCAGGGGTTCATGGCATTGACATTATGCTGGGGGCACCCTCTTCGCAGACTAACAGACAAGGCAACAAAATATGGCAAAAAAAAAAATTCTAAATGTTTTTATTAATTTTATGCCTGTTGAACTATCATAAAAATATTAACTGTTTTCTTTAACACTGTGCTATATTCCCACTAAATAACAAATGATTAAACTAACGGTTATGATAAGAACAAAGTAATTCAGACCCCTGAAAGTGTGTGTACTGGGAGGGTTGATCTTCATTTGTGTCAATACCTTATGAATGTCTTTTTTGAGTATTTTTAAAGGGAAAAAGTCAGTCTCACACTGGTTTGTTATTGCAAAAGTGAAAAGGAATTTCAGTACACTATCAGTCAAGGTAGGATAGTCTTTTCTGATAAAGTTACCCTCAAAGTTCAGTTTTAAATCCCCCCAGTTTTTAACCTTCATTGGATACATCATTTAAATTAGATAATAATGTTAAAGAGATATATGTCATGATATGGAAAAATTATTTCCATATCATTATTTCTTAATTTTTCACCCATTTTTCCAAGGATCCTCCAGCACACCTTGGCCAAGGCAGTCTCAATCCCAACCCATCAAAAATGAACGGTTTGTGAAGCCCCCTGTGGAGCAGACGACAATGCAACTGGGTACCCCGTTCATCATTTATTGATATCAGAGGTTGTGTCAGGAACTCACAAAGGTTTTCCTTGAACTGCAAACTTCAAAACTAACAATTACCCATCCTTTATCCTAACCCTATGAACCTAGAAAACACTATATCACCATACGCTCCTAAAGCACCCAGCAACACCAGTCTTGTTCATCCTTTCGTGGTGAATGATAGATAACAAATAATTTAAAGATAGATCTGTTCAACAAGAGCTTCCCTTTTTGGTTCACCATATCCGACATCAGAAGAGTCAACTTCGCTGCAGACAAAGTCCCAATTAGTCTCCTCCATCTACTACGCTGTCCTACCATATCTTTTGAATGAGATATCATCCCACTGTAACTTTTCTACTTGAGGCACCATGAGGTTGACGACAAGGTTATGTATAAACATTTCTTTAGATTCCTGATAGTACAGTAGCTCTTAAGTCTTGCTAAACTTGTGATTGTTTATATTCAGAGAAGTAAGGTAAAAGCCAAAAAGTTTGATAGAAACCAAAAGACAGAAAGAAGACATCAAATCCCTGCATCAGAGATTCTATGAGAGCAAAACGTGGTTAGCATCAATAGATTACAGTTACTGTAACATGTCTTTTAAAATGATGTTCTATAGATTGTCCTTTTTAAAACCTTCAGCAGCTCTAAGGGTTTATTCACATTCCTGCTAGTAGGACTCCTTGTACCACGTCACAAATCATTCTCTCCATCAGTATGCAGCTTTTAAAGATCATGCTCAAAGCTAAAGACTGGAACCTCGATGAACAGGAAAATCCTAAACTTATCTCAGCTCTGCTTTCACAGACTCGCTCAGCATCCTCCCCGCTCAAACAAATGCAGTGTGTTGTTGTACAATAGCAACAATAGAAAACACATTAAGTTGAACACATGAGGATTGTGTTCCTACACTGCAAAAAAATTAAATCTAAATAAGTAATTTTCCCTTAAAAATAAGTGCATTTTGTATTGAATTTAAAATAAGAAAATGACAACTTTGTCTTATTTCAAGTTTATATTATCTAATTATCTTATTTTAAGAGTAAAAAATGTTATTTACCTAATCAAATTAAGGGTGAATACACTTAATTTAAGAAATATTTACTTATCTCTGGATCGTTTTTGCAGTGTACTCAAAGGAAAGTAGGTCTGCTCTCTGCTAACGGATAAAACCGGATCATATTTCTGCCTGCATTGAGGGTTAAACAGGAAACTGATCTTAAAATATGTTACACTTTCAACCAAGTTAGTTCAAGTCTTGTAGGTTTATTTTCAGGTACAGTACATCTCTAAACTCACAAAGTGAATTTATTTCAATTGTTGAATGCAAAATGGTGAAACGTCTATACGATCAATTTCTTGCATTTAATGCTGGTAATTTCTATAGTTATGACTTTTTCATGATTACCATCACAAGGAGGATAAGTCGAAAAAGGTAATTGGGAAAAATGTTAATTATTTACAAGTGTTGTATTGTTTGGAAAATTCAAATGTATTTTCCAACCAGAAACTTGAAAGAATAGAAAAATGTAAAATGAGAATCGACCATTTGAATATTTGGCGGCTAAACTGTAAAAGTGTGCTGGGTTTTTTATAGCATTTAGCAGATGAAAAGGAAAGACAGAAAAGGAACCATATGAAGATTGAGAAGTAAAGCCAATTTAAGAGTGTTTTAAGATCCTCATACCCAAAGAAATCAGGTACATTAGAGCCTCACACAGATGTATCAAGGACATGGTTAAACTCCTTGCATGAACGGTTCTAGACAAGGGGCAAGGGGGGCCAGTGCCCCTGTAGATCATAATACTCAAAGAAATTCTAATGATGATATGCGTTGGAACAGACATGGTTAATGATAGAGGTCCTTTGGATCTATTTCATTTTTTTTCTTTACAAATTCTGTTTTAATTATTTAAAAAAAATAAGGCAACAGCTTCAGTGGTATTGAGACAGGATCCAAGTTTTCATCTGCTAGATGTTTTTTTTTTTTCAAAACAAATTTTAGAAATTAGCTGAATTTATGATTTTCTTGAGTTCTAATTTAGATTTTACTGAAAACGGTTATTTTAACTTAAGTCAAAATATGTAAAATTCCTAAATTCTGAATGTATATTGACCTAATAAGACATAGAATTTTAATTTAACCTAATTGAATAGAAATTTCACTTCATGCAGCACTCTTTATGTATTTGAATCCCTTGCCCTGTTTTTTTTTTTTTTTTTCTCCTGCTTTTCTGTGCCCCCATGCTGGCCCCCTCCTGGCCCCCTGGTACATTTGGTCTAGAACCGCCACTGACTCCTTGTCTTCAGCCATCCATGAACCATATCATCTGTCATGAATGTTTTACCTGGCTTAGGTGAGGAGACAGGGAGAGTGGGGTTTCTGTGGCCTGTATTATGTTTTAGTAGGTCAGCATAACTATGGTTTCAAAAAGAAAAACTTCAGAAGTGAACAGTCTCACCTGTAGTGGTCAACACTGTACTGGTGAAGAACAAGGAGGACACAAAGTCCCAGTTCCGGTTGGTGGCATTACCAAGGACGGACACTCCATAGTTACTGGCCTG
This sequence comes from Cyprinodon variegatus, assembly GCF_000732505.1. Classification (NCBI taxonomy): domain Eukaryota; kingdom Metazoa; phylum Chordata; class Actinopteri; order Cyprinodontiformes; family Cyprinodontidae; genus Cyprinodon; species Cyprinodon variegatus. Next base: position 849,972 of record NW_015150580.1, read on the forward strand.
GAGCGCGCGAGCCAGCAGTTCCTCCAGGTGCGCGTCGGACACGCAGGTGTTGTTGCTCAGGAAGTCCTGCCTTGCCTCTTTCAGCTCCTGTCGAAGCTCGTGTTCGTAGGGCAGCTCGATGGCGGAGAAGATCCCGGCACCGATGAAGAGGTAGAGGATGTAGGAAATAATCAGCAGCGCAAAGTTGATCCCGGACTGGTGCCGCTCCGCGAAGAGAGCGCACCAGTCTCCGATGCGTCCGGTTACCATCACTCAGTGGAGCTCCAATTCCTCAACAATTCACACTCAATCCGCCTTATTTAATCGGACTAAAACCTCATAGAGCTTGTTTATTTCCCTGTCTGCGTTTCGATAATAACTGCTCAAGCCCAAAAGACTGACTCTTCCTCATTCTTTTATCCTATTGGACGTGACGTCACTCAGTCACCTTACCAGGTGGACTGCGGCTGAGTGTGAGAGTGTGTGTGGATGGGTGTGTGTGTGTGTATTGGAGCGCACCATTTCCTCAAACCGGTGAAACGGGTTTTGTGTTTCAAGTCAGACGCAATAAAGGATCAGTTTCCTTGGTCGGTTTTCTGCAATGACTCAGATTTACAGGCCCTGCAGGTTGTAGGTTGGGAAAAACAGGAACAATAACAATATTACAACAGTATCAAATATACATACTACTTAAAGTTTTTCACATGACAAAATGGAGAAAAAGAATAGTCAGGATTTTATTGAATATTTTACTGTTAATTGAGGTGTTTTCAGACTTGCCTGGATCCCTTTATGCTGCTCACTGTCAGCAAGTTGTTTGGTGAAATGCTTCGACTTAGTTTGCAAATGATCTCACTTCCAGGGGCGGAGCTAGATGGGGGGCCAGGGGTGGCCATGGCCACCCTTAAGCCGGGCGTACACTTCGATTTTTTCAGTCGTTGCACGCAGCTAATGCTCACACTGTTTTCGACTAAACCCTGCGGTGTTAGTCGAAAACAGTGTGAGTTCACAGCTCACGGTTTATGTTCGGCCCGACGCTCTCATGCGATCTACCTGCTAACACTGCACGACTAAAAACCACGTCGGACTCAGCTCCCTCAGAGAGATGGAGCTGCTCTGATTCGTCTATCCGGAAATCAAATGTGTAGAAGAGGAATATGAAGCTAACTATAGTGAACCGCTCGACGACGTTTTTGGAAAAAAGGCATGGCTGAGGAAACGTGAATGTTAAAGTCTGTCAATTTTACAGACAGCAGTGCATTTCACTCATTGCATCCCCGCCATGTTTCTGTTTACTCCTGAGAGGAAGAAGAAAAAGAAGAATCCTTGTTAGCGCATGTACATTGAACGATTTGACCTTGTTTGATTGATCAAACATGTTTGATTTTCTCCCACCCTCACGATTCCTGATTGAGAGGTGGTTGTGAGAGGCTGATCACCCCTCCTAAACCCCTGTACACTTCTCGACACACGGCGCACGATCAGGCTGAAAGTCGGCCCGATCGAAAGTTTCTCGCACGACTGGAAAAACGCCCCGAAAATCGTACAGTGTAGGCCCGGCTTTAGCCAATCATTGGCCACCCCTACCATTTTTTTCTCTCAAGTAAAATATTCACAACATTTTAATTTTATATATATTAACAACTACTTGACAACAAAAACACTGTGGTTAATTATGCACATCAATATACCAACATTAGAGATGATCAGTAGAGAATTCATGCTGTTTCAGAACTAGATTTTGTGTTATATGCTGTAAAGATAAACTGATGTGTCTCTGGAAGTCATCTAAGAGTCTTCAGTGAAATCATAGATACTATGAAAATCAATTTTAATAAAAAGCTATTAAATTATCAATTTATGTAGATATTAGTTCTTGTAAATATCAATTTAATGTAGAATGATATTGATAAAAGTAGGTAAGTAATGGCGATGGAAGAGATGTTTGCTCCAGAACCCAAACCTCAAAGAATTTTATAACTTTTATCTAGACAGATGTTTAAATATATGCATATATTTGTTAATTTATCTATTGTAGGCTGTAGGAAACAATAGTTTGTCTTTATATAGGAATATGGATGTTGTGCTTGTTCCTGTTGGAACAGTGTAGATTGATCCTGAGATTTTGGTGCCTATCCACTTTTGGCCACCCCTCAGTATACATTGGTCATTGCCTGGCCACCCTTATAGAAATGTTCTTGCTACGCCTCTGCTCACTTCCTAGTTTAGTTCCTGCAATCTCTCTCAAATGGTTCTTCAGGGATCTATGTTAGGCCCTTTTCATTTTTTATGTTACAGTCACAAAGATTAACAAATCTTATTGGGATTTTAATGAAAAAATACCAATAGAAAGTGGCTCATAACTGTAAAATTGAAGCTAAAGTATTCAGAGTTTTAATTCTTGTTTTAAAAAACACGTTAAAATGTGGCATGTCAAAAAGCTTTTCTTTGTGAAGCAAAAATACTGTAGGCATAGGTATGTCAGGCTGACATACCTAAAATTAAAAGTGGTTTTAATATTTATGAGCATGAGCCACAATCATCTTGGATTTTGGCAAATTTTTCTGTCTGGAGTACATGATTGCTACTCAACTTGAACACATTTGCAAAGGTCTTAATCTGAGGAAATTGAAGTAGTCTGGCTTGCTGGAAGAACCTGGAGGTGCTGAAAAAAAATGCTTAAACATACCTGCTTGTACATAAATATTCTATAGATATATAATGTCTATGTGGATGTAAAAATGTATGTATTTGTATGTAACGTTTCAATGACTGGAGCTGTTTTGGTCTTGGCTGTAATAGGTTTCTTGATTATAAGCTGTTGTTCTGTAACTGTTGCCTTCCAGTGACTTTTTCTTCAATTTTAAAAACCTAAAAAATTGAGTATTGGTCTAGGCAACAAAGTGTTTTTATTTGACTTTTTTAAATTTTTTATATTATTTTTTTTTTCATTTTACATTTTCATCAACTTTTTTCTTTTTTCAAAAACAGCATATTTTACCATAATGTTTTTCAAAGTTCTCCTGATGTGAATTAACTTTATAACCCACCAGGGGGCGCCAGAGACCACTCCACCATCTTATATTCTGGCTTCACCCACTATGGCGTCATTAGACAAAAGAGAAAACATACAACAAAGCAGTTGATCAAAAAAACACGGTTTTTATTGATAAGTTACCACCAAACATGTCCTCAGTTTGCTCTGTCAGTATTTTCGCCTGTTGTATGTCTGGCCTTTCATAATAAATAATTATTTACAGCCACTAGGAAGGTGCAAATAAAAGCAACAAAAGGTGTCATTAGACATGCAGCCAGAGGAGTAATATACAATGAATGAGAGTCTTTAATCGATACTGTTGCATAAAAAGCTGACAGATAGATAGAATATGGTCACTAACTGATAGTGATGGTAGGATAAAGGCCTGGTGCATCCTCTGTTATCTCCTTTGCCCTCTTATAAAAGTCCTTGTTTTTATTGTTGTGGTTCTCTGGCTGTTTGCTGTGCTGCAGCATCCCAGAAAGTGCTTCAGTTGTCTGAGAATCAGAAAGAAAGCAAGATCAATGTCATGACTTCAAAGACATTATGATCTGAGGCATGAATCAGAGCCCTCATACATTACTCTTTCTACATGGGTAAAATATTTCCATTTCCCACCTAACTCTATTTTACACCAGCTTTACAAACCCTGCTGGGCTGTATAAGATACCTCAACACAGAAATATCAGCTCTAAAGACCTTAATTTTTTTGTTCTTCTATGTGGTGTTAACATCTGTTTACCTTTTTCTCATTTTCTCTCTTATTTATTAGTTTAGTTAAGATAGTTAACACAAAGTAGCGTATAACTGTGAAGTGAAAGCAAACACATTGAAAGCAAACACATTCACAAATTAAAATCTAAATACTGTGACATGCAATGTATTTCCCACTTTGCTCCGATGCCCCAATAAAAAATATAGGGCAACCATCTACCTGCAAAAGTCCCAGAATCAATAAATTAACAATTTGTTTGTGATCAAATCTCAGTAAAATCCAGTTTTTCCATAAAGGTCTCCAATGATCATTAAAAAGAAAAAAAAAAAAAGAAAAAAAAAACAAGACACTGTAATCTTTAAAAAAAAAAATTAAATATTATGTCAAAACTATCCACCGTTAGGGTAAGATAATATGTTGGTGGCATACTTATGCAACCGAGGCGCTCTTTTTTAGCACAAACAGGAAAGCTGGTCAGAGTTTATAAAAAATTTAATACAGGATAATGCTTTAAAAAAAATCCTGTTAGAGGTTTCCAAAAGACTCAAAGCTGGGGCAGGGGTTCAGTTCACCTTCCAAAAAGAATTGCCATAAATAAACACCCATAGACGTAACGGAATTACTAACACACAGGAAGCATGCTCATGTCAATTTTCAAATGCATGTTCCAGAGGCTTATATTCAAATGCATGCCACTCTATGCGGATTTTGATTTGTATTTATTTATTTTTTTTGTAATATTGTTTCTTTTTTCTACCATCTTTTTTCCATATATATGTCTTTGCGGATTTAAGTAATAAAATCCTATAAAAATACAATGCACTTTGTAGGGGAATAAATGTGAAAAAAGGAAAGATGTTCATATATTTTTTGCAAGGTTATTTTTTTTTTCATGCTTTGTAACTGTCTGCTATCTGCATCATTGTGCATTACTCACGAGTGGAGGAAACAACAGAATAGAAATGAGACATCCTATATTCTGACAAAGTGGCAAACTTCCAATTTACCAGCAGCAATTGGAAATATTCAGATTCATAAAAAGGTAAATAATATTTTTAAAAAAGAAAGAAATTAAAAATACATTTGGATGGACATCTTACCTCTGCACTCGTATCGTAGGTCTGAGAAGATAACTTGTTCCTGAGAGAAGACAAACAGCCCCAGTCTGCCTCCAGCCAGGGTGTGGTCATAAACTGCTCCCGAATCAGCCAGAATCCCTCTACCCTCATACACAACCACCCTGAAGCAGGAGCAGAATACAGGTAAAAACAATACAAATGTAAACTAATTGTTCATGCAGGGAGCAACCAGAAGACCTAAACAGTTATTTCCATTTAAAATGTTAATTCTATAAACATTATTTGTTTAACAACTACCTCTTAAAATGTAGCAGATGCACCAAATTATCAAAAAAATGCGCTGGATTCAATCTAAAATCGCAACCTGAGAAGTCATGGAGTGTCCTGAGGTTAAATACCAAGAGAAGTGACAGAGATGCCTCCCTCCAATGTGATTTAACCTATCAAGAAGATATTACAAGAGGATTTACTTCACTAACAAACACATAACAGTTCCTTATTCTATATTTTGATTAAACTAATCACAGACAGTGTGTACATGCTGAATATAGTTTGTATACAAATATAGCTAAATGTTATTTTATATACTTTATATATTTGCCTCTGGTGCTTGTTGGAGTATTTTCTAAGCAGATATACAGAAGTAGCCATTTAAAATTTCCCAACTTTCCTTGATGGCCCCTCTTCTGGTCCCCTACAATTCCTTTTTAAACATCAATCTTTGTACTAAAATGTTCTCTATGCCATGATTTGTGGACATTAGGATCTAAAAAGAAGTGTTATTTCCTGGTGAGCCCTTGTAATTCAGTGAAAGTCAGATAAATTCAGTGGAGTCAGATAAAAAAAAAATAATGCAGGCCCAGCAGAAGGCCAGTGGCTGGAAGTTAAAGGGGATTTTGCTGGGAGTTGCAGGGGAGTAG
>NW_015150580.1:855843-945171 GCF_000732505.1 Cyprinodon variegatus
TGTACTGGAAGTTGAAGGTGTTTACAGTAAAAAGGTATATCTATGTATAGTTCCACACATTCTCATATTAACTCTTCAGACTGTTTGCTGACATATTGATTTTATGGAAATATCAGTATTTCACACAACCGTGTCCTATCTGACTACTTTAATTAACACTCAAACTTTATTTACTGGAATTCTCCTCTCTATAAAGAATGTTTCTCTTTAGATAATTATAATATCATACTGTAATAAATTTTAAAGAATCCTAGCCATTTTTTATATCTCCTCTGTATCATAGAACAATACTGTAAAGGACAACCATTTCATTTATCCCCCTTCAAAGATTAGTGATTATATTTACAGGGTTACTTATTCTCTGCGCACTCCTTTAGACAACATAGCCCTTTGAAAAAAAAGAGGACTCCCTTAATAGGAAACTGGCTTCTTGGTATAATTCAGAGCTACATACTTTAAAGCATGATGTTAGGAAACTGGAGAGAACACTCTACACATCTATAGGAATCCTACAGAATCTGGAAAAACAGTCTAATGCTGTATAAAATGACCCTTCATTTAACAAAAAGCATTATCTTAATTAATAGAGCAAAATACAAATTATTCACCATTTCCTTGTACTACATTTGCCAAACTTACTGATAGTCGAAACTGTTAAACTGTCGATTCCCCCAGCAGTAATGGCTTTATGAAAATCTTTATAAATAAGATTGATCTTTTTACAATTAAAATCATTGGCACCCCTCCAAATATGATTGGCTCATCTGTGGAAGCTGAAGTAGAATCGGAGGTAACTATGGAACCTGAGCTGTGTTTGGACTAGTTTGGTATGTCTGCTTTTTTCTCCTTGATTCCCCCATCAACCTCTGCTGAGGGCCGCTCACACTGACCCCCTTTCTGTTGGAGTTTTTTTCCTGTTGAAAGGGAGTTTTTCTTCTCCACTTTCACTGCATACACACATGGTGTGAGTGATTGCTATAGAGTGAATGACACAGTGCAAGCGAATATCTACTGTTTCTGCATGCTCATCCAGGAGGTCCAAATCCTGCAAGGTCAGTTACTCGGTGCAATTATCAGGGTTTCCTTTCATGAGAACTTGGGTCCAATCTGACCGTACTTAATATTCTGATTGAATGTTAGGCGCAAGAGATGACATGTTATGAATCACACTATATAAATAATGTAATTGAGAGTACCATCTTCTGTTGCGCTATTGTGATAAGTACCTTGTTAGACAGTTGACCCTTAGGTCTCCCAAACCATATTCTGTTTGAAAGTAAATGTTTAATCCAAGTGATTGTTGGTGCCTCCAGATGAGTCTTCTGAAGTTGCTGACAAGATAAACTAGACTAAATTGTTAAAATGCAACGGAAAAATCAGAGAATGTGATGTTTACAGTGCTGTCTGCCTTGTCTTAATGACAGAAGACTTGTTGAAGCAGATCTATGATGGAATCTTCAACTCCCAACTCCACGGCACTAAAGCAAAAGTAATATTGCTTATTTTTCTTAGTACATAGCTAATAAAAGAAAGTGTTGTCAGCAGTAGTATTTCCATTGGGAATAATATAAATATAGATTAAACTACATAGATAGATAGATAGATAGATAGATAGATAGATAGATAGATAGATAGATAGATAGATAGATAGATAGATAGATAGATAGATAGATGGACTATTAGTTTTAAATGGTAAGTATGCTGTTTTCCTATTAACCTGCAAAAAAATATATTTTTTTCTGTATACCACAATTATAAAATATGTACATTCCATCAACCAGGATCATGATAACAACAACCTAGTACCTTTTCAAAAATATCAATAAATGTATTTGGTTTAAAGTCCAAGAGCTCTGCTGTCTTTTCAGACTCACCTTTTATAAAAGGACCACTTTCTATAAGTGCATTCATTCAGTGCCTATAATATATGATGAGTGCTTATTGAATGTTTTAAATGTGGATAAGTAGGCCTGAAGGGGAGAGTGATTTTTCTCCTTCTTTGGCTAAAAATCTCACTGTGGTTTTGAAAATCTCAACATCCACAAAGCAAAAACACATAGCAAAGGTAACTCAATTCATTAGGTTGTTTTTATTCTTCCCTTCATGCTATTCCAAGCCCATTAGTGAGGGGAAGAACTAAGATGAAGCAGATGTTGCAGATTGGGCTGAATCCAGTGTGCCAGAAGAAATGGATTCCACTGTTATCATAAAAATAACTCCTGGAGGTGGATGATGTTTCTTAGGCTGAAAAAATTAAAATTCTTGAACGGGATTTGCCACATTTAATGTACTAATTCTGAGTACTCTGAAGTTAACCTTCACTGAACACAAACAGTACAAAAAAAAATCTTTATTATTATAGAAAAAAACATTTTTTCGACTGGAAATAATTAAACAAGCAGGTAACGCACATTCTATAATTTAGCTTGGTTTATGACAACATTATAGAAATATAAAGCTAAGTAAACAAAAAGGGTTCACATCAACATGAAAAAACTTCAGGAACTATCAGTAATCCATCATAACTGCTACCGTACCTGATAAACCCAGTCTTGGGTCGATGTGTAAGGTGCATGCGGTATGCTGTGTAGTCCTTCCAGCCAATTTTATTGGGGTCATGCCACAATGTTCTGACCTAAAACAGATATGCAGGTTGATTGCAAGGATGATCTAAAACATTTATACAGTATTTTGTATAAAAAGTACGTAGAGCATTAAGAGGACAATTTGTGTATATAGGAGTACGTAGAACATAAACCCTTCATTTTCCCATTAACAGCCTTTATGACTGTTTACTGGAAAAAGGATTAGCCAGAGGTGTTAAAAGTATTAATGTTTACAGTTTAAAAAAACTTTTGTGGAAGTTAGAGTTTGGAATTAAACTTTGTACTCAAGTAAAAGTGTAAAAGCACCATTTTTATAACTACTTAAATTATCAAATTAAAAGTAATGCAGGAAATAATTTAAGGACCACAGTTTTAAACCGTATACTGGTTATTGCACTACCCTATCAAAGGACATTTTTCTACAATTCTGGATGATAACTTGCTTATACTTAATGTTCTTACTTTTATAACTAATGGTAACATGGTACAATTTAACTTTGCATCATCTTGGAAAACTATTTATTTTAGTATGTGGCGAACCACAAGTTGTTGCAGTAGCAAGTTCAACCGCAAAGAACTTAATTATCTGGATGTAAAAAATAATTGTGATGTTTTTTTTTCTTTTTTTTTAATGTTAACAGGCCATAAGGAAAATGAGCTTAAATTAAATAAAACGAACAAGTCTATTTTTAAAATGTAAGGGGTAGAAAATAGAGATAATAATAAAAAAAAATCAAGCAATAAAGGCAAAAAGTTGTCTAAAAAATAATTACTCCAGTAAAGCATAGATGGAAAAACTTTCTACTTAAGGTAATAAAGTAATTGTACTTCGTTATATAACACCTCTGGCAATACCAGTAGTTATTGCTTATTACTAATAAAGAAAACGTTTTTTTTAATAAATTTAACACATTCCACTAAATATTACCATAAATAAGGTGTTAACAGGAACAGTTTTACTATTATCCTTAATACAATATATGCAGTTCATGCTTCATTCATCTAGCCATTGAGTAGAAGTTGAGGTAAACAGGCCTTGAAGAGAAAACCAGACCTCCCTCTTCTCAGTGACATTTCCCAGCTTATTCTGAGTACCTCAGGTATTTTTATCCCAAAAATAGTTTGCTTTGTTCTGGCTTCTCCTTTCTGCAGGATGTTTATGGAAAACATCTGGCTTCCCTTTTTGGAATAGTCCTGAATGGTGTTCCTGAAACTATTTTACGTACTTTTTTTCAATACTTCCAATACCTGTAATGCTTTTTTATAGTTATGCTGATTATAGCCACTGGTCTTTTAATTTTTAAAAGTGAACCCAGCCACCCTGAGCTCATTTAAGCTACTTTTATCAAGCATCTTGATCTCTCAGTCATGCCCATTTCATGATCGCTTGGATGACGGACAACTAAATTGATCACTTTGCCTCTATGTTCAGCCCCTTTTTTGCAATAGCAGAATGACACAACCACAAAAAGACATTATGAGTTCTCCACCCTACTGATGAACAACACCAAAGAACCAAGATATGATCCACTTTGGTTGATACAGGAATTGGGCCCTAAGCTGGATGTGGCTTTCCAATTTCTTCTGGTTGAGATTTGATTCTCATCCTGGCTGTTTAACAATATGCTGCAAATTATTCCAATGTACCATAAATCTTATGATTTTTAAGATACCAGCAGAGCTACAGTATATACAAGCAAAGCTATATTGTAGGTTCTTAAACCAGATATACAGTAGCACCCATTTAAAATGGACCTTCCCAGTCAAAAGCCAGCTGAATGGCAGCAAAATCCCCTCCAACTTCCAACCACTGGCCTTCTAATGGGCGTGCATATTTTTTTACTCTGACTCCACCCTTTTCATTGAATTACTGGGTCTGACCAGGAGATAATCTTTCTCTGTAGATCTTAATGTCCACAAATCATGACTGAAAGAATATTTTAGATTTTTAAAAAAGAATTGTAAGGAACTAGCCAAGGACCAGCCAAGGATCAGTCAAGGGCACATCAAAGAAAGTGGAGAAATTTTGAATGGCTACTACTGTATTCCAGTCAGACTTGGATGTTCTACTTTTTAGTGTTTACAAGACAGGATGGCTTAACTCTCTTAAAATGTGCAAATTTTCACATAGAATAGGCTTTTTTTCATTTTTATTGTTGTAATAGTGACTGTAGTGGTCCTTTATGAGTGATGCAGTATACCCGTGTTCACAAGCAGGAAACGGGAAGCAGGAAGAGGTTCTTTTAGAGTTTATGTTCTGACTCTTTGAACATGCTTTGTTTTGACACATTTACCCTTCAATAAAATCATCTCTATGATTTTAAGCTTATTCCTCATGTTTTGTCATGATCATAGAACACATAGCTAGCTGTTCACTTTAACCTCGACTGTATGGGAATAAAGAATGTTCATGTAGATTTTCCTATTTCTTTTCCAATTAGTAAACAGCAATACCATTAGTAATAGGACTGATTTAGCAACTTCGACCAAAGTCATAAGTAAGGGTACTCTAGTTGTAAGATACACTAAAAGTCCATCAAAAAAGAGCATTAATAAAGAAATACAAGCTCAATTTGTGCTCTCTAATTCTGCAATATGAGATCTTTATGATTTAATTTGTATTTTCTTTACATATTTCATTCATTTATTTAATTTATTAAAGATTATTATTTTAATTTATTGTGAGACAAAAATTTGTGTTTATTCTTATATTTTAATTTTAGTTTTTAACAGTTTGAAATTTTATTTTTAAAGTTTCAAAGTTTGTAAGTCCAAAACTTAGAGTGAAAAAGTGCATATTTTCTTTTTTTTACCTGGTGTCTTGTGTTTCCAGTGTGCCACAGAGCATTGCGTAGGTACTCCCCCGGCCCTGTGCTAGAATGGACGAGTTTTATTGACAGTCCAGCTGTGGCAAAAGCTTTTGAGGGCCTCTGCTCCCAGTAACCTTGAGACACCTGCATGCAAAGAAAGAATTACGATAAAAGGAAAGTGAATGTTCATTTACGATCTGTATGTGACAGAGGATGAATCACTACAAACAAATTTAAAAAAGAGCTAAGCTTTTGTTGTTATTAACTCTGCCTTTTTTGCCAATGAAACATGTAATATAAAACATTATAGAACAATGATTCTGAATTAAGAGGCTGCCTCACCTGTTTCCACATGACAACGTAGAACCGCCGACTGGACTGATAAGCAAACACAATCCCTGCATAGTCGTCATCACGGTTGGTGTTAACGTAAAATGTCACACTGAAGTCTACTGCACTAAACTTGTCATAGCCTGTTGAAGAGTAGACATATTCGATTTCCTGCTAAACCACAGAAATATTATTACTTATATTTATATCTTACCTAATGCAATCCCAGGGTCAGAGTTGGCTTTCTGCAGCAGCTCTGTTCCCTGACTGCGGATTATCCATAAGGGGTCAGACTGTGTTGTTCCTTTAGGGTCCAACAAAACAACCTGAAACTTCCTGAAGTCTGTCACCCCAATATCATGGTTCAGAGGACAAGCATCCAGTGCATCTGGAATGCTGTCATTGTCAAAGTCATCGAAGCATGCGTCCCCACTGCCATCACCTATGAGTAAATGGACAGGGAAAAAGAAAGAACAGATACATGGCTTTGTGCATTTGAAGAATAAAATAGCGGTTTTCTTTAATGGGCAATGTGTCCTACCACCCAGGGAACTCTCTTTTGGGGGGAGTATAATCAATTCAAAAAAGTTATTAGTAAAGCTTTTTCCACATGAATCCAAGCTAATGAGCCTCATTTTTTTTTTTTTTTTTTTACAGTGATTTGGACTGCATATGGATTTACGAAAACTTAGTTTGGGATTTATAAAGACTTTGGTGAATTAGTTACATAACAAACTGAGTATTTTTGGTTATTTCTTTTTGGCATTAGCAGAGACCTGACAGATATTCCTAGAGATTTAGAAAGACATAGAAATAAAAACATTCAAACAATACTTTTAACCTATTTTTAATACCTGTTTTACACTAGAATCTGTGAATTGATGAGCAATTGACCTGCAGTCTCACCTTGATTTTTCTTGAGCAGTTTAACAGTAAATTCATACAAACAGACGAAAGTAACAGTGTTTTTTTTAAGCAGAGAAGTTAAGTGCCGTTGGCTCAATCACTGTTTTATTGGAAAGCAAGCTAATATTTTCACTAAAACACAGCAAGCAGTAGAAGAATTTTCTTATGTCATGATGAATTAGATGCATCTTAAAAACTGGTATTACTGACCATCTGAGTCAAGCTGGTCCCTGTTGGGAACCAGTCTACAATTGTCCCGGTCATCTGGGATTCCATCGTTGTCATCATCGGGGTCACAGACGTCTCCCTTTCCGTCCTTATCATGGTCTGCCTGGTTGCTATTGGCAATGTAGGGACAGTTGTCCAGAGAGTTTTGATGTCCATCCTCATCGATGTCATTGTTGTTGTCGCACATGTCCCCCACCAGGTCACTGTCAGAGTCGAGCTACGAGAACACCCAGAGTATATACACAATGGGTTTATATTGTTAAAACTCTTAGATCTTTGTATTATGCTGAGATGTGTGTGTTTCTGTTTGCAATTGTAGGAACCTGCAGGGGGTTGTGAAGAAGAGGACAGTTGTCGCACTGATCTCCGACACCATCCAGGTCTGTGTCCCTCTGGTCAGAGTTGTACACATAAGGGCAGTTGTCATGCTCATTCAGTTTCTCTATACAAAGATAGTTAAAAAATAAAAATTTGTCAGATTTATATTATTTACTGTCCTTTTTTCTCTTCCATTCAGTATGTCATAGAGTCAGATGCTAAAACACTATCATCACTTATTTTTTTATATATTTTTTTACCATTGAGTTTATATTCACATTTTTGGTGCAGTAAAAAGAAGAAGAAAAAAAAAGTTCTACAATCTGATAAAATTATATAATTCATCCGGGGGTATGGCTTTTCCAATAGTCAACCACTCAGACAGTTTTCCAGCTTTAACAACTGCTTCTTCTCAAGATGTAGATCATTAAGATTTGACATGATTTTTATGGTTGATTTTTTATCTTTGATTTTATTTGCACTGTGTAGCACTTTGAGATTTTTCTTAATGAAAAGTGCGGTACAAATTGGATTTATTATTATTATTATTAAGCCAGAAAGTTAATGTTTGGGTGAAAAAAAGTTATATGTTTAAAGACTACTTAATAGCTTTTAGCTTTTACCATCTCCATCTATGTCAATGCTGCAGGCATCTCCTTCTCCGTTGCCATCGGTGTCCGTCTGCTTAGGGTTGCTGTCAAAAGGACAGTTATCACAGGAATCCCCGACCCCATCCACATCAGAGTCAAACTGTCGAGGGTTGAACATCACTGGGCAGTTGTCCTATCCAGCAAAAAAGCATTGAAATGCATATGTATATACTTGAACAATGTTTAATAGACATTTCAAATTTTGATTACAATAACATTAAAATCATTTGTAAAAAATAATACAAAATAAAAACACAGCAGACTAAAGGTAGACAGGAAATGAAAAAAAGCCATGAAATGCAAGACAACTAAGAAAATACAAGAAAAAAAAAAAACAACTCATGCCAAAACTAACTGAGATATATTAGTTATCTTTTGTTGTGCAGTCTTTCCAGATGCTAATAGCATATTTTTATACTGCTGCTGTAGTAATTGAAATTTCTTGCTCTACATTCATGTGTAAAGCAATGTAATTTCCTAGTGGACAAATAGATTTTTAATATATTGATAAAAATGCCAAAATTTTTAAGTAATATCAATAAAAAAATAACAACTAAAAATACATTTAAATCTTCTCTAAAACATATGACTCACTTGGGAAAATAAATTAATTAGAACACCTCCCATTTATGCCTGCTTAAATCTGCAAATATTACATGAAAATAATACATCATGTGCACTTGATTGTGACGTCATACTACAGAACATTGTAGAAGCTTTGCCTGTCTAAACCTTGGGCATTAAATCAATTTCAAAAAATTTATTTTTAAAGAATTTGACATTATCCACTCAAATTTAGGAAATTTGGAGCAATTGCCAATTTGTTCATGTTTGGAAAGTTCATCCTGAAAGCAGTGTCTACATTCTAGAAGACTTCAAAATGTATTAAATATGATTTCAGGGGCTACAGTACAACATGCTCTCTGTACTGTTGAAAATATATGCTAGTACACTAATAAAATTCGCAACTAGTAAAGACAGTGACAAGTAAAAGGCAGTGCTAAACTTTTAGAATCTGTTAATGTACTTGAATTAAATTAAACTATATTTAGTATTTTCACCACTGTTCCTCACCTTTTTGTCTGAGCACAGAGTAGGGGGCTTGCTTGAACTCACCATGAATCATTGGATACTGTTAGCGATGGAAGATACACCAGACCTGTCATTTAAACTGGGGGAAAAAAAGGCTGCATTTGACGGCCGCATAAGGAGCAGTCTTCTAATTATTGTTCATTTGAACAGGCCATGGTGCATCACTATGACGTAATCGGCTGACAAATCTGGCCTTTGAAGGATGCAGGCGGCTGGATTCGAACACACAGTTTGATGTGTAAGGTTTCTTCACAGAGAAAGCTAATTGGCAGACTAATTTACCAGATATAACCTAGAAAATAATAGAACTTTTGAAATACCTTTCTGCAAACAGGTTAGTTTAATTTAGTTAATTTACACTGTATTTACAATATATATCTAGCCTCTTTGGCATAAACCAAAGAGAGCACTTTAGGATACACTATTCCAGTTTTGAAGCATGGAAATTGAGGTTCTATGGTTTGGAGAGACTTTGTTCCAAAATGATAATTCCAGTTTACCATTATGGAGCCAACCATAAATTCTAACCTGCATTAGAGGATGCTTAAGGAAAATGTGTGATTATATGTTACAAACATGTTACAAACAGTACTGGTAAATAAGGTACTTTTTGCTCTGGATATATATATTTTTTTGATAAACCTGCATATGGGCGAATTCTCCTCTAAATATATGCACATTGCCTTATTTAAATTAAAGTAAACTGTACCAGCACAGGGTGGTGGAATTTTGTTTGAAATTAAATTTTAGGCACACAATTTCCTTTGCTTGTACTTTAACATAAAACTATTAGTTGGAACTTTTTGCTTTAGGAATATGCCTGACAGCCTCACCCTATCATCCATGATGTTGTCATTGTCATCATCAGGATCACAAGCGTCCCCCTGTCCATCCTTGTCAAAGTCTTCCTGTCCAGAGTTTGGCAGCATGGGGCAGTTATCCTGCAGTCAATCAGATCAGATGTAGCCATAACAAAGGTATTTTAGATGAGTATTCATGTAAGGTTTTGTTTAGTTCTCTCACCGGTTCGCAGTGATAGGTGGCATTGTGCTTGCAGGGTAGTCTCTCATTTGGCCAACCATCCAGATCAGAGTCCTCTCCACACACTGAGCCATCTCCGGCAAAGCCAACAGCACATGAGCACTTAAACAAGTCTTCTGATGCCAAACCCAGGTAAATGCAGTCAGCAAACGGGTGGCAAGTGTGTGTGTTGTCTTTACAGGGATTATATGGTTCACACACCTACAATCAGAAAATCTCTTTAAGAATTTATTAGTGTCTGTAGTGATTAGTTTCTTTAAGAGACTTATTTATGTTAAAAGAAGGAAAAAAAACTAAACTGTTACCTGTTTGGTTTTCATGGCTTCCTGCAGCCCTATGCCATACAGCTGGTTTCCTTTGTATCGAGGAGGACAGGGAAGGCAGTAGAAACCAGGATCTGTGTTCACACACTTTATAAAACACAACCCATCCACTTCACACTGAGGAGACAGTGGTAAAGAGGTTTAAGTACAGATGTTAAAATTTATTCACACATTGTTTGATAATGTAACAGGAAGTGGTACATTGCTAAACATGGAAGGTAAATAATGCCTCTTTAAAAAAAAAATTAGATTAATTGCAATAAATTAACCTCAAAAGTTTCCTAGGAAGTAAACAAGAAGTATCACATTGAATACGACTGGGGGGTCCACCTAACCTGACTGGAAACAATCTGAGTGCAAGAAGCAGAGGCTCTGGGTAGCTACAGAGGAGCTCTAAGAGGTCCATAGGTTAAACAGTTGAATTCATTGACTATCAGACATGTAATTCAAAAACTCTGTGAAAAAGTGGCTGAAAGAAATGTTGAAAAAAAGGAGATTGACCCTTTCTTTGTATCTTAAGTGTCTCTGGAATAAAACTCTGTAACCCTGTAGACCAGTGGTAGGTAACCTTGGTCCTTAAGTGCCACTGTCCTGCAGCTTTTGCTTGCGTCTCTTCAACACGCCTGAAACAAATGAATGTTCAATGGCCAGGCCTCTGCTAAACTTACCGACATGCCAATGAGATAATTTGGCTTTTTGTCTCAGGTTTGTTGGAGTAGGGACGCATGCAAAATCGACAAGAAAGTGACACTCAAAGACCCGATGTGCGTACTGCTACTTCTCCAAAGAAACCACATCAGGTCAAGACTGACTCACTATTACTTTCTGAGTATGTTTCCCTTCTCAGTTTCACTTAAAAATGTAAACAAAATCAATTAAATCCCATTTTAAGTAATCTAGTCTTTCTTCTTCCCCCTTTACCTCATTCTCATCCTCACAGTGTGTGCCATTCCCCTTCAGACCAACAGGACAATGTCCACATTCCCAAGATCCATCGATCTTTGAAGTACATTTTACCCCAGGAAAGCATGGATTTGAAAGAACACACAGGTCTGAAATAGATGTAAACGTGAATACAATTATGAAACGTTTAGGTAAAACACACAAAAAAATACAGCCTAATATGCTGTTCTTTTTTTATCATTATTTTGTCATTTGCTAAGCCTCCTTAATGGAATAATGCAGAATAAACAATCAAGGATTAAAATTAATCCATTATTGTTTAAAATATGTTTCCCCAAATAAAAAAAGGATTTTTTTCCCCACAGATTTTAAAGCTTAGCCTTCTTAGTGAATAATATTTGCATTCAGAGCTTAGATGAATATATACCAGAGCTTTAATTTACCAACAGGACATGGCTGTTTGTTACAGGCTTTGTAGTCTGTGGCTTCCCCAGCACAAGGTTTCCCACCATTCTGAGGAGCTGGGTTCAGACACTCCCGCTGGCGGCTCATAAGGCCTCCACCACAGGAAGTTGAGCATTGTGACCACTCATTCCAGGCTGTCCAGCCTCCTGTGACTACAAACAAACAAACAGGAAATGCATTTTTAGTTGAAGTCAAACTCTGAGCTAAAATCATGTATCATTACTCACCAGGGCAGAGTGTGTTGTTGCATGGTTTTGTCTCTCTGGTGTTTCCTGTGCATCCCTTGCCTCCCTTCGATGGTGGAGGATTGTTGCACAGACGGATCCGTGTGATGTTACCTTCCCCGCATGTGGTTGTGCATGCAGACCAAGGAGACCAAAGGCCCCAGTTCCCATCTGCTCGTGCTAGAGATAAAACAAACTAAAATTAACTTCCTTGGACTTCAACTTCAACGTCAACTTCAGAATATTCGCCAATTGGACTAAGCTTCAGAAAAAAGCCTTTGCTTTAATAAAAATTCCATGAAGTGTTTTCTGCACTATTTGATTCAAAGATAAAGAAAAAATGTGTCTGAGATTTAAACACATTTGGAGGACTGTTAAGGAAAACAAGCACAAAGGCCAAGTCATCTTAATGTTTTTATTGGGAATGTGCATCATCCAAGAAAGTCTTTGCTCCTACTTTTCTCTTTATGTGGAAGATCCTTCAAAAAAGATAGCAACAGATCCTTTAACACTGCGAGAGTAAATAGCAAAATCCTTAAACTTCATCCAAAATGTCAATACTTTGCTGGTACCAGTATGTAAAGTGGCTCCAGGGTTCTGAATTGTAGTACTGTACAGTATATTGATGATGCAGAGATGCCTGCTTTGATTGGACAACCAAATATTGTCTTCAAAGTAGATCATGTCCTCAGAATGTATTCAAATCATATGCAACTCAACAGACTCCTCTTACTGAGAGAGTAAGTGAATGCAAATAGATCTCCTCCCTCTGTCTGTAAGGCTTAGCCCATCCACCTTACAGAGGACACTCATTACCCACCATCTCATGCTATCAGTCATGATCATAATGGGTTGGTCTGATGTAAATCGGTTCTTTACTTTTTGCTCAACTCTGCTTTTGCGACAGACCTGGATAATGACAACATGACTGGCTTCCTGTCGGGCATTCAGTCAATCCATCTTTGGGAACAACCTACAGTCATTCATAAATACAATGATCCTCCACATCTAGTTTCCAACCTGAAGTTATCAGTTCAGTTTTTAGGGTTGGCAGCCATTGAGTCTTACTTAGACAAGCATCTTCTCATCTTGATCTTCCTCTCCCTCTGCTGCAAACTGCTCCAGTTTGCACTGAAGGTCATGAGACTTAATACAAGAGACAGGCCTGGCAGAGTCCACTAGACAAAAGCTCTATTTGTGAGGTTGATATGGACAATTTATCCCTGGTTTGGGAACTTTTCTCAGTAATGTTTATACATTTACCTTCATCCATATTATTTCGTTGGGTAGATTATTTAAAAGTTTCTGCACTGGATTGTAGCTTAACAACTAATAGGTAGATATAGCAGCATATTTTTTGAAGCAATCCTCCCCTAAAGCAAGATTTAGCCCTGGCTTGTTGAGACTTATATTTTCCATAAGAAGGTTTTTGAGTGGGGGCTTAAAGCTTTTAGATTTAATCATTCATTGTGTCATTTGTCTCTATCTAAACCTACAACAAATAATCATTTCAGCTGTTATCCTCCAGCTGGGAGACCAGCTAGAGTGTAACGTCAAACTAAAATTTCATGTGACTCCCAGTAAATCATGAGAAATATGTATTTGGACCAATATCTAATCTCTCTACCATAAAAAAAAATACTAACATTTATGACAGTTGTTGTTTTTCGTCCACAGCAAACAGGAAGATCAGAAGAACTGAGCTCACTCTCCCTCTGGAGATCAGTGTAGCTGCTGTGAACGAGCTCAACTGGTGAAGATACTGGGATTTGGCTACTAAGGCAAGCTGGCTGAATCAAGCTCTTCCACATCCTTTACGCAGACCAGCTGCTGAGAACAGTTCCTTTGACTGGGATGAAGCTTCCCAGGGGAGATAAATACTGACAACTGTGAAGGTGAGGTCCTGAGTATAGAGGGCAGTAAATGGGTAATAAAATTCAAATAGGGTTAACTGTAAAAAGTAGTAAGGACAAACTCCTTGTAAGCCAGTGTCTGGCTATCGCAAGTACTACTGCAAAGGGGTGGAAGATGCTGGGTCCAGCTGACAGTCCTACTTCAGAACTTCTCTGCATGGAAGGAAGTTTTGGATAAATGCAGATCAACCATTTCCTCCATTGCATAGAGATAAAGCTTCCATCATATATTACGACCTGTATGAGTCCTTTATTACCTGCATGAGCGAAAGTTTACCCACAGAGACTACTTTGCAAAAATATCCATACACCAAAAATGTTCTGTTTTCGTTTTGTCTTTTTATCATTATTGGGATTTTATGGTGTAAACAAGCTTTCATGAAGTATAGAATATTTCTGCAGGAAAGGCAAAAATGGTTAGGATTTTATTAAAAATACATATATGTGGAAAAGGTGCTGCATGCAGTTTATTCACCTGTTTTTTAATGACACCCTCAGATAAAATTAAACAAATTAAATGGCCAGCAGAAGTCAGCTAATCAGTTAACCAGATGACCTTTATTATTTATATTAAAAACAACTGATCTGTAAAGGCCACAAAGAATACTATAGACCCTTAAAGACAGCCAGCATCATGTACACCAAGTAAAGCATCAGAAAGGTAAAAAATAAAGTTGTTTTAGTTTGAAACCTAAAACATTCCTATAAAAAATGTGGACTAAGTAAGGTATAATTGCAAACCTACCAAAGCATCCAACTGAACTGAGGCTAGGCAAAGAAGGCATTGATCAGAAAAGCAGAAGGCACGTGTTAACTCTGGAGAAGCTGAAAGGATCATTACTATCAGCAGAGATGGGAAGTAACGAAGTACAAATACTTCGTTACTGTACTCAAGTAGATTTCTCAGATATTTTTACTTTACTTTACTATTTATTTTTATGGCGACTTTTTACTTCTACTCCTTACATTTTTACACAAATATCTGTACTTTCTACTCCTTACATTTTNTTATTGTTCATTTGAACAGGCCATGGTGCATCACTATGACGTAATCGGCTGACAAATCTGGCCTTTGAAGGATGCAGGCGGCTGGATTCGAACACACAGTTTGATGTGTAAGGTTTCTTCACAGAGAAAGCTAATTGGCAGACTAATTTACCAGATATAACCTAGAAAATAATAGAACTTTTGAAATACCTTTCTGCAAACAGGTTAGTTTAATTTAGTTAATTTACACTGTATTTACAATATATATCTAGCCTCTTTGGCATAAACCAAAGAGAGCACTTTAGGATACACTATTCCAGTTTTGAAGCATGGAAATTGAGGTTCTATGGTTTGGAGAGACTTTGTTCCAAAATGATAATTCCAGTTTACCATTATGGAGCCAACCATAAATTCTAACCTGCATTAGAGGATGCTTAAGGAAAATGTGTGATTATATGTTACAAACATGTTACAAACAGTACTGGTAAATAAGGTACTTTTTGCTCTGGATATATATATTTTTTTGATAAACCTGCATATGGGCGAATTCTCCTCTAAATATATGCACATTGCCTTATTTAAATTAAAGTAAACTGTACCAGCACAGGGTGGTGGAATTTTGTTTGAAATTAAATTTTAGGCACACAATTTCCTTTGCTTGTACTTTAACATAAAACTATTAGTTGGAACTTTTTGCTTTAGGAATATGTCTGACAGCCTCACCCTATCGTCCATGATGTTGTCATTGTCATCATCAGGATCACAAGCGTCCCCCTGTCCATCCTTGTCAAAGTCTTCCTGTCCAGAGTTTGGCAGCATGGGGCAGTTATCCTGCAGTCAATCAGATCAGATGTAGCCATAACAAAGGTATTTTAGATGAGTATTCATGTAAGGTTTTGTTTAGTTCTCTCACCGGTTCGCAGTGATAGGTGGCATTGTGCTTGCAGGGTAGTCTCTCATTTGGCCAACCATCCAGATCAGAGTCCTCTCCACACACTGAGCCATCTCCGGCAAAGCCAACAGCACATGAGCACTTAAACAAGTCTTCTGATGCCAAACCCAGGTAAATGCAGTCAGCAAACGGGTGGCAAGTGTGTGTGTTGTCTTTACAGGGATTATATGGTTCACACACCTACAATCAGGAAATCTCTTTAAAAATTTATTAGTGTCTGTAGTGATTAGTTTCTTTAAGAGACTTATTTATGTTAAAAGAAGGGAAAAAAACAAAACTGTTACCTGTTTGGTTTTCATGGCTTCCTGCAGCCCTATGCCATACAGCTGGTTTCCTTTGTATCGAGGAGGACAGGGAAGGCAGTAGAAACCAGGATCTGTGTTCACACACTTTATAAAACACAACCCATCCACTTCACACTGAGGAGACAGTGGTAAAGAGGTTTAAGTACAGATGTTAAAATTTATTCACACATTGTTTGATAATGTAACAGGAAGTGGTACATTGCTAAACATGGAAGGTAAATAATGCCTCTTTAAAAAAAAAATTAGATTAATTGCAATAAATTAACCTCAAAAGTTTCCTAGGAAGTAAACAAGAAGTATCACATTGAATACGACTGGGGGGTCCACCTAACCTGACTGGAAACAATCTGAGTGCAAGAAACAGAGGCTCTGGGTAGCTACAGAGGAGCTCTAAGAGGTCCATAGGTTAAACAGTTGAATTCATTGACAGGACAACTATCAGACATGTAATTCAAAAACTCTGTGAAAAAGTGGCTGAAAGAAATGTTGAAAAAAAGGAGATTGACCCTTTCTTTGTATCTTAAGTGTCTCTGGAATAAACCTCTGTAAGCCTGTAGACCAGTGGTAGGTAACCTTGGTCCTTAAGTGCCACTGTCCTGCAGCTTTTGCTTGCGTCTCTTCAACACGCCTGAAACAAATGAATGTTCAATGGCCAGGCCTCCGCTAAACTTACCGACATGCCAATGAGATAATTTGGCTTTTTGTCTCAGGTTTGGTGGAGTAGGGACGCATGCAAAATCGACAAGAAAGTGACACTCAAAGACCCGATGTTGCGTACTGCTACTTCTCCAAAGAAACCACATCAGGTCAAGACTGACTCACTATTACTTTCTGAGTATGTTTCCCTTCTCAGTTTCACTTAAAAATGTAAACAAAATCAATTAAATCCCATTTTAAGTAATCTAGTCTTTCTTCTTCCCCCTTTACCTCATTCTCATCCTCACAGTGTGTGCCATTCCCCTTCAGACCAACAGGACAATGTCCACATTCCCAAGATCCATCGATCTTTGAAGTACATTTTACCCCAGGAAAACATGGATTTGAAAGAACACACAGGTCTGAAATAGATGTAAACGTGAATACAATTATGAAACGTTTAGGTAAAACACACAAAAAAATACAGCCTAATATGCTGTTCTTTTTTTATCATTATTTTGTCATTTGCTAAGCCTCCTTAATGGAATAATGCAGAATAAACAATCAAGGATTAAAATTAATCCATTATTGTTTAAAATATGTTTCCCCAAATAAAAAAAGGATTTTTTTCCCCACAGATTTTAAAGCTTAGCCTTCTTAGTGAATAATATTTGCATTCAGAGCTTAGATGAATATATACCAGAGCTTTAATTTACCAACAGGACATGGCTGTTTGTTACAGGCTTTGTAGTCTGTGGCTTCCCCAGCACAAGGTTTCCCACCATTCTGAGGAGCTGGGTTCAGACACTCCCGCTGGCGGCTCATAAGGCCTCCACCACAGGAAGTTGAGCATTGTGACCACTCATTCCAGGCTGTCCAGCCTCCTGTGACTACAAACAAACAAACAGAAAATGCATAATTAGTTAAAGTCAAACTCTGAGCTAAAATCATGTATCATTACTCACCAGGGCAGAGTGTGTTGTTGCATGGTTTTGTCTCTCTGGTGTTTCCTGTGCATCCCTTGCCTCCCTTCGATGGTGGAGGATTGTTGCACAGACGGATCCGTGTGATGTTACCTTCCCCGCATGTGGTTGTGCATGCAGACCAAGGAGACCAAAGGCCCCAGTTCCCATCTGCTCGTGCTAGAGATAAAACAAACTAAAATTAACTTCCTTGGACTTCAACTTCAACGTCAACTTCAGAAAATTTGCCAATTGGACTAAGCTTCAGAAAAAAGCCTTTGCTTTAATAAAAATTCCATGAAGTGTTTTCTGCACCATTTGATTCAAAGATAAAGAAAAAATGTGTCTGAGATTTAAACACATTTGGAGGACTGTTAAGGAAAACAAGCACAAAGGCCAAGTCATCTTAATGTTTTTATTGGGAATGTGCATCATCCAAGAAAGTCTTTGCTCCTACTTTTCTCTTTATGTGGAAGATCCTTCAAAAAAGATAGCAACAGATCCTTTAACACTGCGAGAGTAAATAGCAAAATCCTTAAACTTCATCCAAAATGTCAATACTTTGCTGGTACCAGTATGTAAAGTGGCTCCAGGGTTCTGAATTGTAGTACTGTACAGTATATTGATGATGCAGAGATGCCTGCTTTGATTGGACAACCAAATATTGTCTTCAAAGTAGATCATGTCCTCAGAATGTATTCAAATCATATGCAACTCAACAGACTCCTCTTACTGAGAGAGTAAGTGAATGCAAATAGATCTCCTCCCTCTGTCTGTAAGGCTTAGCCCATCCACCTTACAGAGGACACTCATTACCCACCATCTCATGCTATCAGTCATGATCATAATGGGTTGGTCGGACGTAAATCAGTTCTTTACTTTTTGCTCAACTCTGCTTTTGCGACAGACCTGGATAATGACAACATGACTGGCTTCCTGTCGGGCATTCAGTCAATCCATCTTTGGGAACAACCTACAGTCATTCATAAATACAATGATCCTCCACATCTAGTTTCCAACCTGAAGTTATCAGTTCAGTTTTTAGGGTTGGCAGCCATTGAGTCTTACTTAGACAAGCATCTTCTCATCTTGATCTTCCTCTCCCTCTGCTGCAAACTGCTCCAGTTTGCACTGAAGGTCATGAGACTTAATACAAGAGACAGGCCTGGCAGAGTCCACTAGACAAAAGCTCTATTTGTGAGGTTGATATGGACAATTTATCCCTGGTTTGGGAACTTTTCTCAGTCTCAGTAATGTTTATACATTTACCTTCATCCATATTATTTCGTTGGGTAGATTATTTAAAAGTTTCTGCACTGGATTGTAGCTTAACAACTAATAGGTAGATATAGCAGCATATTTTTTGAAGCAATCCTCCCCTAAAGCAAGATTTAGCCCTGGCTTGTTGAGACTTATATTTTCCATAAGAAGGTTTTTGAGTGGGGGCTTAAAGCTTTTAGATTTAATCATTCATTGTGTCATTTGTCTCTATCTAAACCTACAACAAATAATCATTTCAGCTGTTATCCTCCAGCTGGGAGACCAGCTAGAGTGTAACGTCAAACTAAAATTTCATGTGACTCCCAGTAAATCATGAGAAATATGTATTTGGACCAATATCTAATCTCTCTACCATAAAAAAAAATACTAACATTTATGACAGTTGTTGTTTTTCGTCCACAGCAAACAGGAAGATCAGAAGAACTGAGCTCACTCTCCCTCTGGAGATCAGTGTAGCTGCTGTGAACGAGCTCAACTGGTGAAGATACTGGGATTTGGCTACTAAGGCAAGCTGGCTGAATCAAGCTCTTCCACATCCTTTACGCAGACCAGCTGCTGAGAACAGTTCCTTTGACTGGGATGAAGCTTCCCAGGGGAGATAAATACTGACAGCTGTGAAGGTGAGGTCCTGAGTATAGAGGGCAGTAAATGGGTAATAAAATTCAAATAGGGTTAACTGTAAAAAGTAGTAAGGACAAACTCCTAGTAAGCCAGTGTCTGGCTATCGCAAGTACTACTGCAAAGGGGTGGAAGATGCTGGGTCCAGCTGACAGTCCTACTTCAGAACTTCTCTGCATGGAAGGAAGTTTTGGATAAATGCAGATCAACCATTTCCTCCATTGCATAGAGATAAAGCTTCCATCATATATTACGACCTGTATGAGTCCTTTATTACCTGCATGAGCGAAAGTTTACCCACAGAGACTACTTTGCAAAAATATCCATACACCAAAAATGTTCTGTTTTCATTTTGTCTTTTAATCATTATTGGGATTTTATGGTATAAACAAGCTTTCATGAAGTATAGAATATTTCTGCAGGAAAGGCAAAAATGGTTAGGATTTTATTAAAAATACATATATGTGGAAAAGGTGCTACATGCAGTTTATTCACCTGTTTTTTAATGACACCCTCAGATAAAATTAAACAAATTAAATGGCCAGCAGAAGTCAGCTAATCAGTTAACCAGATTACCTTTATTATTTGTGTTAAAAACAACTGATCTGTAAAGGCCGCAAAGAATACTATAGACCCTTAAAGGCATTGATCAGAAAAGCAGAAGGCACCTGTTAACTCTGGAGAAGCTGAAAGGATCCATAACATCATTACTATCAGTTGCTTGCTTCATAATTTGGCATAATCTCAAATACAACTAATCTTTTACAGAAAAGCTGTCAGAAATCCCATTTAAGGTTTACTACAAGTCATGTAGGTAACAAGGTAAAGATGCGTAGGAAGTGTCTTTGGTCAATTACGGCCAACCCGTGTGGAGAAATCTAATGCTGCAAGAACCAGTAAAACCAGGAGATGAAAACTAGGAGGCAGCAAAAAGAATTGACCCTGAAGTGTTTCACGTTTAGCTGAAGAGTAATCCAGACAAAGCCAGAGCTATAATGAAATAGTTTAGAAATAAATGGTGGCTTTTAGAAATCGTGTTTGCTCTGTGGGATTTTTTGAATTGTACATATTTGTTTATATGTGTTGCAGATTAAACATTTTATTAAACTACTTCCTGTCTTGGCCGGGACACTGTAGTGAAAGATATTTTTAATCTCAATGAGATTTTTCCTGGTTAAATAAAGGGAAAAAAATGTTTTGTTCACAGTAAATTTCTCTACTGTTAGATCAATTAAATCAATCAATCAATTAACACAATGTAGAGACTCTGAGGATTAAATACAAACACAAATTTAGAAACTATATTTGTGAAAACTTGCAAAACTATATTGTAAATTTATTTCTTTTC
The DNA here is from genome assembly GCF_000732505.1 of Cyprinodon variegatus. Lineage (NCBI taxonomy): Eukaryota > Metazoa > Chordata > Actinopteri > Cyprinodontiformes > Cyprinodontidae > Cyprinodon > Cyprinodon variegatus. The sequence goes on from NW_015150580.1 coordinate 876,742, forward strand.
ACAGCAAAGTTATTGGCTATTTTATGATGACTTATTGCATACAATGAAAAAATATAATACAACTGTTTTTGATATCTACTTAATAATATTTAGTTACTTTAACACAATAGTTTTATGTCCTACCCTGCTAACATGATTAAATTGTGTTAAAGTACCTAATAGGATTAAGTAAATGCCAAAAATGGTTCCATTACATTAATGTTACTGGTCTAATGTGAGAAAATGTTAAAAGGTTTTGCACGGTGCTGTATGTTCATTTTCAGAATCTTTAGGAATCCCACATTTGGAAGGGGCCCAGACTCTAAATTGGTTAATTGGTTACAAGCAATTTAATTAAGTTTTGCCAATGAAATGTGTTGAAGTTTTCAATTTATAAACTAAATCTATGAACTAAATTTAGAAAACTTAGTTGGAACTACTGACTTCAGTTATTTAATTATTTTACTTTAGTTGGAGTAGCATTTCCTTTTTAGAGTGCACAAAAGGAAAAAATAACTTACCCAAACCAATATTAGCTCATCTTAAGCAGTGCATTTTTATCCACATACTGTCAGGAGAATTAAAGCTTCACACAACTGTAAAAGTACCAATATCCAGACTCCATCAGAAAAATGCTTTATTAAAAGTAACCAGTATTAGAAAACATTAGCAGTGTTTATAACCTTTTAAAGACGAGCAGAATTAACCCTCTCTAGAACCTCAACAATTATTCTTTAAGACCTCCCTTTAAACAAAATTGTGGTACTAATCATATTAACATGTAGATGTTGAGACTGATGTCCTACCCTTGCGGTCGCACTTTATCAGTGAGCAGCTGCGGGTTTGAAGCGAGGGCCCCGCGCACCCGCTAATGCCATTACAGGATCGACCACGTTGCTGTCCCCCACGTCCACAAGTGACAGAGCAGTGGGTCCACTCAGACCATGGCGACCAACCATCTTCCTTTTCTTTACAAAAAGAAATCCTCCGTCAGACATTTAGGAAACTGATGGATCTTTGACAACCATGCCTGACACCGAACTGCACTCACCTAGACAAGCAAGGCAGCATTTTCCATCAACAATGGACGGGTTGATGCAGGATACTGGGGGACAGAGTACCTGCTGACATACTACCTTTCCATCCTGGAATGTAATAAATTTAGATTTTGCAAAAACAGGTTATGTTATTCGATGCAGATGTTTCGATTCACGCCACAGGAATGAAATGCTGTCAGGAGTAAGGCTGTCTACTCCCTGAACACATTCTTGACTAAAACTAATGATATTTTTCTAAAGAGAAACAGACTTAGAGGGATGAGGGTGAAGCAATAAGAAAACAACGACTGGGGCTCCAAGAAACACATGAAACCCTAATGGACACATACAAAACTCTCAGAGTGAGCAAAGTTGATGGTTATGCTTTGACTTTTAAGATAAAGTACCAATTTCTTTCATGCTTAGAGGTAGATCAGTATCACTTGTGTCTGAACAAAGGTAGACTTCAGGAAGCAGGTACAGTAAGCTTGATGTATGATACATGATGTACATTTAAATACATATGGTCAAGTTTAAAAAATATCTATAAAAATTTAAACAAAGCTGATTTCTTTTTTTTTTTTTTTTTGCAGGTCTACCGTCAGAGATTTATGCTCTCTATTCTGTCACTGACACATCATTCATCCACCCTGAGGCTTGCATTAACATCTTAGGTTGTCATGACTTCACGTGTGCTCAGAGCTGACCTGGCAGGAGCAAGAGGTGCAGCTGTCAACCTCCCAGACGTCCCCCTGCTCGTACACCCGTCCATCCTGCATGCACCACACTTCTCCGTCCCTGTCCCTGTCCAGATAGTTGTCTTCCTCGTCCGCCTCACCTCTGCTGCTGTCATTACTCAACTCAGCCAAGGATATACGCATCTCTTCATTTTCTTTTGACTGAAAAAACAAAATATTAAGGTGCTCCCAAATTCTTCTTATAGCATTACAATAGCATATGACATGTACTGTATTAAAAGCAGACTTTTTGAATGATTAATAAAATGCAGAATAAGAAATATTACATTTAAAATAAGATTTTTGAACTGTTACAAGCAATATTGGCACACTTTTCAAATTTGTGAATATTATAAACTCTGCATTAAAAGTATTCAAACAGGGCTTTATGAATAGTTTGTATAGACCTATAAGGAGAGCACCAAAAACATCAAAAATTAATCCCTGAGGAAACATAAATAAAGGAGCCTGTAGAAGAAACACATTAACCTAACTGGACATGAAAATTTAAATTCTTTAGGTATGATTTAAAGTGAGAAAGCATTGCTACGTAAATATTTTTTATGCCTATTTGACTTATCTGATGGTGCATTTGTGAGCGTCTTACTACTCTTTCCAGATCTTCCAGCAAGTTGTTTGTCACGATACGTAGACCGTGAATTTCAGTGATCATATCCAGCAGCTCATCGCAAGGATGATGACACATTTCTGTGGTTCGGTTGTACATCTTTTTACCATCTACATATAAAAAAAACATCAGATTTTGGTAATACATAGAAACAGGTGTAAAAGGTGCACTGGTAAAAGTAATTTGTATGCCGCTGGGAGTGTGTGGTCTACCTGCACACACAGCCACTGCACACAGGGGAATAAAGAGCCAGGGTAAGTTTCTCAGAGGCCACATTCCTGTTCACAAATGAATCGCACATGGAGTTGCCCCGCAATACAACTTGCATGCATCGCTTCAGACAGTGAGAAGATCTGCTGCCCACAAGATAAAATAAAAACACACCTATTTGTATAAAAGAGGAAATGTTTCTTGCATACCTGCGTATCCCTTGCAGCTCTGCCTTTTTCCACGATTTGGTAACACAGCTGTTAGTCTCGTCCCTGCTGGAGCTCCACAGGGGCTATGATGGAATGTATTCTCCTTTTTCTTATTTCTTAAATCCTTGTCTCCTTATGTTCTTCTCACCTTGGGATCCAAACCATGAAGAACATCAGCAAAAATCAGTTCAGTAATTTGTCGTTGTAGCATCCAGACGGTGGAAACCTGAGTGCAGAACATTTGGATAGCTCTCTAGAAACTTTCTGCATAAAATACTGTGATGATGTATTTGTTTTTGTGTGTGCGTTTGTGTGTGTGTGTGTGTGTGAGGCACAAGCACGGGTCGTATATTACTTGTCTGTCTGGCAATGAACTGAGCTGCATATCTCACAGAAGTCTCAGAGAAACCCAGCTGGATGGAGGGAGCTGCGGCTCTGTGTGTTAAGTTCTCAGCGCAGGTTTCTCAGGCACATCATTTACACCCCTTACTCCCAAAACTGCTACTGGAAGCCATTCTAAGCTATGCTCTCTCTCTCTCACACACAAACACACAAGTTGATTGGTTCAAAAAGTCTGCTTTTGTTTTAAAGCCAGAAAGATGGCATCATCATAGATCATTTGCGAAGATGAAAAAGTGTGACGTTTGTGTTTTATTATTGTTTGTGTTTTTGCAGGGTGCCCTGGATTGAGGGGAAAAGACGACCGAGCTGATGGAATCCAAAAAACATTTTTTTTTCTCTGGGATCTCTCTCACTCTGCGTTTGGTCCTCTCCCCGCTGAGTCAAAAAGGCATCATCATCCCGAATCAGATTTTCCATTTGTAGACTCCACATGTGGAATAATGAGTCTCACAGATGTGTGCACACGCCTGTGCCCATACAAACACAGACACACACATATGGCAATTTTCAACAAATCCTGTCCTTACAGGTACATAGAAACATCTTAGCAGAGGACATCCAGGAACAGTTAACATGTTTCTTTTTGGAGACTTCTCAGCAGAAAAGGCTCAGAAAGCAGGTGCTCTCTGTGCTCTTAAAAAAAAAAAAAGCTCCCAGAGTAATAAGATCTGAGGGGACATTAAAGGTGAAGGCTTGGCCAAGATTGTTTGGCAAAGTGTAGCTTGACATTTTTAGATTGATATATGTCATGAGAGGAACAGTTTGTTCTGGTCTTCTTGTTTGTAGCACATTACATGAAAAATACAACCAGCAACAGTGTACAACAAATGTTTTATTGATTGAGACAAATGTTTTATTTCTTTTATACTAAATAGATGGCAAAGTAAAGTCTGTGAACCTTTCTCCCCTTCCAGAATCTTCAAAGTCCTCCTACAAACTCCTGTTTAGGTGTAAATCTCATATTGGGGACTTTAAGGCTTGCAACAAAAATTCCAACCTGCAGCTCTTTAGTTCAGAGTTTTTTCTTTGATTGTTATCTTGCTGTAGCCGGAAACTTTTTCTTCCCTTTTGGTGCAGATGGAACAGAACAAATTCTTCCTAATTTCCGAGCTGTAAACGCTGCCAATAGCGAGACTGATTAATACCCAAACTGAACAGCTGGTGAGAGGATTTTTTTTTTTCTCTTAAACCTGCTGTATTTTCTTGGAATTTGTATTTCGATAAGATTACACCCACGTATGTGTATATTTTTTCTCTTTTCTAAAGACGTCTTTATATTGTACCAATCGTATTCAGATAATGCTTTTTACTCTACATATTGATTTTTTTTTCTCTCATAATTCATATTTGTACAGATGGGCTTGCTTAATAGAAAGGTACACAAGCAATAGTCTCTTATTAAAGTTCCCATCATTTTCCTTTGAATGTGGCATATTTATTACCAAATAAACTGAAAATGTGGAGACTCTCTAAGTCTTGGCCCCAGCAGTCCATGCTGTGTCTTGAATTAAAATTGTGAACTTCTCAAATGATGGTTCCCTACTGATCAACCAATTACTTATGGTCTAGGTTATTTTAGCTGATCTGACTTTTTTTATTCAAAATTGCAGCTGTGTAATACTCTATGTGAACCTTGCATCAATTTCTATCCTGTACCTGTTCATAGACTGGTTAAGGAAAGGCTGTAGTAGGATTTCATCTTATAGCATAAAGCAACAGGAAGTCATTTGAAGTTATTACAGTTTTGTCAGGGATCCTAATCTGTCACTTTTTCATGGCATTTAATTAGGATAAGGTTATGGCAATAAAACTTGCTAAATTTCAAAACAGAACGATGTTCAAAATATATGGATGCAAAATTGAAGGATGAAGCATTAAAGTGGAAATATGGAAATTAATCCAGAGCTTTTTATTTGTTTCTTTGTCAAATTTGCAGTTATTTTACCTGCTTCTCTCAGCATCTTTGACTCCTTACATTTTTTTTCTGGCTTGTCCACATTGTCGCTTTTACTGGATGCATTTTGGGAGCCATGAAAACAGCTTTGCAGCAAGAGAAATATCTTACATCCACCCTTTAAAACGTTTGATCTTACACAACAACGCGACCCTTTTTCCTGTTTAATGTTTAAATAAACTAATCATCAATAAAGTGATCTCATTGTTTTAGTTAATTTGAATAAGTAGACATTTTAATTAATCAGTTTTTTTCTGGTGGCTTGACTAATTTTGATAACCGGTGACTAGATATTCGCTGCAGCATTTTTGAAGCAAGTGAAATCATATGGAGTAGTAACAGGAGGTCAGTAAATGGAATCCAGAATTAGAAAAAATATTCTCATTTCTGAAGGCCAGTTATTTTTTTTGTCCAAATTGAAAGCAGAAATCAAAGACTTTATAATTCTAAGAAGTAGCTTGGTCCTAAGCGCAAACCTCCTCAGGGAAAAACATGTTGATTCAAGAGATCCTCTTTATATAAGACAGCTTGACCTCAGTCTTGTTCTCATTAAAATCAAAAGATGCAGTGCCAATAAGTTCCTGATGTAAACCAGGCATTTTAGGAGTGGCAGTCAGTCAGTAGTTTGCAATGTGCCTTGGTGGAAAATAAACCTAGTTGCCTGTTAAGAAATAAAATGAAAAGCTGAAAGCAGATACAACAAAAAACAAAGAGGACAGAGAATGCAGCCTTGTGGCACACCCCAGGGGTCAAATGAACTGAAAACCAAGTCATTGTATGTGACTCATCTAACACGTTCTTAACTTGATTTGTGTTTTTTTTTTTTTCTCTTAGTTTTCTTCTGCTTTATAATCATTAATGTTAGAGTACTAATTGCTAAAACTTATTCCAAAATAAAATTATGTGAAGCCATACAAAAGATACTTACAAATTAGCTTAATTTGAGATTGGGGCATGGAAAACATACTATATAAGACTAAAATCTTCAGAAAAAATGCACATTATCTTTTACTTTTCTGTTTTTTTGGGGAATTTTAATTCATATTCTGCTTCTATGCTTTAAACAGCAGCAGGAATATGAACTAAGACGAGCTCACAGACTTACAGTTTTCATTCCACTGTCATCCTGCAAAAGCAATAAGAGCACCGCTCAAAAGACTCAACTATAATCCAGGCACTTAAGAAAAAGTAGAACTAAAGCAATTGCCTCAATTCTCCAAAAACAACTAAAATGTCTTTTCCACCGCACTCTAAGCTGCCTCCGTGAGCAGAAACACTTATCCTTCAATTGCACCATAGCTATAAGCTTTAAGTGGTCTGAGAATTGCAAGAGCTTAAATTAAATTGCTATTCACATAGAACAGTGCACAATGGAGGATGAAGGGATAAGGTTGGCAGCAATACTGCCATAAGAAAGTGCTCCCCTTAAGTCATTTATACAGATAGACGGGAAGTGGTCATCGCAGTTTATCTCAGTTACAGTGGGTTACTGGGTCAGTAACACAGGAGAGAGCATTAATCCAGTTATCAGATCATCCCAATATATTGAGGATTAGCTTTCTACACTATATTGCTTCTTGGATCTGCAGCTCACTCCTGAGTAGAGCCTTCTGGGACCTCTTGTAGTTACTACTGCAGTGTCTTGTGACCTGGACTGTCTGGATATATTGAAAAAAAAATCTTTTTTTAATGGCAAACAAAAAAAGATAAACTTTGATCTATCTTATTGGAATGTTAAGGTTGCAGCACATATTTGGAATGTGGCAGGAAGAGCATTGATATGTTGTTAGTGTTTTTGAAAGTAAAGATAAATCATTTTGGTGAGACTAGCCTTTCAAAGTGAAAAACTGAACAATAGCCTGCCACACATTTTTTAGATTGTATTTGTAAAAAAAATATATATATATTAAAATATTCCTTTTTTCTTTAAAATGAAGTACTACCCTGTGATGGTTTATTACATTAAAGTTCATTGACATTTCTGGTTGTAGCTTTTATAACAAATGAAATGTTGAAGATGTATGGATACATTTGCAAGCACTGTAGATATTTTTTGTGCTACTTTTTTAGGAAAGCAAATACACATTTTTTTTAGCAAAACCTTTACCTAGTTTTATACTTGCAGCAGCTTACCTAGTTTTATACTTGCAGCAGCTTCTCTAAGGAACAGAATTCCCACCTCGGGGGAGAAATCCATATTTTTTTTTATTTTTTTGTTGAAGCAAACATCCATTGTTTGAAATTTGAAAATTGAGTTTTTAAAAACTTGAATATTACTGCAAATACAATTAATTGTCCTGCCCTGGAAAATACCATTGTCCTGATCTTTGGAATGTTCGGTTCTTGTTTTGCTTTTTTCCCCCCTCTTTCCGTAGATCAACTTCACTCACTTTCCCTCTGTTCCAGCTGTACTTAGCTTTAATCAACCACTAGCTCCTTGTTCTGTAATTAACTCTCCATCTCAAATATCTTTCAGATGATCAGATTTTCATGTTATTTCTTTTAATCTGTTTCCTTGTTTGCATGTTGTGATGAATTGCTTCAGATTCCCCATGTGAAACTTGTTTGATTTTTTTCTTTAAGTAACTATAAATATATATTTTTGGAAATGTCTTCCAACATAGAATGATGGACAGAACCTTGCCTTTCCCTTCTTCAGTGGCCTCTACGCTAAAATTAAACATTTACACCCATGGCTAAACATTAAACGCTCCTTATATCAAACACCCCACCTTATAATTGGACTCAGCAGCACAGACATCAAAGCTTGTCTTTGAAAGTATGGCAGACCTTACAAAAAGAAAAGCTAGTGGCAATGTATTTCCCATGGACCCCCTGTGGTTAGAAGCAACCTCTTTGACCCTGTTGCCGTTTGGCTGCTCCAGTGTGCATGTGTGTGATGTGGGATGAGAGAGGTGACACCGCGGCCTGACACTGCAGAACAAGCCCAGCTCAGGGCTTTGACCAGCTCAATTAGCGTGACATACTTTCCTCCGGGCTCCTGGACACAGCGGATTATTTCCTCTAACTTCTGTTGCACTCTTTCTAGAAGGTGCCACATTTACCAGGCACGCGATTTTCCTTAAGAGTCTCTTCAACACCCAGCACCAGAGCTCGAGCCAGAGTGAGACATGACCGTGGATGGGGGGGGAAAGGGGTTTATCCCCCAAAAGGAGATAGTGTATAATGGCCTTTTACCTTATTGTGACCGCTTGGACCAGGAGGCCACAGAGCTGCTGGCGGAGATCAAAGCCAACCTGAGCAGGGCAGTTCTCCTCAGGGAGCTGTGGCCCGGAGTCTCTTTCTGGTCCAGGAAGCTCTTCTCGTAAGTGTTTCTGGCTTCTATTAATCTGTTAACTTACAACTCTTAAATGGTGTGGTGTAACCTGTCTATATGGAAGTCCAAAAGCACCATAGTTGAAAATACTGTATGGCTTTATTGTGTGACACAATTGGCCTATTTATAACAATTTGAAATAAAGAAGTTACATACCAACATATATATATATGTATAGTATATATGTATAGTATATATATAAACACATATTTTTTTGTGATGTTCTTAATGGGGTGTAGGGGTGGGGTGTCTGTCTGAAACATTCAAAAATAAAGAAGGGAAAACAAAATAAATATACAGCCCTTCCATTTGGTTTGAAGCGAATTAAAAAAGGAAAACATAAGGTCTTTGCACATCGTCATCAACAATCTGTTGTCATGCATGACTGTAATAAGCAGGAAGAAGCGGCTGCAATCTAGCAAGGACCACAGATTAGTAGTGTGTTGCTATTTGGCAAGTTGTTCTTAGGTTAACGTGTCAGCTGGCAATGCTTAAGTTGCTTCCAGTCATGTTTATGGGTATAATATGGCATTGGTGGGAAGCAGAGAGTAGAAATAGTTCCCTACATCAGAGCTGATTCAGAAAAATATTTCCATCTCCTGTTTTGCGCATTAACCATTATGAAACAAAAACCACCTCAAGTGAGCATAAAAAGATTGGTTTGCAAATTAAAAGGGTCTTTTTTATTTTTTCATTTCCATCAAGCTTTTCTAAAACAAAACTTTAAAATGCACATTAGGAAGAGTGGCGGCCTGGTGGTTAGGGCACTGAGCTTGGAATCCAGAGGTTCTGATTTCAAGCCCCACTCTCACAGACAGCCACTCTGGGTCTCTGAGCAAGACGTTTAACCCCCACACTGCTCCCCGGGCACCGCACAAGGGCAGCCCACTGCGTACAAAGGGCATGGGTTAAATGCAGAGAGTGAATTTCATGGCGCTGTACTTGTGACACTGTAATGACAATAAAAAAAAAGAAAAAAACTGATGAAAATGCATGTATTTCTCATTAAAATACATTGGTTCCACGATTCAACAAGCATAAATGATCAAATGACTAAATGTGTCAATCAATATAAATTGGTAAAAAGAGCTTGATGCAGCACCTATTCCTTCACCTTTTGCGGAGGATACAGCAAGAACACTTTTTTGGGTAGAAAAGGAACTGCTGTGATAATATCCGGACAGCATTAGCCCTTCAGAACATCAAAACTAGCTGGAAACACAAATAGGCTATATTTTCTAATTCACTACTTCCTAAACTTCTGCCAGGTTCTTTGTTTTCTTTCTTTTATCACTGTGCAGACTGATTAATCCAGGTGTGCCTTGCCAATGTCGTCATAGTTACTGAGGTCAGACACAACTGCATTGATCAGTCTGTCCCATACTGAAAGGAAACAAAGAAGCTGGCCACAGTTCAGGAAGTAGTGAAGGTGTACTATTTTAATGCTGCTAAATACTCTTTAAATACTGTAACCAATGTATAGCTGTAAAAATATCAACATGATCAAGCTGTATTTACCCATGTTATAGTGTGTGTAAAATAAAATCTTAAATAATTTTATTAAGTATACCCATAAAATTGTGTGTGTGGAGCCAGCAGTGCTATGATGAGGTGATTGGCCTCAACTGGACTTTCTGTGATTGTTGACTCATCAATTATTATCAGACATGCCAAAGGGGCAGCCCAATAACTGTCCAGCAGAAAACAAATGAAAAAAGTAATTGAAGATTTTTGGATGTGAGGAACAAAGCAGGTATCTCTTTACACGTTATGGTTCAGTTGATTAAAGAGGAAGTGATGAATTGCTTGTTGTTTGCTTTTTCTTTCTCCTCTAGTTTTCTCAAGCTCTATGGCCGGAGGTTCAGCAAAGAAGACCATGTTCTTTTCATCAATCTCCTCTATGAGTTGGTCACTCTACCGAACCTGGAGCCCCACATGATGTGCAGCTACGCCAGGCTGCTCATTCAGCTTCTCAAGTGGGTTTGAAAGCAAAATGTGCACAACTTAATACAAAGCTTCCCTGTTGTTTTCTAGGCTTAGAGGTCATTTGTTGGGGTTGCCTGAGGAAATAATGGTAGATTAATTGCATGAAGTGTGCAACAACACTGCAACTAAACCAACTAAAACACAGGACATGTTTTACCCTAGAAAGCAGACTCTCTAGGATTAGTCTTTGTCTTATCCTCCATGTTGCTTTAATGAGATCAGAAAACAGCCCTGTTGGTAAATATCGCTCCGCTAAAAGCTGCGCACTGCCAGCCATCACATGACGCGTTAAAGTGGATTTCTTTCTTGCTTCTGTGACATTTGGAGGCCATCCAGTTCTTGCTTTAAGCAAACTGTGAGCTCCATAGAGTGTTCACAGCAAACAAATCTGCACAAGAGATATATTAAACCCTGATTCTGTCCCTTTTTGATAAATTGTTATTCAGTAGCTCCAAAAAAGCAATAAATAAAAACGAACAACGCCTCTCTGTTGAAATCTACACATTGGTTGATAAATGGTGTTAAAGATGTTTGGCTTCAAACTGAAAAAAAATCTATCGCTTGTTATAAACACATTACAGAGCAAACACTTTTTCTATGGTAAATATCACACATGAATATGTTTTCACTTTATTTCAATCTTGGGATGGCTGGTAATCTTTCTGTTGTGGTTTTTCAGTGTGAGTACCAATGAAATCTACATGTTTCAGCTTTGTAAAATGCACAGTTTGAAAACATTTCATCCAACTGGATAACTAGCATCTACAGATAAATGACCTGTAGCCTTACCTTTGTATATCACCCAGAAAAGTGGCTCCAGTTCAGCAACCTATGGATGAAGAATTAAATAATGGGTTTTAGCATTGTAAAACTATTTATGACCCTCAAACTTTTCTACTTGTTGTCAAATTACAATCCAAACATCAGTGTATTTTATTGGGAATATTTGTGACACTACAAAACAAAGTAAGGGTTAAGTGTTAGAAGGGAAATCATTTAAGGTTATATAAATGTTGTATTCTACCCCCTTTTGTCAATACTTAGAAGAAAAATTTTTTTTGAAGCAACTAAAAGGATAGCTCCTCTGGGATGTATTTCCTCCAATACTTAAATTTTTATCGAAATATTTCTTTGAAATTAAACCAGGATTATTAGAACTCCTTGGAGAGCCTCATTCAGTCTCCTTCGCAAAATGAGTTCAGGCAAAGGCTTTGACTTGACATTCAAAAACATAAATATGCTGAGTTTTCTAAAGACAATTAGTAGAAGTTGATTTCATCTAAGGGTACCAGAGTACAAATATACCCCTTTAAGATATTCTTTGCAAAACATGTTTATAAACCACTTATTTATCACCCCCCTCTATTTTTAAATTAGGCATTACAGTACTTTGTGGTAATCTATGACATAAAATCCTAATAAAATACAAAGATGGTTTGACTATAATGTGGAAAAATCTGAAAAACGCTCAAGGCGCATTAATAGTTTTGTAATTCATTGGTACTGGTCAAATACGTTATAGTTTTTGGCCAGTTTATGGTACTAAGATAAGTCAATTTCCCAACCAGCTCCTCTAGAGGATCCTAAAAATAAATTCTGTGGCTTGCATGGTGATTAATGAGGAGGCTTTTGGTTTTTGAGGTTAAAACATCGGAAAATTATTTCTCTGGGTCTCAAATAGATTTTTGGATGAAGTCACTTTTAGAAAGGAAATGGTGACCAATCTGAGCAGCCTTTTCTTTTTACACTCTGCAGACAACTTAAGGAATAAATTGTGCAATGAGCATGCTATATGTAAGTGAGCTAAATACATATCCTCATACTTAGTAGCATTTATTAGATGTCCAAAAGAAGCAATAAATCATGGCTCTACTGTACATGCATCATTCTTTAGGCTCTGGCCCATTTTGGTTTCTCCTTGTTTTTGTCTCCTGGATCCGATCTGTCATTCCCCTTGCGACAGGCGAATAGTTTCCAAGATGTCATATTCATCACTTTCCATTAGTCTTCAAGAGTGTTTCTGTGATTTTCAGATCCATCACAAAATTCTATCTTAATGTTGATGTCAAATTGCTATGTGTTTTGCTTTATATGTGAGGAGAAAGTGCTGGGCTAACAATATATCAAACAGCGAGTCTTAGACCCAAGTGCTGAATTTGATATCTAACAGTGAGCATCAGGTCTTTGTAGTTTTCGTATCGTACCTTTGCTTTTCACAACAAACTTTGCAGGTTATGTCCTCTTTCCTTTATTTTCCAAATATCCATTAGACTCAGTTTATTTACTAATATCTAAGTGTGAACAAAAGGCCTTTATGCATTAAATGATTGCGCACATTCTCGAATGTTGGGAACCGCCATGTTTATGTTAGGTGTAATACGATATACCTTGTGATTTTATGAAGCACTGAGTAATTTAAGGCTGAGCAAGCAGAGAAATTCTTGGGGGATTGAAAAAACATACTTAATATACAGTAGAGGTACTCTGCAGTAGAAAATACATTTGTAGGAAATGTTAAACCTTCAGAGGGTGTTTGAGGAACAATAATAATGTTAGTTTACAGTAATAGCCATTCAAAATCACCACTTTCCTTGATGGGTCCTTGGCTTGTCTGTGGTATGTCCCCTACAATCCCTTTTTAAAAATCAATCTTTGTACTAAAATATTATTTCAGTCATGATTTGTGAACATTAAGATCTAAAGAAAAGCATAATCTCTTTGTCAGACCCAGCAATTCAGTGAATGGGTGGAGGCAGAGTAAAAAAATATGCACACAGAGGAGAAGGCCTGTGGCTGGAAGTTGGAGGGGATTTCGCTGGGAGTCGTAGGGAAGTGGGCTGCCATTCGGCTGGTGTTTGACTGGGAAGGGCCATTTTGAATGGCTGCTACTGTGCCTTCAGGTTTTAAACATGTTTCATTTTTCTCTGAAACCACTAACAGGCAGGCTGCTAAAGCTTGCAGCTGTTTCTCCAGTTGTGCTTTAATAACTATAAAGTATCACCAATCAATCATGTCTGTGGACATGTTCCTAAGTTGGCAGTTATGGTGTTGTGAAAGGATGACTCATTTTCCCTGATGGATACCCAGTACTGTCTCACCTCAAAACAACATTTTCAAAAACAAGAGGCTTTTCACAGCTTTAAAAGTTTGACAACCTTCCAGCATTTGCACACAGACTGAACTTCTGAGGTCTGACTTGGTTTTTCCAAACAGGAAGAAGGAGCTGCTGTCAAGAGATGACCTTCAGCTGCCATGGAGACCCCTCTACGAGCTTTATGAGAGAATCATCTACTCCAAGACTGAGCACCTGGGTCTCATATGGTTCCCAAAGTATGTAACTTCACCTGTTAATAGAAGCACCACATCAGTTAGTCACTGCTCATCTAAAAAAATGTATAATTTGTCTTAAATCTAATTATTTAAAAACAAAAAAGGAAATATTTTGATCAATTCATTGACTAAAGTAACATAGATGCTTTACAGAGGTTAAAGAAAGACAGACAGACCATATGACAGAATATAGATAAAAGAAAAGCCAACGTGATGTAAAAACAAAAAAAAAATTTAGAAACGGTACTGGACTGAAATTACTGTATAAAGATAAAATAAATATAGAAGCTTGGACAAATAAAATTGAATTTAAGATAAAAAAAATTTTTACAATAGAAGAGATTATAAGGCTATAATTATTACTACAGGCTACATAGCTCAAATAAAACATTATAAATTCTAAATTAAAGATGTTATTCCTCCTGGATGAGTTTTCATTCTAGTTGTTTTGGGTGGTCGGTGACTCTTGTGAAGGTTAACCAGTCTTCAAGGGGCCATTTTCTCTTTTAATACTATTCCAGGTAAATACAGAAATACAAAAAATAGATTTTTATTCACTCTGATTCATTGTATCCAATATTAGAATATGCATGGTAATATGACTTTTTTTAAAGTTAACTTATAATTAACCACAGACTAAATCTTAAAAAAAGAGAAACTGCTATTTAGCTGTTTATTTTAATGAATTTATGAAAATGTGTTCTAAAGCCTCTGCATTAGTGTGAGAAACAGCCAATCGCTGTCAGGGTTTTTTACATGATAAAATATTCTCTTTCTAAAATCTGTTATTCTAAGTTTATTCTGAGTTTCTTTCTCTTAAAATTAGTAAATTTGACCTGGGTGGATAAATTCAAATACTATGTTATTCTATGTCATTTAAAATGTAGACTGTTGTTTTAATGTCACACCCTGAAACAAGGAAAAGGGCAAGACGGCCACAGATAAATTCATTTTGATTTGTTAAAATGAGTAATGGATGAAATATAGAATTTAGTCAGTTAGTCATCTGGCCATCACAGCATCAAGTCTCATCACTTATGTTAGCAGATTTGATATGATTTTGTAGCGGTTTCAGTTTCTAGTTCTTGAGCTTTCTCAAGACATTGACATGCAATAGTACTTCTTATGTCATCATGGAGATTTGACTGTGATACCTAAATTTATCAGAACATATCATATAGGACATTAAAATTTTTATATATAAAATATCTTAAAAGGCAAAATGACTGATGTGTTTTTTTCCTCTCTAACATACTGTATGTCCAAATGCTTTTGTTATTACAGGCTTCATTTGTAAGGCAAAAGAAAAGAAAATAAGAGCCTTATTAAAGATATGAGTAATCTTTATTTTTATAGCTTTGCCCAATCATACCATCATGTTTTGACATAGGCTTGTGTTCGAATTTTTATATTCTTCTCAAATTTCACAACAAAGCTGAAACAGAATACTTTTGCATTACCTTTGTTAGGATATAGATAAGAAAGATCATCGTCTTTTATGTAAGTTGCAGGGTTAAATGAGCTAAGGTGTGTTGAAAACCAGCTAGAGTGAAAGATACTGTGCATCTCATAGAGACACAATGAGGCAGTTATTTTTACTAAAATTGGGTTTAATAATCAAACAGACTGTAACCAGGTTGATTAGAATGCTGCATCAACACACATAGATTAAATTTTAGGCACCTGGTATTACATAAGATAAAGCCCATGTGGTAACACGTATCTCTACTGGTGTTATGTGTGTTCATGATTCAAGGCCTCTCTGTTTATTTAGCTGTTGTTGTCTGGCTTGAGCCTCAGCACCATCTCTGCAATAATTTCTCTGCCTCATTTAGGTTAAAAATAGATAAAACTTAGTTCCTTTTTAGAGTCACCAATTTAGATGCACAAAAGCTGGTGGAGTCATACAGTATCCCAAAAGACTGGAGCTGTTTATTTGTTAAGAATTTAGAGGCTATCTAATATTTTCCTTCAATTTCCCAGTTATAACCTACTCTTTTGATTGGTATCCCAATCCCGATATAACTGTTTTAAATCCATTTACAAAATGTGAAAAAAATAAAAAAACAAAAAACACACACAAGGTTCGAGGAAAAAATTCAGATCTTGAATCAAGGATTAAATGATGTATATTCCTTAGTTTTTGCACAAGGATTTCTGACGTCTAACATAAGAGAAAGAACATGCTCATCCATCTTTTTGCTTGCTTGCAGCTCAGTGGATCACATTTTGAAGGCTTTGATCAAAAGCTGCAGACTGTAAGTCTCATCCACTCTGATCATATAATCTGTGAAGCAAAGATTGTTTTCCTTTGATCTTTACTTGAGCTGTGTACTCTAGTTCAATGTGTTTACTTGTGGCTTTGTCGTTCACATCTATTTATGGCCCACTTGTTTGATCTGTGTGTTTACCTGAGTCTCCTTGTTATTAATTAATAACCACATATTCGATATTACTATTTATATATTTTTTTGCTTCAAGGTATTTCCCAGCATCTTCAACGAAAGAGATGCTGGATGAGTGGCGCCCCCTGCTGTGTGTGTTTGACGTAGTGATGCAGAAGGCAATCAGTAACATGGAGCTGTTCCTACCCACCATCATGCCCCCAGAGGAACACAGCCAGGGCTTCCAGTGAGTTGTTCCAGACTGAATGGTTCTCTTTGGAAACAGCATCACATGCTGAGGACTGTGTGTCCCGAGCCAGAGTTAGCATGCAGGGCTGAGAAAGGCTACAACGAGATCTGGCTGCAGAAAGTAAAAAGAAAAATACAGTTGGAATCAAAGATGAAGCTTGCATTATCATTATAAAATGAATCACATTAGCAACAGCATTTGGGAGGATTTAAACCTTTGCCCTTTAAATTGAAGCCATTTTGTTTTTGCTACTATGTTGCTTTTTATGGAAACCAATCTCTGCTCACATCCTTCATTCTGCTCTCGTTGTGGTTGTATTCCAGCTGTCAAGCCTCTTCACAGCTTCTCACTGCATTCCATGGTCTTTTGTAAGCGATTTGTCAGGATTTACTCTTGGATCCATAAGCAGTTTCTGCACAGTTTCCACAATACATCATCTTTAATACTCCTTATTTTTCCATTTTCATATTGTTTCTCGTCCTTCTCCAGAAGACATAGAGCAGAGAATGAGTTCATGTTTAGGGGAAATTCGGCCTCAGGTGTAGCTAATTAAGTTTTATCTGAATTTTTATTTTTATTTTTTTTTTTTAGGTTGTGGTTTGATGAATTAATGAATCTTTGGATGTCTGTGCAAAATCAGCCGAGCTGGGAAGGGGTGAGTACATTCTCAAAGAACTTTTAAGTGGATTCGGATGAATTAAACACAAACAGGGCTTTCCAAATTTAATAATACCCTTTAAATTTTTCTCTTATTTTGTGAAAAACAAAATCTATTCAGCGACGAACTAAGAGAAACAAGTGCCAAATTGTAAAGCGACAGGACTAATGAACAGAGAGCATCTGTGAATATCAGAGTCTTATCTAAAGGTATCAGAGTAAATTTCAGCTGTACCATATTGCAAAGTAAATAATAAAACTTTCCTTATGCCCTCAAAAATATAGTGGATTGTGTTTTTATCACAGAGTCTCAAGTAAATACAGTTCAATCTGAAAAAATTACACGAAGAGAAAAGACAATTAGAAATTATTAATACAATTACTTTGTCTTTGGCACTCAGACCTTGGCAGGACGCATAGCGCTTTGATAGATATGCATGAACAGGAGTAAAGAATATTGCTGGCCTGAAACTGGTGGTGGAGTGGAGATATATGAAGTTGGTCAGTCTGTAGACTGCTGGTTAGTGAGACAGTCTGCTGAGTTTTATTGGGAGATCCAGTGGATTGAATGAGCTGATGCTAGAGCTTCACTCAGGGACCTGGAAGATGGAAGTCTAGTTTGGATAACACAGGTTGAGAGAACCTGTCCATGATGAGCAAGCATGAAGCAAAAGTGGAGAGGAAAAACTCCCAGCTGGGAAGAAACCTCTGCCAGAACCAGGCGCAACATGGCGGTCTTCTGCCGGACCGGTTGAAATGAGACGTGGGATGCAGCAAGAGTCCAGGAATAATGAAACCCTGATGAAGCTTTAGCTGCGATGGTGGAGGAGGGGCTGGAGGGGGGTTGAAACGGGATCATCTGAATGAAGTCACACAGCGCATCCACCGCCTGCGCACTGGGACCAGACGAGTTGCGGATCAGAGGCCTTTTAAGATGAACTCTGGATGCTGATTGGCTTTCGTGGAGGTGTGGTTCAAGCTGATTGGCTGTGCCGCAGGTGGTTTTAGAAGAGCAGTTAGTTTCTTCAGTTGAACTTCCACCTGGGCTCCATTGAGGGGAGGGGAGTGGGAGTAGGGGGAGTGGCGGCCTAGTGGTTAGGACATTAAACTTGGAATCTTGAGGTTGTGAGTTCGAAACCCACACCCACAGACTCCCACTCTGGGTGTCTTAGCAAGACCCTTAACCCCTGATTGCTGCCTGGGCGCCCCACAATGGCAGCCCACTGCTCCCCAAGGGGATGGGTTTAATGCAGAGGTAAATTTCTTCAATGTGAGTAAAAAAAAAGGAGTTTTTTGTAATCTTACAAAACGTGCAAGGAGTATGAAAAAGCTTAGATTTATAATATAGTTCTTGATTTCAGAGCAAGCTTATCAGGAATGCAACAAAAAAAAAAAGATCTGTGATGGTTTTTGAGAACATTTAAAGTATATTTCATATGGAATCACGCCATTCTCCATTTTACCAAAGATGGATGAAGTAATTTGGAATGACACAGCTTCAACGTCCCCTGATTGCGATGATTGAAGTGTTGTTGCTGGTTTCCACTCAGCATGCAGATAAGATTTTCCATTTGTGCCTCCACTCTGCCTTTATCCAGCCTCCAGGCCCTCAGCGGCCTGGCTGAGCAGCGCACGTCCTCCCCCCTCTTGAACATCTTTCCAATTTTTTAGGGGCTATATTTAATTCTCGAAATTGCAAACCTCACTTCTGAGAATTTTGCTATAGACCCGGCAGTGATTGTTTTTCTGATGTTGCCTCGTAGCACCTAGTGAACCTGTTTGCTCGGCTTGCCAATGATAACATCGGCTACGTGGACTGGACTCCTTATATTCCCACAGTGAGTCATTAGCAGAATTATGTGTATAGCGCATATACATGTGCTCCCGTTAATGTGTTTTATTAGGGGCCCTCTGTGAGTGGAATGTTAAACCCTGTTGTTTTGTGTGTAGATCTTTACCAGAATCCTGCGAAGTTTAAACCTTCCAGTCGGGGTTAGTCAGATGGTGGCACCGAGGTATCTTATCAACTCCTATGACATTGGATTCTTGGTTTTATGGATCACAGCCCTACTGGTAAACACTAATCAACATTTTTTTTAAATGGTCTCAAAGTATTAAACTTAAACTGCAGTATTGCTATAAAATGTACATTTCTGCAGGGCGGACCAGGAAATCCTGCACAGAAAGAATTGACCTGCCTCTTTAGCAGCATTGCCTCCTTCTATCACCCCTCCAACCACGGTCGCTGGCAGGTCAGCTACTCTTTCCTCTTACTCATACACTTTTCCTTCCATTTTTTGCATGAAAAAGTGTAAAACTTGAAATGTTTAATGCAGGACTGAGGGGTTTTTGTTTGTTTGTTTTTTATAGTCTCGGCTGATGAGGCTACTGCAAAGACTCCCAGCTAGTGTTGTGCGGCGGGTGCATCGAGAGCGTTATGCTGCACCCAGCTGGATCACTGTGGTCCCGGAGTGTCAAAGACTGACGGATACCGACCTGCAAGAGTTTACCCACAGCCTCATGGGTGCAGCCCTCTTGGCCATGTTTAGGTACTCATTGTGTTTTTTGCACATGCTATTGCATCTCGCTATTTTTAGAAGGTTTATGGATATCAGTTATTCCAATTCAAAATGTAAAATTCCACTATACAACCAATTAATTACACAAAGACGTTTTTTCATGTTGATTGTATAATGGGATCTTAAAAACAGCTTTGTGAGTTTTGTGAAGCAAAATCCATTCAAGTTTAAGTTTGCCGATCTTTCTCTATTAAATATGGAAATACTGAAATCACTGTAATAGCTTTATGGTTAAGTTACATTTTTTGGATGGAGATTAAAATTTATTTGTTGTATGAAATATATCTGTAAAAATGACTTAAAGCATTTTTTTCAATTCACCTGGGTATTACTGTAAACACTTTTTAAGAACCTTAGATTCCTGCCTTTGCGGCCCTAAGGTATGGGTGGGCAAAGGTAGTCCTCGGGGGCCGCTAACCTGCAACTTTTAGATGTGTCCTTGGTTGAACACACCTGAATCAGGTAATTAGATAATTAACAGACCGGTGGATAAATTGAATGCATACTAAGGAGATAATTTAGTCATTTGATTCAGGTGTGTTGGACCAAGGACAAATCGAATGTTGCAGGATAGCAGCCCCCTGAGGCTGGAGTTACCCATCCCTGCCCTACATGTTTAAATGCCCCAAAGTTTACTATTAGTACAGTGTGGTTACACAGAAGAACTGCGTGTGCAATTTCATTGACAGTGATTAAGTAAGAAGATTGATGCACCAATGGACAGATCACCAGTGTATCACAGGGCTGAATGATCATCTTTCTGTTTAAATTTGTGTCAATTCCTCCCACATTCTCCTCTTATATTGATTATCCATATATTTTCCTCATGTTTAATGTTGGAACTTATCCTGAAGCCAAGTTTTTGCCTAATCTATTCTTTCCAGAATCAGTCTGAGTTGTTATGATCAATGTCATGTAGTAACAAGAGTCTTAGTTTTAGTTTAAACTCCGGTGCAAAATGATCACACTTGCATGAAAGGAAAGAATAATTAGGAGAGAGTCTTGGCCCACCAGACTGGAAATTGTTGGATCAAATTTGTCTTTGCCCACAGTTAATCAAAGTTTACATCACCATCACATAAGAATAGGAGCTGGCCAAGAAAAAAGCCCCCTGCTTCAGAATCAACCCCATTAATCTCATCCACAATTAGGTGCCTAGTGAATTTCTTCTTGAAAGGTTTGCTGGTCACACTGAGAAAGTCTGACCTGCAAACCTTTGTCAATGTTTGTACATATGCACAGTTTCAGTGGTCTACTGAAAAAGTACCCCTTGAATCTTCATCTTAAAATGAAAAATTTGACAGTTGAAACTAAAATGCATTACAATTGGTTTTAAAATGAATGATTAAGGAGAGGACTAGGCTTAAAACAAAACAAATCTTATCTACCATCTCTTCTTTTTTTTTTTTTTTAACAGTGTCCTCTCTGGCTATGTGGCAATAAGAATAATTGTCTTGATGCCAAAAAATGTGCTCACAAGTGGAGCAGTACGGCTATTGCCATAGTGTTGTTTCATGCGTATAAATTGCTTTATTATAATTATGCAGGGAGTTTTACAGATTATATGGACACTGCAATGCAAGTAGAACAGAAGAGGAAAAACAGAAAAAAAAGGAGAAAAAATGAAATATCCATAGTAGTGAAATATCCAACCACAGCCACTGTATCCCAGAACCTTGTTGATAGCTACAATCAGTGTGTTTTTTTCTACTTGCTACCCGCACGCTCCAAATGTAGTGTAGATATACAGTTATCTTATTTTTAAGGTTTAACATGATTATAGGAAAAATTCCACATTAATTTAAATGTTGTCATGCATGGTATTTGTGAGTATATGCAAACTTCTGAACATTAAACTAAAATTAAACAACATAAGCAAAATTTAGGAGGAACAGTTGATGTGAAAATGCAAGTAGACAGATAGGTGTATCTGTGGGTTGAGATGTTTGAGTCAGTGGCTCCCTTTTGTTTGGGGATCAGATTTCGTTTAAAATATTTCAACCTACTTTCTCTAGAGATTCGATTGCAGCTATTTTCCACTAAACAGTATAGTCCCCCGTTTTTTTTTTTTTTTTAATAAATGCTTCTCACTGTTATTTGCTGATTAGTAGGTGAAAATTAAAGATTAAAATGATTCTTGGTCATGGAGCTTGTTATTTTCTAAAATCTAAATAACCAGTTAACATGCACCTAGTCATCTGAGAACTGTGTCTCATTAGTGAGTCATTGCATGCACTTGGCCTCAGCCACAACACGGCTAATCTGGACAAGGACAGCTCATCAGTGATAATCTGTCTCCCTTTGTGCGTGTGGTTCAGGCTTTAACTCTACTTTATTTTCCTCTGCCCTCTCCTGGTGATATGCAGTAAAACTGGCAGCACAGATGCAGCCTATGCTCTCCAGAACTTGGCTCTCCTCACACCAGAACTCGTCATTCCACCAGTACTTGAAAAGTAAGTCTTGTATGCGCTTTTATTTTTTTTAGAATATATTCATGGAGGTTTGTTTGAGATTTGACAGAAGAAAGACAATTTTTTCTGATTTCTAAATCCAAGCCAGACACTAAATGATGTGAGTTTAACAGGACCTATGCAGCGATGGAGACCTTGACGGAGCCATATACGCTTACTGCCACCCTCAGCTGTATGATCGGGATGGCACGTAGCCTTGTTTCCCCTGACAACCGCTATCCAGAGGGCCACAGTCATGTGCTTCCTCTGCTCATGGGCTCTCTCCCGGGGGTGGACCCCAACGACTTCAGCAAGTGTATGGTGAGTAATGAATGTGCCAATAAGTAATGAAGAAAAATTATGAGACAGGATGACAATAGACCACTTGCTGATTGAGTTTCCTTCTTATACACTCAGGTCTGTCTTATTAATTAGTCCCGAAAGTGAAAGAATACCTCAGTTGGAAGAAGTTGTAATTAATGTGTCTTGGTTGTCTGCTCAAATAGTAAAATGGATTGCTTCCCTCGTCTGGTGCGCTTATTTCTCCACGCTGTATTAATCACAGCAGCAGAACGAATAAAAAGATTTGAAAAATCGTATCTGGCACATTATTTAACGCATTCTCTGATCATTTCAAAAGTTGTTAATTGATTTTTTGTGATCTTCTTCCAGATAACATTCCAGTTCATCACCACCTTCACCACCCTGGTGCCTTTAGTGGACTGCTCTTCTACTCCAGCTCGACAAACAGATCTAACAGAGGTAAAACCGGGACGTATTTTAAATATTTCTTTTTCTGGAGTACTGGAGACAGAAAAACCAAACAAAAAAAACAAAACAAGAGAGCAACCATACTGGCTTTGGATATTCGATACACTGTGTATTTAAATGGTAAAGAATTAAACTATGGCTAACCCTGTAAATGCTTTCCAGCATCCATTGAAAAAGAACACATACATCATGGACATGAATGTCTTTTTTTTATTGGATCTAATTCTCCCAGCAGTATTTCTTTTATTACCCCACATAGACCTAAGTTGACGTCATGTTCTGGTGTCTTGTTTGTCTGGTAAGAAAAATGCAGCGGGTCCATAAGGAGGCCTTTAATATAATTTGTATTCTTTCACATCAAAAGGTGAAAAGATTTTATGACCACAAATGTCAGGGCAACAGGTATTTTTTTAATTTTTTTCCCTATGATAATAAGACCAGGTTAATGGTGGTTTGGTAATGGCAGCTCTGGTGACTTGTTGTAGATATGAGAATAGCAGCATAGTGTCGGCATATGGGAAAACATTGTCTGGTCCTGGAGCTTAGTCTTTTGATGCTGGAAAACCTTACTTATATCTTACTCTAATATCTTAAGTCCAGGGAGAGGGTCTTAGGAGGGGAACCTGGCTGGTGCATGGGGACCTTTTCGGTCAGAGTGAGTTTTAGGGAAGTTTACTACTTTTGGTAGGTACTTTCAAGGTTGTCTGCCACGTGAGGATTCTCCTTTGGTTTTGGGATTGGCTCCTGCAGTTAATTTTGTTTTTCAGATCTATACAGTCTGATGCAGAGTCCTTTTCTTAACTGCACAGATCCCCTCACTCAATCTGTTCCATGCCATTTCACTTGCTCGCCGAGGCAATATCCGACTGAAACAGACACCAGTGGATTTAAGAAAGTCAGAGTTTTTAGGAGTATCAAAGCAGAAGTTATCCATTTTGTTAGTCACAGATGGGGCATTAGCCAGGTGGGTTGAGGGCAGTGGTGCATGCAGTTCCTGCTGCCAAAGCTTCACATTTTTTCCCCTTCCAGTAAGTCCCATAGATGGCTGTAAAACAAAGCACAAGAGAGCAAAGTGACAAGGCTGCCATTACAAACATGCAAAGAGCTAGCCAGCAGTAATAAGAGATATTTTATCGTTATTCAGTAAATGAGGGTAACACAGCTAAGTACAATTTAGAGAAGCCAATTATCCTAAAATCATGATTTTGGATTGTGGGAGGAAGCTGAGGTACCCAGAGATAGCCCATGCATGCACAGAGAGAACATCCAAACTCCATGCAGGGAACCAAAACCTATAACCTTCTTGCTACAATGCAACAGCACCCCCACTACCCCACCATGCAGCCTAATCAAATTAATCTATCATTTGAATATAATCTAACAATTGTTTTATTATTTTAATTATGTATAATCTGGACTTGTAGGACTGTGAGTATTGAAAAGAGGACTGACATGCTTCTTTTTCAGGGTAATTTAACAAGAATTAGGTTATGAAGTTCTACCTGAAGACCACACACTAATAACCCTGACTGGCATTTATTTACCATCTGAAAGCCTCCCGTTAATAATTTGAATGATCTTGTTTTTCAGAACTTGTACAAATAATCCCTTCAGATCATATTATTTGCTTTGTTTATTATTCATGCACATTTCTAAGCGTTTGGTCAGAATAGGTTCAAGTCAGTTTTACAAAGAGATGCTTCAGAAGCTCCCACCATTTCATCTTGTTTCTTGTCTTTCTGACAGTTAAAAGAAAAACTCCAATTACTTTAATGTTCCCACCATAAATGATCAGATGTCAGCACAGCTTAGCATAAAGCCCCAAAATAGCTTATCTGTATAAATGCATCAGAAAATAACTAATAATAAGAATTCAACTTAAAACAGCGATAATCACCTGCTTATTTATTGTTGTTTTTTTCAGTTGGCACGAAAGCCAAATCTTAAAAACACTACTTTCATCATGTTTTTTCTAGTATGGGGGACACAGAGTGGCATTTTGTGCATCCTTCCACCGTCTGTGTTAATCTACTTATCTTCATATTTAAGAGAGGATAGCTGCTGCGTTTGACGGGGATGTTTAATCCCTCCAGACTGTGCATGGTCTCGTATTGTGTCTCCTCTGAGATGGCATCCAGGGGAGGGGTAGGATTGACAGGACTCACATAGATGGGCAGTGGGCCTCTTTGAGCCTTTCTGAAGCCTTCGCCCAATCTTAACTAGAAATCCTGGCAACCCAGCAGTAAAAACTCAATTTCAATCTCTTCTTATCCCAGATATGTTCTTGTACTCATAAAGATACCCTAAAGATACCAGGCAAATAGAAAAAAAATACCTTGAGTTTCACATACATAAAATGTATTTCCATAGTCACTCTTTTTTTGTTGGGGGATTAAGTCATAAAAACAAATCATAGACATATTATAGAAACACATTACCTACATTTTTCCCCTGCAGATTGAAAAAGATCTTTGCTTTGCCTCAGCTGGCTTTGAAGACTTCGTGCTGCAGTTCCTGGACAGGTAAAGATAAATTAGCAAGTCGGCCTGTCACTCTGTGGAGCTTTGTTGTCATACTCTGAATACGAATGTGTCTCTCTGTTTGAAATGCACTAGACTTCCAGCTTCTGAAGTGAAAAGACTTTTTTTTTTGTACGTGTGTGTGCTTTTTAATCATATCGTTGTTGACATTTTCATCACAG
This sequence comes from Cyprinodon variegatus, assembly GCF_000732505.1. Taxonomy (NCBI): domain Eukaryota; kingdom Metazoa; phylum Chordata; class Actinopteri; order Cyprinodontiformes; family Cyprinodontidae; genus Cyprinodon; species Cyprinodon variegatus. The sequence continues at coordinate 902,343 of NW_015150580.1, forward strand.
ACAAGTGTTTTAGGTGTGTGTTTTTGTGCGTGTGTGCGTGTGCTCGTGCAGATGTTTTGCTTTGATAGACAGCAGCACTCTTGAGCAGACGAGAGATGAGACAGAGACGGATACCCAGACTCATCTGGAGAGCCTGGTGGAGCTGGGACTGTCCTCCACCGTTAGTACGATCCTAACACAGTGCTCCATAGAAATCTATAAGGTAGTGCAGAATTACACTGATACACACATTTCTCAATGATAACAACCCTTCAGTGTGCTGTGACCTTTAAAAGGTCTGTTTTTAGTTTCAGATTCTTGAAAGCAAACTTCTTGCAGTGAGTGGTGGGATATTTTATTAACATTTGTTCTCCGTTATATTCTCTGAAAGGTTTTTGCTTGATTTGTGAAAAGTTGAAATTCATTACCTATTAACATATTAAATAGCTAGCATGTGATGTTGATGGTAAATATTTGTAAATATTCCGGAAAATGCCCCATTGTGAGAGGTACCATAAAGGCCGCTTTCTCTCAGGTTTTTATATATATATATATATATATATATAAATATTTTACATTAAGTTGCAAAACATTTTCGGAGGGTTGCAGGCTAAGAAAGTTGTCCAGAATAAACTTCTCATATAAAAGGTTTAGGTCTAAGTCAGGATTTGTGAGGGAAAAAAAAGAAAAAAACCAACAAACTTTTTGGTTTCAAAACTTAATCCTATTATTATAGAAGAAAATATTGAAGTAAAAAATATTGTGCTCTTCACATTAAAAATAAAAAAGCAAAACCAAAATCTGCTAGTGGGAATATTCATGTAGATTAAAGATTCTGAAAAATAGAGCCAATCTAAGTAAGTCCAGATGGACTACTATTGATTTGAGAGCCAACTGAAGAAACTAAAATCTGTCAAGTGTAAAAGCAATATCAGCAAAAGCAAAGTAATTATTTCAATTCAAAAGTTAAGAAAAAAAAAGAACAGAGAAAAAACTAAAGAAAAATTGTTTTAAAAATGGTTAAATTTAATGTGTTGGACCATGGCATACAACATTATCATAATACTTAGCATTTTTTTTCTCAACAGCCATAAAAATGAGTGCACTCAGTTGTATTTTTGACATAATATGTTTATTTATGCATATTATATGACTATATTTGCAATATAATCATGTTTGCGCTGACATCTTTTAATTAGACTAATATAAAAAAAAAATAAGTAATCCTTTCTTGAGTTTTGTTTTCGTTATATTAATTCAACTGAGTGCAGACAGATTTGATAGGACTAGGTGCAGACATATTGGTAACATTGGGACAGAGGTGTCAAGTAACGAAGTACAAATACTTAATTACTGTACTTAAGTACACTTTCTAGGTATCTATACTTTACTCCATTACTTATTTTTCTTCCTACTTCTGACTTCTACTCATTACATTTTCACACAAGTATCCGTATTTTCTATTAGTTACATTTTTAAAACAAACATTATTCATTACTCCTCACTTCCGTTTAACGTTTAAAAATATTAATTTCACGTCATGTGCGCCATCCAATGTAGATCATTGGCACCATCCACATCCAATGAAAACTAGTGTAATTTGATGAGTCATATAACACAAACACTAATTGGTTAGCTAAAGGAAATCATCAGAGGCAAGCAGGTGTTCTTGTCTATGTTCTTGTCTATGCCATACTACAATATTGGATTCAGAAAAAGATGTTAAAATGTCTGAAAGGTCGGACAAAGACGAGACCGTATTGGGAGATGGAGACGCAGGCCAACAAGACCTCCCTCATCCTTGGCCTTAAACTGAACATTTAATTCATATAGTGACATCTGGCTGTTTTTTTTAAAGGTTACTTTATACTTTTATACTCTAAATAGCTTTTGGAGCGCATACTTTTTCCCTTTTACTTGAGTAAAGAGGTCAAGTTGATACTTTAACTTTTACCAGAGTGTTCTTAAACTGCAGTATCTATACTCCTACTTAAGTAAAAAAAAAATTGTGTACTTTTGACACCACTGCATTCGGAAGTATGACTCCTGGTATTCTCAGGACTTACATCTCCTTCAAGCATTAGAACAAGGGCTCCCAAAGTAGAGATGGTTTTAACTATCATTAGAAGGCAATCCCAGAAGGGCGCATTAAAAAAACAAAGATACCATAAAATATGCAGATGTTACATTAATGTATTTATTCCATTCCATTTATTCAAAATTAAATATACCAGTAAATTGAAAAGTATACAACTAAATAAATAAATGCCCATCTAATAATTAAAAAATGCCTTTAAATGATAAATTTAGGACTTTTAAATATATATTTTATTTGAAATAAGAACATATACTTCATTTTATATACAGAAATGACCATAGTGGGAAGCAATTATATGTCTCTTAAGGGGGTTGTCACTGTGTTGCATTTTTATTTTTGGGGTAACAGTCTAAAGAAGTGTGGGAGGCCTGCAATAGAAGACTGTATACAGTAAGAGGCTAATCGTAATATATGTCATATGTACTTAAAGTTACTGTTCAGTATGACTAAATCTAATTAGCTATGCTGAACGAGGCATAAGTAGTCTTAGCGTGATGGTAATATTTTCTTTTTTATGACAAACAGTCTGGAGAGAATTATAAAGTGTAGCCTGTTGGATTAAATCTTACAAATTTGTAAGATAAATTAAATCTAAAATAGAAATTATTGAAAATAAGAACTTCAGAGTCCACAAAAAAATTGAATGAGAGAGAAAAAAATTATGGAAAGTTTAACCTTTTTGTATTAATAATGCAGTGAAAACTAATTGCCTGCACGAAAAAAAATTGGGAGAAAAAATGAGTGTGTGCTCACAGTGTTTACAAGTTATCTGATATTTCATTAAAATGTCGTTTGATCAGGTTGCTTTGCAGAAGCTGTATAACTTTGCCACCTCCAACATCTTTGAGACGTGTGTGTCTGGCAGGATGGTGGCTGACATGTGCCGGGCTGCAGCAAAGGTAATATATCCCTCATCCTTTTTTTATTCATAAATCTAATGCACATTGCTTTAGTCCTAATTTCCTAATGTTGCCCAGTTCACATTCATTGTCTCTGCATGAATGTCTCTAAATATGTATCATTTTGTATATCTGGATGCTTTTTGCATGTTTTTCTGTTTGCAGTGTCACCCTGCTGAGTCTCTCCGTCTGTTTGTCCCTCACTGCTGCACCATCATTTCCCTCATTACTGACAGTCAGTACCACAGTGTGTAGAATAGATCTGTGCGTAAAGAGGATGTGATGCGGCATACATGAACACTATCTAAGGGCTTCGTTGAGCTACAGTATGAATGGGTTTATAGTAGAGTTTCTTCAATTATACATCAAAGCTGAAAAAAGGCATTAAGGCTGCTCCACATTAAAATTTATGGCCCATATAAGATCAAATAAGCCATCATTTGAGTTTTTAGCAGCTAATACTATAAATTGGTCTGCAAAGTAAACACATTTTAAGACCTATAAACTCTTGGTTGACTTGGCCGGCAAAGTACACCATCTATAAACCAAAACAGCATAAGTTATTTCCATGCACATACAGTAAGTACCGTAATCAGCTGTGCTTTTTATTAAAGAATTTCTAATTAAAGCCATTCTCATTTTGCAAATCTGAACGTCTTACCGTAGTTTATAGGTATTGGCATCCATTAGGAAAATTCTTCATCACTTTTTATGTCAAAGCTGTTTTAATCATGGGCCAGTCTAACTGACAGTTTTCACAAAAACATTTTCAATGTAGCTTTTCAGACTAAAGGAAGCAATCAAAGCCTGTAGTTGATTAAAAATCCAAGTCTATGTTTTCAAGTTTCTCTTTTTTCTTTCCCCATACCTTAAAATGATTAATTGGTTATCTAAAATGGTTTGGCTGCCTTTTTTTTTAGGTGCAATATTTTAGTTTTAATTAAGATCTAAAATAACCTTGAAATCCAACTAACCAAAAAAGTACCCAAACATTAGCATATACTTCTTCCTGTGTTTTTATAGTTTTCTGTAACCTAAAGCATGCAAATTAACCTAACTGGTTCTGTAGAGAGGATATTATTGCAGCATTATAGAAATAAAAAAATAAATTATTTCAGAAGTGGAAATTTGAAAAAGAAAAAAAGTTATTTTATAGTGTTTATGTAGAAGCTTTATATAAATCAATATTTTTTATAGTATAATATTTTTTTTTCAAAGGAGATTTTAGCTGGTGTCATTTTTAAATAGTGTTTTCAGCGACACAATTCATAACCTTTTTTTTCTCCAGATTTGTTTAATAAAAAAAGCAAAGATCTTCCCGTGCTAGCCTCAATAATTCAGACTCTTTAAACACAGAGGGCTCCTTGTCTATATGCTTCAAACCATGAGCCAATCAACTACATTAGATTTAAAGCTGTGAAAATCTAAGAGAAGTTTGACAAAATTAAAAATTTAGAAAGGATGTCTTCAACAGGGGGTCCGCGCCCCCTATGGGGTCCACAGAGGTACTGCATGAGGGTTGTGAAAGTTTTGGTTAATGAGATTGTTTTTATTTTTATATTCCCCCCTGCAATTTTTTCCACTAGTTGAAACGTTATTAAATACACATTAACATGAATGCAAGACACTGTAGTAAACAGATCAATGGAGGCAGAAGATGTCTTTTAGTCATCAATGCACACATTCAGTGACGTACAGGAGCTCTTTCAAGCTGGGCACCTTTTCATTCACAACACCTGTTCCAATAATGAGGAATCAGAATCAGAAATACTTTAATAATCCAAGGGAGAAATTACTTTCATTACATGACTTCATGTGCAATAGATTGATATAGAACCAGTTTGATATAACACAATTTTATACAATCTATATATAATTAGGGGGTCACTGCTACATCTCACCGTTGTTTGGGGTTCCTTGGCCTGGAAAACATTGAAGACCCCTGATCTAGAAAATGAAACCTATAAAAATGATGATAGGACAGTGAGGGTTCATTCTTAATTAAAAAAATTTAAGCCCATAATTTTGAATGAAGATTAGCAAAGGAGCTTAAATTGGTATGCATGCATGCCAACCTTGATTAATCCAAAAAACAATAATAATAGTTTATAATAGTATATAATAATAATTTAGCAAATTTAGTAACAGATACATTTACATATCTACCAATGAAAAAACAAATTTGACATAATAGTTTTAGTGTCCTTTTAACCTTTTATCTGCCTTGGCCAACTCCAGCCTGCATTTTCCTATGCAAATGATCATTCATTTGGTTGACCAGGCAGTTCAAGGGTTTTAAAGTCTGCTACAACCGATAATTAATTGTAATTTGATTAGTAAATGTAAAACCAATTTTTAATGAAAGGATAAAATACTTAACTGATCCAAAAGAAATGACACCCAGGATTATGCCAATATTTGCATGAAGAATTAAATATTTGAGGGAAATGAAAAAATCACTTTGTGCTTTAATCTGTGTGAGTGTAGATGTGGAGTTGCGGAACGAAGATGAGCTGGACAAGGAGCTTCTGTGGAAACTCCAGCTGCTCTCTGAGGTGAGAGGACTCTATTAAAGCAGTTTAAGCACATTTACCTATTGTCTCTCTATCCTAGGAATTTGTATTCATTCTCAAAATAACAAGAAAACAGATGCTTGGCACCATTTTAACATTTTTTTTTCTGAGAAAAAGAGTTGAACAGTCATTTTAGGATTATAGAAAGGATATTATAAAAGGAAAATGACTTGCCAAAAGACATTTCTTACTGTGTGCACTGTTCAAGGTCATAAATATCAGAGCGCTTTGTCGTTAACCAGAACATATTGACACTCTTTCAAGTATTTTTTATTACTCCTTGGAGCAAAACGCGAGGCTGAGCAAGCCAGACGCAGTGATTTACCGGAGATATTCAAAATTTAAGGCGCATCTCTCCAATGAATTGAATGTTCTCTCCTATGTGTGCGTGCGTCTGTGCTGTGTTTAGGTAATCCGTGTGGATGGTGAACAGCTGCTTAAATACCAGGGGGAGCTGGAGCGCATCCTGCATGTGTGTTTGAGGCTTCGCTGTAAGCAGGCCTACACACTTGCTTGCAGCCTGTTGGAGCACACACTCCGGTCACTGTCTCTCATCTATCCCACCGAGTACCGCAGTACCTCTAGGGGCTTTAATACCGACCTCCCCATTCGGGTAAAAACACACTCAAACTTTTGCAAATCACAGAAAAAGAACAACACTATGACAACCATCATTATCTAATAGTAAAAACTAAAGACAAATACATCCTTTAGAGACTAAACGGCTATTAAATAGAATTTTCTTCCAAATATTCTTGGCTGAAATTGGGTCATTAAAATACTGAAGCTGGAATCATAGATGGATTGTTGATTGATTTAAGTACTTTGGAAATTTAAAGATTAGTAAATCAAACATCAAAACAATGGGAAAACATAATGATACGTTAACATGATCTTTAGACTTAGCTTTTAAATAACACAACCTTCTTGTTCTATTTGAAATTATTTTGATAAGTGTCTTATCAAGCTCTATGATTTTTTATCCTTGTATCAGGTTGACTTCTTTGAGAGGAATGTTTTATTTTCACCACTTAAACTCTGACTCGTGAGCTATTAAGGCTTAGAAAGGCTTGCAGATTAAGGTTACGAATCTGCTCCCACATAGAAAAAAATTTAAATAGAATCTTTAGGCAGTTTTCTAGCAGCCTGTCACATATATAAAAGAAAAACATAGATCATACAAAATGACTCACATGAAATACTGTAGCACTTCAGTAAGAGCAAAGTGATTTTCAAAAAAGCTTTGAGTTACTTGACATTTATTAGATCTTTTATGTGTTTTTTGTTGTTGCTACAGAAGGACAATAAATTCTCACCGTTTTAAAGCTTGAGACATCTGTTTATTTCTTATATTGATTTGTTTCTTTTGATAACCTACTCAGCACAATATGCTGTTATTGTCTGACACAATGGGTAGTAAATAGGTAAAAAAACAGCCGAATTCCACAGTAAATAATTTGAAAGACTTTCAGAATCCCTGAAGAACCATTGAACCATTGTTACGAGGGTTGAAAAACATAAAGGAGTTACAGAAAGCTGAAGGCATCAAAAGAAAAAAGATGGCAAACCTAAAGAGACTTTAAGATAACTTATTTACAGTATAACTACAGAGCATTTTTTTAAATATTGTGAGAGATGATGCAATTATATGTTTTTGCCCGGTTTTTGATCTTTGTTTTTTGTTTTGTACAGCTTTGTGCTAAAGAGATTATGTTTATTCTGATTTCTCTTTAACAACTTCAATATAAGAAACATGACATATCATTGCAAATTCTCAGTCAAGTCATGGCAACCTCAAAACAAGCATAGGTAAGAGGCAGTCAGACTTTAGCTCAGCTTTTCTGAAAACATTTCCACACCGGCAGGAGTCTTTGTCAGCTCACACTAGAGTGAAAGCCAGAACATACCTGTTGCGTAAAACTTTTTTAATCTCCGATGCGATTTTTTCCATGTCAAACTGACTGCGTATATGGAGGCTCTGACTATAGGCAGGGTGGGCAGATCTGCACACATTTTTTTTCACGTCTGTCTCTGTGCTATACATAGATTAAAACAATCTCCTACATTTGACTTGGACAGATTATAGAAAGTCATAAAAATAAAAAAAAAAGAGTCTGTGCTGCATTTCAAACCAGACCATATAGAGAATGTTCATATGCCTATATGATGATAGATTTGGGAAGTTTTTCTTTCCTTTTTCATACAGAGGTGAGAGAGACACCTGCTTTTACCTGCTCTGTTTGCCCCTCGTTATTTTATTTTTCTTGTAAGAATCAAAGAGGATCAATATTTTACTATATCCCTTTTTTTTTCTTCTCCTAAAGTTATTTTTTTAAGCTTTGAACTCAATGGTAATCCAGACATTTAGAATTGAAAAAGTTTCCTGGACAGGAAACGAAACATCTTCAAACAAAGAAAACAAACTCCAGTGGTTTTTTTTTTTTTTTTAAACGTTTCAATACGAAATTTTGGGTTTTACGAAAATCCCCCTCAGTTTCTCAGAAACTCTTTACACATAAGGAATTATGGTGTTTTTGCATCTATTTTCTCCTCTGTTCGAGATGCAGTTTTATTCTTTCTGCTTTTTTTTTCTTTTTTGGAAAATAGCGTTTAGTAGGACATCATTCGTTTTTTTACAAGAGCAAAAGCTGAAATGTTTCCCCCGACTGAACTCAACATTAGTTATTTATTTTATTAAAAAAAGAAAGAGGAGCATTAGACTTAAATTAAAGTAATGGTATGCAGGAACATATTAATGAACCAATATGAACATAAAGGAACAGTGAAAATAGTTGATCGGTTTGTGACAGAACTTAAGTTGATCTCAATTTTCTTCTCTTCCAATGATTTTTATCCCTGGTTCTTAATAAATGTGCAAATATTTTTGTTGTATTTGTGCAGAAATAGTAACTGTTTCTCTAACTGCCCGTTACGTATCTATGATTCATCTAATGCATCTAATACCTTTTTCAATTCGATTTAATCCTATTCTTAATTTAGTTTTTTAATTCCTAAAAGCGTCGCCAATTCGATTTTTGGTGTTGTTTTCTTCGTCTATTAGAGGTGTTCTTTTCCATTTCATCTGTTTAAAACATTTAAATCCTCAGTAGATGTACCATGTCTGTGGTTTTGAGGTTAACTGGTTGTGCTGGTTTGCCTGCCAGTTGTTCCAGTGGAAAGAAAAAGTGGCACAGAATCTGTATAGTTCACTGGGTCTCTTCCTGCAGGATTGGGGCCGAGCTGGAGATGTGGCAGCTTTGGGTGTGTGTTGGCATGTTCCGTGCCAGGAGGAGAAAAACTTTGTTTGCCAGCTGTTGTCGTCGCTCTTGCTTCCCCAGCTGCATCGAATCAAAGGCCACGTGTCTGGAGATCAGCCAATGACCAGGTGTGCAGTCTTTAGTTTAACTTTCAGCTCCATAGGCAAAATCCAGCACCTACTCACATACAAGCAAAATAAACAGAACTGTGGCCCTTTGATGGATGAGTTTTTTCCCACACCAAAAGATACTATATGTATGTTTTAACCATCCGTCCTGACTCCTTCATCAAGAAAACTCAGCAAGTAATGATGAATTAAGCAGCCCAAAATGTTGAAAAGATATTGTAGTTTTGCCAATCACATACTGCAGTGGAAAGATTGAGATCTAGTGTTTCTATTACAGGGAGGAGTTGTGGCAGAGCCTCGCCATCGTGCAGCACTGCCTTCTCGGGGCTGGGAGCATGCTGCCCCCATTGGATGGAGTGCACGTCCCTGACCTGTGAGGCTGCAGCTGTGCACACTAATAATACGGAAACACATATTTATCTGCTGGCTTGTCTCACGATTGGCCTTTTCTCAGGGTGCCCTCCATGGTGAACCTGGGGGAGATCAAGCTGCACGTAGGAGTAGAGTACGGTAAGAAAACAGCCACATAGAGCACGATCAAAAGCACCATCAGTGTCAGTGGGCGATAAGGGCAGCTCATTCTGCATTCTGCATCTATACATCTGTGTCTTCTCCCCCCTTCAGATGATTCATGGGAAAACTACAGAGTGTCCATCTGCCAGACCATGAGATTGCTGCTTCGTGAGTGTAGATTTTCACTTAAAAACCCTCCTGTTTCTTACTGCAGTGCGAACTCTTATCTACTTTCTTTAATCCAGATCACATCCTGGAGTACTCAGAGGATGATACAAAATCCCTCTTTGTCATCATTAAGGTGCCTGATCCTGTCCTTGTTGCTGTCACAATCACTTTAGAGGGATGTCAAACGGCTGTTAAAATTAGAGGTTTTTCCAATATAAAACCTGAGACTGTTTAATGCGACACATCTTGGAAGTTTAAGGAAAAAAAGATTAAGCATTTAAAATCTGCAGAAAAACTGTTCTGTACGTTTACACAGCCTTAAACTAATATTTAGCTATTTTTTATTTAAGACACTCTTTGATTCAGTTTCAACATAAGGCATTCTCTTATGGGAGCCTGTCAGCTTAACACATCATTTGCCATCCTAAATTTGCATAAAAATTCCAAAACTTTTAAATTATAAGAACATATCTCATCAAAGGTACTTTTCAGGTGATCTTTAGCATCATATAACTCAGTTTTGATTCAGATGCATAAGTTGAACTTAACATTGCAATTAAGACATGCATAGGCCTCACTGTTCCCCATTTCGTTTGCAGATAATCAGTGACCTTATGTTTTTCTGTGGCACACACAAGAAAGACTTTGACTCACGCTGGAAAAGCTTCACACTTGTCAAGAAGTCAATGGAAAACAGGGTGAGCTGGAACAATGATGGCTCTAATTCTATTTTTTAGTGGTCAGTTTAAAATAAGTAACTTACAGGATGATTTAAAGCCATTATCATTTTTGTTCTGCAGCTTCTTGGGAAAAAGCAGCACATCAGAGCACTACTTATCGACCGGGTTTTACTCCAGCATGAGGTTCACTTAAAAGCACCTACCAAGAAACCCACACGTGACCAAAAATATATCTTCTGAATTTATTTGTAGTAACAATTCAATTCTTTTATCCTTTTTTTTTCTTTATGAGCAGATGAGAAAACTGGTGGTTGAGGGTAGTGAATACAAAGTGGTTCATCAGGAGCTGCTCTGTGATCTGCTGCTGCTTTCTACCAGCACGTACAGCCAGGTAAAAAAAAAGTCGTCTGGTTTCAGTTTTTACATGGAAGCTGGGATAAAATAGGAGCTAACTGTGGAAATGCAAATATTCCTGCAGGTACGTAGCAGGGCGCAGTGTGTGCTGATGGCAGCGATTGGAACCTATAGCTTCTCCTATAGAGACATGATTCCCCGTATGTTACAACTGCTGTCTCCACAGAATACCGCAGGCACAGAGCAGCAGTTCAAGGTACCATGAACACACAGACGTTGGGCATGTGACCCATCGGAGTCGTCTCTCTCCGTGGTGCTGAATTCTAAAAACATTTAAAGCTGTGCCCTGACTTTAATAATGCCTTTAGTAGTGTCACTGGGTTGGTAATTCTTTAGGTCTGCCATGAATTTGCATGTTAATAACTAATGGCAAAGCTGTCTTTTTCTGCTCACCTGTTTTTGCTGGACATCCCCATGCTAGAGTAAAACAGAGGGCTAAGACACACATGCACTAAAATTCACACTACTGCACTTTTGGTGTCTACTACCTCACTGTGTTTTTGTCAGGTGTTTACACAGCAGCCCTGCAGGTGGTAATTATTCACTGCTAGCTTGTTTAATAGAAAAAGAGGAAGTTCAGAGGGATTTCTTATTAGGAATTTATCTTCTTTCTTTGTCCCTGTAGTTTCTGAAGTGTGGTTTATCCTACTAGAATATATCCTCATAGAGATTCCACAAACCAAGTCATTTTTCTTTTCATCCTAATATAATTGTTCTGTTTGTTTGGCACAAAGATTTTCTGTTTTTTTATTTTTATTTATTTTTTTTTTTATCATGGCAGCACATTTTACTAAGTCTATCTAGGCTTTAAATAAAAAGTGAATGTAGTAGCCAGACATTCTGGAAAAGATTATGACATTTAGGAAATAAAAATTTCAAACCATGAATTAAACGCCAAGACTCCAGAATGGTGTCTGTACTCTATTAGGCACTAAAAGTACACAGTGCAGATACAATGAAATAAGAGTTTAATGGTAGGTCTTATGTTACCATCCATTACATATACCTCACCTTAGGTGAAGCTGAAAAAACAGGGACGCAATAATAACAGACATTACTTGAGAGGGAACTCTTAGCAGTTTATGGATATTCACCAGCAATGTCCATGTACTGGTAAATATCCATTAAAATGGATGCAAACAAATGATATAATCTTTTAAACAACAATTTTGACTAAAATACAGTTTTGCAAGTAAAATAACATAACTAATTTGGTCTTGATGAAAAATAAATTAACTATACTGTAAAGTCATTGACACCTACTCACCTGGTTTGCCACTCTTTGAGCACTAGGTGGCACCTCTGGAGAACCTGTTGATGCGTTTTAAAGCCCCAGTGGTGCCTAGTTGTGTATGTTTTTAAAACTTTAGTTTCTGTTACGGACATAAAAATAATTAGACTTATAACTTTCCATAACCATATTCTAGATGACCACTGGGGTTTTCTTTTATTGCCATGTTGTTTTTCAACTGTTGCTGTCCCACCACTCACTCTGTAGAGTACTGTACCCTAATAGGCCGTTCTTCTACTAGGATGAAATAGTAATGGGCCCTTCCTGCATTAGTTTGGTGTGTAGTGTTTTAGATAAGCAACTAATTGACTAGCGTTCTCTCTAAGTATTTAGAAAGAAACAGGGAAAACACATTTCCTTGTCTTCTTCCAAATTAGGTTGGTTATTTTCTGTGAAGGAAGTATAATCTGTCTTGTTGTTTTTTTTTTTTTTGTGTACTATGATTGTTTTATACAAACATTTTTGGATAAACCCCCTACATTACAATAAGTATCAAAAAATAAAATCAATGTACACAAGCTTTTTCTTTCAATAAAAATTTTGAAAAGCGCTATCATTGTTGTATTACAGAAATTGCAACTAAATCTGTCAATTAGATGTAGGATAGAATTTAGCTTTAAGGGTTCTGCAAGTGTGGATATTGCATGAAACATGCCATTAGACTGGAGACACTGCTTAGTTCTAAAAAGGAATACAGAAACTGATATGACATTTCCCGACATTGAGATGCTAGCGTTTATTTCTGTAGATAAAAAGGCCAATTTCTGTGGTGATAAGGGGTCTGTTTTATTACATTGTTTACATAACACCTTATTGCAGCTTTAAAATATTTTATATGGTTTTGTATGAATTTGTCTGCAGGTTACTCTTCTTGTTCTTCCTCCAGGGTGCTCTGTACTGTCTCTTGGGATCTCCAGCTGGTTTCTGTCCATCCACCACTCGGGACTGGGACTGTATTGGAGAGGTGTGGCCCACTCTGGTTCGATGCGGATTATCACACTCAGAGACCCTGGAGAAGCCATCCATCGGTCGATTGTTTGACGACATTATTGACAGAATTAACCGCCTACAAGACACCATCGGGATCTACTTTACTGTGAGCCACAAATTCAACAAAAATAAAAACAGGCATACTTTGCCTATGGTTTATTAAATGTGTCTCTTTCGTTACTTTCTTCTTTAGGTGTCAGAGAAATGTATTGAGATAGCCGATCAAATTGCTCATTCTAAAAATCCTGCACCTTGTTTGGAAATCCCATCCAAAGAGGAAATAAAAGAGGGAATTCAGCGTCAGCGAATCAGAAATGTTGTGGCTGCAAGGTAGGGATATACAAAAAAGTTCTACTGGATGTTTTCCTCCTTTAATTTAGTTAGTCTAATTTACACTACATTTATGAAAATGTTAAAATATAAAATAACATTTTTACACTATATGTAGTAGAACTACAAAAAGGTAAATGAAGAAAATTTTACGGAAAGATAGGCTTTTTTTTTAAATCCTACCTTAGTCAACTTATCTAAAAGACTGCAGAAAATCTAGTGATTTTCTGTCAATGTGGCTATTTTTGGTAGATGGTTTAATACTTCTGATTACATCCTGTGTTTCAATGGCGTAAATATCAGTAAGCAGAGACAGCATTTTCTTACGGGCCCACAACCTCTTAGGGGCTCCATCACTGACATATGGTAGGCCCCCAACGCAATTGTAGACTAGGAAACCTCTTTGCAGATGTAATGGTGCAAAAAATTCCTCTTAAACACATCTGATACTAAAATGACTGACTGAACCGTATTTATACCGCAACACATGCCAGATTTTAACATGATGGTGAGCCGTTTAAACACACCAATAGCAAAGCAGACAGTGGTACTTTGAATTACTATATTAATAACTGTGTATAGTTCATTAGACGGTTGGTAAGAAATACATTCATATACCGGTAATATGTTTTAAACCGCATTAAAGATCTTAAAAGAACAATGTATTTTAATGTTTTTTAATGCGAGTGAGAGCATGCAGACAGTATAATAATTCACGCATCATGTGCGCATTTGAACTACTGTGATTGCGCATGCACAACAGGAGAGAACGGGTCTTAGTATGTATGGGGCACATTTCGGGTCCGTTGCCGGTTGTCAGCCAATTTACAGTATGGAACTGTTGCAGTATCCTGAATCTTTATCTGGTGTTGTACTTCATATGGGGCCCACCCAGGTAATGTTGTCTGTTTTCATTACAGGAAGTATGAGAAGCTAGTCAATGACCTTTTGGACTGCCTTGAAGACAGAGACTTGTGAGTTTTCTTTTTTCTTTTTTTTTTGGCCTATTTAGACATTTGATGTCGAGAAAGAGACCCATTTATAAGAAAGAGAATACTGAAGCAATATTATTTATTGCTTAAAGGTATAGTAGAGTATTTTTTAGAATTTTTGAAAAGACCCACCCTCTCCACTTAAAAAAAATGCGCATGCACCATGTACCTGCTGCCGAGAAGGAACGCTTATTAAACATGTGTGAGAGCCTACACAAGCCCATTTTTCCTCGTGCACGCTCTGTTTAAAAGTTGCTTTTTGCATCACTCATACAAGCTTACTTTCCTAAAGAAGATTTGCAATTTTTCCACTATGTCAGACTTACCACCGGTAATTGAAAATGGTGATGAGCACATATGACGGCCTTACGTAAACATATCACCAGAATGATTGACAATTATGAGAACCACTTATTTTGATGATCCACCTGGAAAAAGAGCATCATCTACTATACCTTTATCATGCTAGCCCCTCTAGTGTTAATGAAGAAATAACAGTGATTTTATTAAGTAAGTGGATAAAAATGTATTTATATAGTACATTTTAGCAGCAAAGCAATTCAAATCTTTAAACCATCAGAACAAATGTGCTGCAATGTGCTATAAATTCTTCAATCAAATACACAGAAAATCATCAAAATGTCATAATCAAAACACAAAATCAAAAATCATTAACCAGGCACACATGATAAGAAGGGAGATGGTCAGTGTGTAATAAGATATTTTATTTAGAGCAGCTTTTCACCTGGATTTGTTTGAGGACTAATAATAAAAGGCAGCTCTAAACAAGTGGGCCTTCAGCCATGTTAAAGCTATTTAGTGTTTTTGCTGTTTTGAGGTTTACTGGGACATTGCTTCAGATTATAGCTGCATAAAATTTAAAGCTGCTTTAATATTGGTGTAAATCAACTTAAATTTTAGGTAACCAGCAAGCAATGTGTTTTATATAATTAATTTTTTGCAGTGAGGCAACTACTGAAGCACTTCATTATCGTAAAAGTGCAAAATTAAATTTTGTGTTAGCGATGAAGCACAGCTAAATGCAGATGTAAGTAAGAAAATAATCAGTTTACAGCCTCTGTTAGCGATTTCTTAAAAATTGATTAGTGAGTTTTAGATCCTTTTGACATGTTTTGGCCATTATCACTGCAGAAAAGCTACAGTAGCTATGGGAGGACTTAAGAAAAGTCAAAGTCTATGTCAATGCCTCAAAAGTTTTGGATTTTTTCTTATCCTTTTATTGACTTTCACTGCCTGGAAAAATATTCAGGCAGGTTATTTTTTGAAAGAAAAAATAAGCTACGTAAAAAGCAGCAGCAAGAAAAATTAAACACATGCTTGTTTTTAATGAATGCTTGCTTTAGAAGCTGTGGATTGCTTAAAATTTGTTTCTTTAATTTCATCACCAAAAATTAAGTGAAGTAGGCATATGAGAAATGAAAATAAATTTTTTGTTTGCATTAGTACTGCAGTACAGCAAGTTTCAATTAGAAAATTAGTAGTTTAAGGCTTTTGTAAGGTAATAATTCAAAAGATTTTTGATAGTTCTTTTATAGATTGTTACCATGAGGCTACCATGTAGGCAGCTAACTATTTAATTATTATTCAAGGACTAGAAATACGACAGCTTTGATAAAGGTAGGATTAGAAATGCAGCTAAATTATGTACCACAGAAAAAAAAAAAGTAGCAGATTAAAACTCTCACAAATGCTTGGCCTGTTTATAAGCATATCTGATTTTTTTAGGTCAATTTAGTCTCGTTATTGTTGTTCAGTGGCTTTCAGTAATGCTTCTACTTGAATATGCTGCATAATTACTATAGAATAAAACTCAATATGACATAAATAGATCCAGCGATGAGTGATATGCTGTCAAATTAGCGTTAAGGAAAACTCCTTATTAGCTATTATGAGTTTATTTTTGCCCCAGTGCCACTTTTTTAGCTGAATATATATGGTGTAGTTTAACAGGTAATTACTTTTTTGGCATCCAAAATGTTTTGCTTGGGTGCACTGTATGTCTGTTTTTTTCAGGCCCTGGAAGTTTGAGCACATGGCCACAGATCTGTTGGCTCTCCTCCTGCGAGATGATCATCCTCTTCCTCCTGACGCTGTCCTCTACTTCACACAGACTCTCGTTCATGACTCCATTAGCATACGAAAGGTCTGCATCTGTGTGTGTGTGTCTCATTATTGTGTTTTTCTTCATGGTGTATGAAATCTAAACAGTTTGCAGGTATCCACTCTTGCCTTAGGTTATAAAAATGGAAATAAGGTTGGCTAAAGTGTTTTTATTTATGCGTGTGTGTGAGAGTGCGTGCTAGTTTTCCAGATGTAACACGATACCTAAAAGCATAAATGTTCTTTTCTTTCTCATGCATGAGTTCCTTATCAGCATAGATATTGAAGGTCAGCTCTTGCATGCAAAATCAGATATTATGACAGGTTCAACACAGATGTTTGGCTTTCATCCTAACATCATTAAATGTACAAATATTGTATTTATCCTTAAAAATGATTTAATAACACCAAGCAAAGCATTACCCAAAGTTTTATTATGTTAGATTATATCTTAGCTTATGTAACAGGATATTGTGTGTGAAGAGAAAGCTATAAAGCGCAATGATTGACAACGTTTACAAAAAATATTGAGTTTTAATTTTATTTTAGGTTTGACAAATTTATTCAGTTGATTTTTACTGACCTGGACTGCCACCTTCACATTTTTTGTAAACACTGATAAAAAGGTATTAAATTATATAAATTAATTAAGAATCAGATATGGCAGCATACTGAAAAATACATCCTGTACTCTGTAGAGTTTGTTAAAGATAAGGTGGGTTGCCTTTGCAGTAGTAGCTATTTATGTCAAGCCTTTATGTAAATTTGACCATTACTGTGTAGATTCCTTTTAAAAAAATGAATGGAAGGGTTCAGTTTACACCGAAACCATTACTATCATGTCTCAAAGTTAATGAAAATGCAGGGCAACTCTATAAATCCTGGGCCATGTCTTTGTTTACTAATCGATAATAATTCTCCTAAAAATTCAACTTGGATTTATCCTGTGTTTTAGGATAAAGGCCAAAGAAACAACTAGCGATGTATATCCTTATAGCTTTTGCTTCATAATAGCAATCCCTAACAGCTGTTGATCATAATTCAGTAATGCCGGTTAAATCTTGCATAAAGCTGTAACATCAGCATTTTATCAGAGGCACAGCAGATGGTCAAACTCAGCCAGATCACAGCTGCTGCACAGCTACTTATTCTTGCTTTGTTGCTTGCAGATTTTTCTCATGCAAGTTAAAGTTTTTGTCTTCTGCTACTTCTGTTGGCTGTAGCTTGTTTAAATTTAACCAAAATTCAAAAACAACTTGGTCCTTAAACAGAAGCAAAAATAATTGATCTTTATAAGCAGATAAACTGTGACTTAAAAATGTCAGTAGAGTGAATTTAAGTGAAGCACTTACTCTTTACAGTCTTTACTAACAATGGGCCATGAAGTTAGTTTATAATACTTTGCCAGAGCATTTATGATCCTTGAACTCTTTCATTTTTTCATTTTGCAGCAATAAACTTTGCATTTTTGTGTTTTTATGTGAGATGGCATGATATTGTAGAGCATGGCTATGAAGTATAAAGAAAATGTCACATTGATTAAAAAAAAAGGCTAAAAGCAATTTCAATATGAATATACTGTAAGCCTTACTTTTCAGTAATTTCTTTCAATGACAGTTACAGCTGTATATCTTTGGGGAAGGTTCCTACCACCTTTGTGTATCTGGATCCATATTTGATCCATTAATCTTTGTAAAATAGATAAGGTTAGAGGTCGACTTTTAGGAAGGACAGTTTTTTAGGTCTTGCTCTAGATTTTCAATTGAAATCACCTCCCAGGGTTTTTGGCTAATTTAATCTTCTCAAATCTTCAATTTTGCTAATTAGTTAACTTCTGGAAACAAGTAATTGTGTTGGATACTCCCTATTGGATGCCTAGTTAAGGACCTTGATACTGATGTGCACAATCTGATGTTAGTAAAACATTGGAAAATCAAATCATCTTCCTTCCATAATTAAGGGCTGTTAGTCTATCATTTAAAGTGGCATAATCCAATAAATTAATGAAGTTACTACATAGGTGACACCTAAAAACTAGACCTAAAAAAATATATCTTTAAATGTTGACTGTCTTCAGTTTTTTTTACCACTATTTTTATCTTTTATCACTGCTGAGAACCATCCATAAACATGAGATAACTACAGGTAATCTTTCACAATATTATACTCTGGTATTCTTTATCTTTAGGAAGTAAAAAACAAGAGTTTGAAACTTAAAGGTCATATAACAGTCATCCATCTAAAGTGAAGTGTTCAATGCTCAAACTTTTAAGTTAAAAATGTGGCTCAGAGAGAACAAAAAACATTAAAGAATGTGAAGGACAACAAAAAAGAGAAGCGTGCTTTCTGGCTTAAAACAAATGTACAGCAGAGCTGAAGTCTGGCCAAAAAAGGAAAGTTTGTGATTCAGAAAGGTGACTTCAAGTTTAGCTGTGACGTATCTCTCACTCCAATTAAAATAAGATATCTAAATTCTATTATATTTGTGATACTCGAGTCTGTTTGTGTAGGAATATGTCCAAACTATTCCTGGAAGTAACCATTTAATAGATAACTCATTAGACCAATATGGGATATTCATTTTTACATTCTTTAACTCCTTAACCTGTTGCAAAAATTTATTTCAGTCTGTAATATTACAGTTCCTTGTCCTGATCTGTTATATCGGATCTATATAATTATATCAATTCTTTTGTATTTGTTTATATTCATACAGGTTTGTCCCTTTAGACTCAGTGTCTCATTTTACAAGAGAGACCCTTGTCAAACCAAAAGATCATAGCAATTTACAACAGCAATTATTGATTTAATATTGTCCCAACATACAGTTTAAATTACAAAAAGTAAGATAAGAACAAATGTTTAAATAATACAAACACATGCTATAGACCTTATCTCCAACCCTTTTAATAAAACTCTCTTCCTGTTGGAGGGGCCTGAGAAGGAAGGACCATTTCCCAGTGCTGTATGCATAGCTTGAACACTGGAGAAGAGAGCAATTGTTTGTTTTGTGCCTAAAGTAACAAGACAAGTATAATGGCACCAGATGGAGAACATGTTTATAACTAAACAATTAGCAGTGGAAGAGTCTGAGCACATGTAGTGAGGGCCAGCTTACCAACGAGTACAAGGTGAGATGGTGAGTAGTGTTTTTGCCATCTTTGATAAATTTACATGCTCCATTATACGCAGCTTCTAGCATGCATAAAGGCTAAAATAGGGTTTCATATTCACATTATCTCCAAAGTCTAAAACAGCCATGTTGGTGGCAAACACTGTTTTGGTTCCTGATACGAGAAATGTGACTTATTTCAATAAAAGAATTATAGATTGAGCTTAAGCTTTTTTTAACAAACTTTCATCATGACCTTAAAAATCAAAGTAAATATCATGGATATGTATGCCATGTTGATTATAGAATGAGACAAAATTGCTGTTCTTGTTGAGACAACAAGCAGAGGTGTATACGCAAAATACCCATTTTTTCCCCCCCTGCATTTAGTGACTGTATAAGTTAATTGAACTTTATTGATCTCACATTGGGAAAATTTTGCTCTGCATTTAACCCATCAACCTGGGGAGCAGTGGGCTGCCATTGTGGGGCGCCCGGGGAGCAGTGTGAGGTTAAGGGTCTTGCTCAGAGAGCCAGAGTGGCAGTCTGTGGCAGTGGGGCTTGAACTCAGAACCTCAGGATTCCAAGCTTTATGCCCTAACCACTAGGCCACCACTCCCCAAGTTCTGAAAGTTAACACTGAATGGTGTCAAAGGAAGACTGCAGGTATACAAAAAATCTGAATCAATGGATATAGAATGACAGTAGATCACAGAATCATCAGAATAAAGATCGCCAGCTGTATCTTTGAGACCTTGTCCCACCGCATTTATCTAAATGGTTAAAGGAGAGGGCCCTAACACTGAGCCTTGAGGGACTCCTTTTACAATGTCAAAATAACTGGATGTCAGAGCGCAAAGTCAGACATATTGTTTGCACTCTGTTGAATTATTTAAAAACAAAGCTTTGGTGTGATCTGTGAATCTAATGTCCAAAGCCTTTGACATAATATTCTATGATAAATTCCATGTCAAAAGCTTTCAACAGGTCCAAACATAGTACAGCACAGTAATTGCTTGCTTAGTGCTTCAATTACATCAGTGAGAACCTTCATAGGGTTGGAAACCCTTCTTTTATTTTTTATAAAGCCAGATTGGTAAAGTGATAAAATACTGTTGAAACATTAATGACATTTCAACAGCTTATTTATCGATTTTTCAAGCTTTTGCTAGAATATGCAATTTATCTCTTTTTTATTGGGTTTTAAAAACTGATTGAATATGGATATATGCTTCTCTGGGTTATTAGGATAGCAAATCTCTAAAGCATTTCAGTCATCAGTTTAACCTTTCTCTCCATTAGGTTGCAATCTCCGCAATGGCTGGTATTCTGAAACAGTTGAAGAGGCCAAGAAAGAAAGTGGCCATTAAGCCTTCGGATATAAGTGAGTTGATACACTCCAAAATAAATCCATGATCCAATTAGTTCTGGGATACCAGATTCCCATAAGAAAAGGGTTTTCTTGATATTTGTAAGTCACATATCGTAAATTAATACATGTGTATAATGAAAAAAAAAAGTTTTAACTGTCATTTTCAGTATATATTAGGGGTTTCTTCTAATCTTCTGCTACTCTGTACTGTCCATATTTACACATGGGGCCAATAAAATAAAAAATACACTAAAAACAGATTACTACAGTGGTTCCACATTGGGTAATAAATTGTAAAAAAACAAATTGGTTTTGTTTTTTCTCCTCCACAACTCTGGGTAATAACTAGCCCCTTTATGTATTTGGCATATTTCCCATATGTCTTGCCCATTTAAATATATATTATTTATAATCACATGATCACCTTTTCCCACATAGTGTGTCCTACTTGTTTCACTGATATGAATTATATTTATTAACCCTTCAGGGTGCCCAAAAAAAGGCCCATTGTGAACCCAACCCAGTGATCTAGGTACGCTGCTGGTTTTCAATTGGCCGTCACGTTTGGTATGGCAGGTCATAGTCAGAGTGCTGACTTGACATGGCACAAGGTCTTTTGCAATGTTGGAGATTGGGATAGTGGGTGTGGTGGTTTTTCTGATGTTATTTATGTAAAAATACAGGAAACATCTGATCCTCTGTCTTTCTAAGAAAGAACACATTTTATTTTAGGTATTCTCTAATGGGGGTGTAATGTGTTGCCTCTTGGGTGTCTTACTGCTTGGCTAATGGTAAGGGGTCATGGCCTACATTTTAAATCATGGGTTTTGGAATCTTCTGGAGTGCTGGGGCCAGATCCTGACTTAAGTGTAATTTATGAATTCCTAGGGGTGTGCACAGGTGCTTCCTAATTGAGCTATTTCAATGGATTAGTGGAGCAGTTTTGCTTTGCCTTGGCTTCACAGCTTGGTCGGTTTCATAAAGCAGTTGTGTTCTGGGTGGCCACTGTGTGGGGTGCAAAAGTCCTAGGTGTGGGTGTATGCTGGTGTCTGGGGGTTGTTGTTCTGTATCTATCCCATGTTTGGCACTTGCTGCTATGCTTTGCTTGGGTCTGTGACCTTAAATACAATCTCCCCCTTTTACATACACACAAACATCACCCACATTACTATTATAAATATTCTTCTTTTTGTTTGTCACTGTTGTCATCTCTTTACCTTTCCTCTGTCCACTCTCTATACTTGTCATTGCCACCCCAGTTTGGTGCTTGAATTAGCAGTGTGTTGTGGCTTTTCTTAACTGTGCAATAAGAGGACAATCCCATTTTGTCGGTTGGGGGATTTTTTTTTTTTGTGGGTTGTGTAATAACAGCTGCATATTCTGTTTAGGTGGGATCCAGGATCCAGAGGGGATTTGTGTCGGGGATCGAGAGGGGAACCGCTGGCTGCAGTATGACAGCAACAACCTACCTCTGAGCCAGGAGCAGTGGGACTGTCTGCAGTACGTTGAGAAAACACACTTGGGCTACTACTCATGGCCTAGGTAAATACAAAATGACTAATTGTGGTGGGTTTACAAATTGGAAGGCTGATTAACTGCTTAGTGTGAAGAAGCGAAATAGCTGATTGACTCAAGTGCCTGTTTGATTTGGAGCTGGTCTTTGTGGCTCTGCAGCCACGTTTATGTCTGACTGACTGCTGGATGACTGATTTGGGTTGCTGGATAACTTGCGGGGGGTGGAACTGACTTCCTGTCATGGCCTAGCCTAGATAAGGCAGAATGAACGACTTACTGCCTCTCCCAAATAGAGGAATTGATGTATAGGCAGAGGGTTTGCTGTCTTGGTATGCGCTCTGCCTGCTGAGTAACTGTCTTTATAATCATCCATTTATCCTTGCCGCTTATTTGAAGACACTGTGTGTCTATTGAGAATTTTTTCTTCCTTTGTGTTGTTATCTATAAATCACAGCAGCCTCTTCTTTTGTCTGCCGCTTCTCTTAGAGAAATGATGATCTATGCATCTTCTGAAAAGCCACAAGATGACCTGCCATACGAGGAGATGAGTGAGGTGCGTCCTCATCGTGCACCACATAGACAAATACAAAAAAAAAATCCAAAGATCTCTATGTGATTATTCATTTTTGCATGCATTTGTACGTCAATCAGGGTGAGAAGATCATCTTTGAGTACTTCTCGGAAGCTGACTTTATTGACCAGTTGATAGAGTTTCTGTCTCTGGAGGAGCGGAAAGGGAAGGACAGCTTCAACCCGCGCCGTTTCTGCCTGTTCAAGGTGCAGATTTTAACTCTTAACCAGTGACAAAGTGACAACTCTTTAACAAAGCAACGACTCAGCATGCCGCCTCAGGCCGAAGTTGAGCTTCACCAGGGCTGCAATTACTGTCTGTGTCCTCTGTAATTTTTGTTCTGCATAATTAAAAAAGAAATGCTTTTTGGCAGTTAAACCAGAATACTTACGTTTGATTGACAGGGGCTGTTTCGTAACTATGGCGACATATTCTTACCAGTGCTATGGCCTCATCTGGAGCAGCTCACAACTGACCCCCATGAGAGTTCGCAGCGCTGCCTGTGTGAGATTACCGCCGGACTAATCAGAGGCAGCAAACATTGGAGCTTCAGCAAGGTGCCAGAGAAACACAAGCTACAGAAGCAAGACAAAAATACCCACAATACAGCTTCTCCGTAGGAAAAGTCAATATCTGTAGAAACTCTCATTACTCTGTGTTTGTGTGTGTTAGGTGGACAGGTTATGGCAGCTTCTTTGCCCTTTGATTAGGACAGCGCTGAACAACATCACTGTGGAAACCTACACAGACTGGGGCACATGCATCGCCACAGCTTGTGTGAGTGACTCAGCTGCATGCAGAAAATGCCAGACTATCCAATGTAGAACACTTTAAAGAGAAAAAGGGATTTTTATACAGTATTGTCATACACTTTAAAAGATTCAGTTGTTCTAGCAGCCTTGAAGGGATTATGGCTTCTGTCCTTTAACAGTTGCATCCTATTCAGGGAAATGTCTCAACACCTCTTTAAAAAAATGTTTATTATCTTGATAAATTGCACATATGCAACCCAAAAAAATTACAATATCATTGCAAAGTTAAATTATTTCACTAAGCAAACAAACATTCAATTTATTATGAGTGATATAGTCCCAATATTTATTTTTAAGATTATTTTTGCTATAAGAGGAACCTTATTTCACAGCACATATAGACATAGAAAAAAACTGCTGCATTGACATATGTTAAGCAGACAATCGTTGACACAGCAGCAAGAAAATTATACTGTTGCAATACTTATGCAAAGTATTGCTGTAATGATATCAGTTGCACACTTTCCTCATAACTTCTTCCTCTCATGAGCTTGCAGCTCTCTGTGACCTTTAGCATCTTGGAATCCAGCATGTGTCAAATGTGGGCATCTACTACAGGCACTGTGGTAGATGCCCACAAAGGGCTGCATAACTTATTTCCAAGTTAAATATTTATGAAATTTGAGAACAGGAATGATTTATAAGGGATATAGACTAGATCTGCCATATACCTTGTGTTGAACAAATCTTGCACCCAATTCTACTTGACTTTGATTAGTTATCCAAAGGCCTCTTTTCATGTTAAAGTAAATCTTGTGTTTTTCTTTTTTTTTTTTTTTTTGGAAATAAAATCTCTGGAGTCTGGAGGAAGAGTTAAGAGGCAGGCAAAGCAAGTTGGTGTAAATCTATTCAGTGATGGTTTGTTGGCTGTCGTCGGTTTACTGCAGTAGCCTAGATTTCCTTAACACATTTAGCAGAGCCACAGCCTTCTATGTCACCCTGCAATGATGCTGTAATTTAAGCAAAACAGTGCTCACCACTTCAGTGTATATACTTTGTACCAAATTGACTTTACACTTTTTCCTTTCATTTAATTTTTAATCAAAATGCTAAGATAAGTTTAAAGTGGGGGGTTATCAGAATGATATATCTCTGGCAGGTTTAATTGGAACTTTGTAATTTTTATCATTTTTAGCGAACCTAATGCAAGGTTTAATAAACTTTAAGCCATAATTATTGAAAAGTACAGAAACAAATATTTCAGAAAGCATATAAAAAAATCTTCATTATAGAAGCTTATTTTTCAAAGAAAGGAATTGTAATACATTTACTTTTCAATTGTGATTTTTTTAAGTGACCTTAGTCAAACTAAGCAAAGTTTGAAACACTTGCATTTACCATTGTTGTGCCACACATTTTCATTTACTAGTTTGTAATGGCTCTCAATAACTTATAATAATTTATTATAACCTGTCTTCTTTTGTCTAAATATGTCCTTTTTTTTTTTTTAATAGCAGAATCTGTATGAAAATCTAGATCTATCTAACATGGGGGGGGGGGGGGGGGGGGGGGCATTGGTTTTTCAACAAGACTCCAAATGTTATCATATCTCTTGAAATCGATTCAGAAAGAGTTCATTTTTGTTTTTATCCATCTTTTTAAGTCATAAAATATTTTAGTTTTGTTGCATTCATAGAAATAATGTATTTTTTTCGATATGCATTGCACAAAATAATTATCAATTTTGAAACAAATTCTCAGTAATTCTATCGAGGGGTAGTTCAGTAATGTTTGCCAGTCAGTTGCCAGGTGCATTAATGATAATGATGCTCACCTTTAGTTAGCAACCTTTGGTTAGCATTAGCAGATATTTAACTTACCTGTCTAGAAAATAAGCGGTAACTGCATTGCTTCTGGGCCCTTTGTTTTCTTAAGAACACACCAGAGCTCACCAGCTCGCAGCGTTCACCCTTGTTTTATTTCTTTTGGGGTTTTTTGGCTTAAGTCTTAGAAATGAAAGTGTTACAAGAAACAATTTATTAGCTATAAGCTAGGGTCTGGCAACACCTTTCCTCTATCTTTTATGACTTGAAGCTATCATTCCTTTTAGTGCGAAACCATTTCATGTCAATATTTTGGACCTGGAAAAATGTATAACACATTGTTTATCTACTACATATTTTCCTCATTGAAATAAGAACAGTTATTATGCATCACTTTAGACTTTTTATATAGGATGTATTATTATTTTTTTAATTCATGATTTTGATAAAAAGTTTTATGCATGCCCTTTAATGTATATATAAACGCCCAAAATAGATGACAGCTATTTACGGTACTTATATAAAATAGCTGGGCTACAAAGAAAGAAAAAAACAACACTACTCTGGCTGTGTGTTTCCAACAGGAGGGCAGAGACCCCAGGAAACTCCACTGGCTGTTTGAGCTGCTGATGGAGAGCCCCTTGAGCGGAGAGGGTGGCTCCTTCAGGGATGCCAGGTATTAGCAACTATGCACACGTAGCGTGTTTATGTCACCTACAATATTTTCCAGGATTCAGATTTCAGGCTGCAGCAGTAACCTGAACTGACACATGCTGCAGCAGTATATAAAACACCCTCCTCCTCCTCCTGCTCATCCCTTCTCCTGCTTTCCTCTCCTGCTCTGTCTCTGTCAGTTTGCTATATGTGCTTCAGGGAGGTCTCGCCCAGCAGCAATGGAGAGTTTCTGAACTGCTGCACCGGTTGCTGGCTTACCTGGAGCCCAAACTCACCCAGGTGTATAAAAATGTCAGGGAGCGAATAGGAAGGTAGATGATCATTTGATTACATCCTGAAATTATCATCTTATTTGTCCTTTTTTTAAGCTCACATTTACCTCAGCTACCCACTTTCCGCACCAACGATTCTTTTCCTTTTAAACAAGCCCTTCCTCTCCTCTTTCCTTCATTCGCCATCGTCTCTCCAGTGTGCTGACCTATATCTTCATGATAGACGTGGCCTTGCCCCACACCAGGCCCACCTCTTCCCCCCATGTGGCAGAATTCGTCACCCGGGTCCTGGAGCGGCTCAAGCCCCTCACGTCAGAGCCTGAGATTCACAACCACATCCACGAGGAGAACACCCAGGAGATGGACGAACGAACCCAGGCTGTCAAGCTACTGAAAACGGGTTAGAATTTGGATGCAGGAATGAGATAGTAGTGGTGTTGGTGGGGGTCTAAATGTGGGATGACAGCTTGTTCTGATTGTCGAAACAGAGGAACACGCTGAATGACACAAGTTAAAAGCTTCTCATTGATTCCACCTTTTGTAAATTCATTTTTTTAAAAGCTTGTGAAGTATCGATCGAAGGCATATTCTAAGGGTGCATTTATAAACGTTTAAAAAATGATTTAGGGGAAGGACACCAATTCATTTGTTTGGAGGTTACCTTTAAGATGTGTTCTTACAGGTTATACAGTTCAATAATCACAGCAGAATTTTGTTTTTTTATTGATTTTAGCTGAGAAGGATTGTAATTTGATTCTGGAGGACCTCCTGCTGCTTTATATTAGCATTCACCAGCATTTTATTTTACTTGTGTCTGAGCTCATATTGCAGTAACAATGTCCCAGGACAGGAGGATAGTTTATACAATAAGCAACATTTAAGCAATTTAACTTCAGTTGTAAAGCAGCCTTGCAGGTTGGGGAGCAAAAACTGTGACGTCATGTTTCATGTAACTAAGTAACAACAAATAAAACATTGAATGAAGCAATTATTTTTTTAAATTACTAAAGAAAGCCATATGCCTGAGGTCTACATTTCGAAGGCTGCAAAATAAAGTAGTTTAGGAACTAGTTTGTCTGGTATTGTAATAGCAGAGATTTCCAGTCATCATTTTATTTATTAATACCTGGGGGATTTTTCTATGTTACAAAACTTTCATTGAATCATTGTTTTGTTTTACAATAAACCTTTTATTACACATTGTAAATGTTCAAGTCATACCGAAGGTAAAACAAATTTCTACTTTGCTTTATATTTCTGAAACAAAATCAGAATCTACCTTAATCAGCATCAGTAGTTCTAAACTTAAAAAAAATAAATTGGCCACTAAATCTAGAATTGGTGCATCATTGGTTTTAATCTAAAATTGAAGCTTTTAATGTGCAAATTTTGGTTAGTAATTTAGTCATAGAAACACCTACTACACATGTTGAAAAAATACTTCTGAAGGGGAAAATATTTTCTTGCTAAGACAGTTTTGACTGGGCTAGATGAGTTTAGCAGCGCAAAAGTTCAAGGAAAACACAAATATATGTATAGAAAAGATACAGGATCTGCCTGCAACCAGAGTGTTATACTGTAATATACATCTGATGGGCCATGTCAGGTCATGTGAAAGGTTTACGTGTATTGCTGGGTTGGTGAGAAATTGATCAAATATTTTAGATTATTATTCAGAAAACTAGGGATTTTTATATATTTTTCCCCAAATTGAAATTATACAATTGTTTTTAATGAATCTGTAAACTGGTTTGAATGATGTGAAATACTGTTGCTTTCAAGCAGGATCCAGTTGTTTCACAAAAATAGAAAACTTTGACAGCATGTGGTACAGTACAAGATACTGTAAGTCACATTTCTATTAAATAATAAATAATCAAACCATTTATTTAGGGTTCCTGTTATAAAACATACCCAATATGTAAATTATTAAATATTTACCGGTAGTTCCAATGAAGATAAATATTAAATACATTTATTTTATAATACATTAGGTTTCAACTAAAGTTTAGATGTTCAGAATCAAACTGTGATTTTGTTATTTAAGTCTATTTTGCTCTCGTACTACTGCCCTGGAGCGAGTGATTGCTTGGAGGTGTGCACGAGGATAAATAGGCTCGTGCATGCTCTTGCACGCATTTAGTAAGTGTTCGAGAGGGCGGATCTTTTAAAAAATTTGCAAAATCCTCGACTATACCTTTAAATCTTCTATCATCTTTTGTGCTTCCTCTGACTTTAAAAATGTTCGGACACAATTTTCTGAATGATTAATTTCATTCAGAAATTACTCTTTTTTTTCCAAAATTACTTCTCTATATTTATGTTTTGAAAATAGCTCCAAAATATAAGAGAGGAAATTAAAGATTTGAAACATAAATTTTTCTTTTCTTTCATGGAGGCTAATTAACAAAGACGGCAAGTTTGCAGAGGGATTAAAATTGGGAAACAAGTACAATTAATAAAAAGCAGCATTCTGGTGTATAATATAGAAATAGAACCCATCCTTTAGGTGTTGTTAGAATTAAGCAGTTATAATAGTAAACCCCTCTATACCTAAATGATGGGTATAGATCAAGTTACGGCATTACAAGTGTCTTGTAGATTAACTTATTTCAAAACTGCTGTCTTTTACCACAATGTCCTACCTATGGAATGAACAATTGCTAAAAACCTTGAAAATTCAACCAACATGCTAATTTAAGACCAAGTTGCAGTCACAATGCTACTTCCAGACAGCAAAAAATAAAAAAAAAGACTAAACAGTTGAAATTTACACTTTTGTTTATGTAAAGCTCTTATTTTATTTTATTTTATTTATTTATTTTTTTTCGTGGTCATGTATTTTTTTACCCGGTGGGATCAATTTTCCAGGAATATGCTACATTTTGGGGACTTATTGGTATTTGTGGGGACCAACAACTAGTCCCTAAGAAGAAGTTCTCTTCCTAGAGTGTTGGCAATGTTTAGGACTAAGGTGTCTATTGAGTTTAGAATAGGTTTAGGGTTAGGTATATGATGACGATGGTCAGGATTAAGCTATTTAAATTAATGCAATATGAATGGAAAGGACCCACATGGGTAGAATAACACAAAATGTGTGTGTGTACTTGTATATGTCACCTATTTAGGACAATTTTTGTACTAATTTTAATGTTAAGAGTTATTAGGGCTGGGTTAAAAGTCAAGGTTATACATAAATGCAGTATCTAAAATAAATGTAAGTTATTGTAAGGTCCCAATATGCATGGTAATATTAACTTGTCTTTTTTAATCTTGAAGTTTGTCTATGCAATGCACAGATGTAACACAAATATTGTACTGCAGTGCTGTAAATTACCTTAAAATAGAAAAACGATGCAGTTTTGGGGGTACTGTTATAGATTAACAGCTTTTGTTACCGCCAGCTGTCCTCTAGGGTGATTCTGGAGGATCTCCAAGGCTAGTTTTTCCCCTTATGTTCTTCGTAGATTCCTCAAATTTGACCTCATTGGAAACCTTAAACTCCATCTTTCTAGATCTGAAAATAACTCAAAACTGTCCCGGGCAGACCTCTTGATGGATTTGCCACGGCCTATCATATATATATATATAAATAACTCCTAAAACTAACTTATTTGATTTCTTCGATTACTTTCGGGGAAATGCTCCTCCTTCCAGGTCTTCGCTCTACACTGCACAGACGAAATATCTGCTCATACAAGTCATTACTTTCTAAATGAGTTGAATTGTGTGTGACCAACAGATTAATGCAGCAAGACCACAGCCCAAAATTTGCATTTCAAGTCGTTTCCCAGTAAATTTCTGTGCGTGTGTATGTATGTTTGTGTGCATGGTATGTTGGTACTCATATCTACGTATATAAAGCGATATTTGTGTTTGCAGTGTTGAAGTGGTTGATGGCGAGTGCAGGGCGAACATTTACCACCCCTGTTCAGCAGCAGCTACAGCTCCTGCCTCTGCTCTTCAAGGTAACAACACACACAGACACATGTGCACGCGCAGTAACCCACCGGTCCCAGCACAGCGTTATTACCCACTCAATCTTACTTGCCCATTAAACACAATTTCTCTCTTCATTTACTGAAAATGGTGCGTTGCTGTGTGTCTTCCTGCCTCTCTGTCTCACTCTTCTGTTTGTCTCCCCCTGCAGATTGCCCCAGTGGAGATTGATGAGAGCTATGATGAGATGAAGCAGGATGCACGAACATGTCTCTCTCTCATGTCCCAGGGCTTACTGTATCCGGAGCACATCCCTCTGGTTTTGGCAGCACTGGAGGAGGTATCCACACACACACACCCACATACACAACAGGATACTCATAAGGCGCACTGCCCTATGGAACTGCTGTCAGTATTTCAATCCTAATGCTGGCCAAGATGTCGGGCTGGAGAAATAATAACCCCCGAGTCATCGTAAAAAGAGAAACCTAAACCCTATTTTTACTTTTTAGGTTTTCTATGGGCATTTATTTGAAAATAAGTTGTATTTTTGGCAAGATGATGACATGAGTCAGGTCTTGACAAAAGTATTCTTGGCAAAAGTATTCAGTCCCATTGAAGTAATCCAGATCTATGGTATTACTTGAAAACTGATACACTGCATCAAATCTGATTGAGAATAAAAATGAAGGAAGTGTCTTTGCACACATTTTAGTTAAGAATCTCTGCTACTCCACGTTTGCCATTCATATTAAATACCAACCAATTGGAAAGTCTGTGCCTAGATTTAGAAAAATATGAGGTTCTGATTTTTTTATCTGCACTTAAAAAAAAAACCAAATATGTTATAAATTGGCACATTCAAGGTTCAGCATTTCAACTCTATTTAACTATGTTCATCTTGTTTGTTAGACTTTCCTTCTATGGTCAATGAGCCTACCGTTATTTTTTTTACTTTCACCTTAAAGTATGACTCTTTCAGCTATTCTACAATATCGGATATTAATAATTAGCTTCATTTATAGGAAGCCAATCAATGATAACAGAATGGTCCCATTATCTATGAATCTTTTATTGTATTTGTCGTGATACATATTTGAGCAATCCTTAAACAATGATGTTGAAGGTACTCATTTCTGTGGTTGCAGGCATATGTTTAAGTCCAGCTCTCTTATTATCCTGCTTCAGTATTTAATTCAAATCAAGCACTTTGGCTGGAGCTTTATAACAATATGATTTAATTATATCAATGAATCATGTTTTCAGAGTAATAAAGCTGCTCTGAGTGTAAATCTATTCTTAAATTGGTTGTGTTTTTAAAACATTTTTGAAAGCTATATCATATCAGGCGAATCCAGATTTTGTTTAATATCTAACCCATTGTGCATCAAAAATTGGATCCTTTTAGATGTGTCCCAGGTCCAACGACCAGAGTAAAGTAATTAAATGAGTGAGAGGGCCTTGGAGAAATTGACTTCATACTGAATCAGCCCTTTGATTCAGGTGTGTTGAACCAAGGATTAATCTAAATGTTGCAGCATACCAACACCGGAGGAGTGGAGTTACTCACCCCTTATTTATCCCAATAGTTGCTGTCTTAACAAACATGGACTACACTCATTTATATCTGCAACTCTCACTTCTGCACACCACCGTCTGCAGGATGCTCCTGCTCCTGACACCACTCATAGTTCTGGCTGGGGAAACCTGTCTATACCCTTCTAAATATTAATTGAAAAAAAAGTATCTGCAATTCTGCTCTCAAACCCATACTATCAATTCAGCCATGAACATTTTTTTCTTCTTTTGAAGTTAGCAACATTTATTCTGGGTTTGAAGTTGTGGGAACATTTTGCAGTGTCATCATCTAAACTGATAACCATGTTGTTTTACATTGTTTCATTTTCATCATTTAGTAGTACCTATTTAAAGTAATCTACAGATTCTATTATAGATATAGAAATATATATATAAATCCATCCTAAAAAATGGCTCTTGTTTGTTGGAAACTGTCAAAACAGACATCCTAAAGAAGGTTAAATAGCAACCAGATCACATATAAATGCAAAGAACATCATTGTATGTATGGATTTGTATGAGCATTATGAGCAATTTAGACCTATTGGAAATTACCAGATATATAAGTGTTTACCTGGTAATATCTCTAAGGTGTAGTTATTAAAAAAAGTTGATCAAATGATTTAACTTGAACATAAAAAAAAAGCTGAACCAATGTACTTAACATGTTTATGGAACATGAACAAGACATTTCCTTGCCTTGTACATCACACACTTTTACTTGAAGTCATTCTTTTTCTCTGACCTTCCATTTTCAGATGGCGGGCAGCAGATCGTGGCATACTCGCTTCTCAGTTCTGACCTACCTTCAGATCACGGTCTTCTACAATCTGTTCACTCTGCTTAGTTTGCCTGTCGAGGTTCTGCGTATTAGAAAGCTTGTGATGCAGCTGCTCCTGGACGAACAGCTTGAGGTAAAATATAACTGGACACCAAGCTCAGATATGATGCTGCTATTTCTCATAAAGCCTAACTGACAGAGGATTATGGGACCACTCATCCCTTTGCTTTGTCTCTTTCTTCTCTGTTCTTGATTGTTGCTTCAAAATTAAGTTTTCCTCACTGCTTCTAGAGAGAACTTGATGGAGCAAATCTGTATTTAAAAGCAATTAATAATGTAGCCCATGCCTAAAGTATTTTGAAAATTAGAAAAGAAAGCCTTCTGAAAATTACACGCATGTATAACTCTATATACTCAATATTTGTTTGAAACATACATTAGAACAAATTACTCCATCAGAGGCAGGGAGACCTTTAGCCTCTCTCTTCTCACTCAGATCGTTTTCTCAGCCAATCAGGCACAGTAGCAACTTATTATCAAAGAAGGTATTTTGCACTTGGGTGGTGTGAACAGGTGAAAAATTAAATTAGCATCTCTATTATTTGTATCAGCAGAATGAAGCATGACGTGCTCTTCGTGTTACCTGATATTTAGCAATGTAGAATGTTGACTTAAAAAACAATGGACCACCACTACCTTAGCAGATGATATGGTTAATTATACACCATGGGAAAATTCCCACTGGATCTGATCAACTTAAGATCCTCTGGTTGATTTAAACCTATTGCATTTGAAGCTTTTTTTTTTCTTCTGTATAACTTCCCATAAATATGCTTGGATTGGTGTGGCAGGAGTAAAGGGTGCTTCTGTCATGGGATTATGTTGTCCTGGCCCATAGACCTTTACTCCTGGTCTTTCCCCCCCTCTCTCTAAATTTCCTGTCATACCACTTAAAAAAAAATACTAGAAATAAAACCCCCCAGTTGCGACATAAGCATTAAGAAAAATAAATGCATGAAGTATTTTAAGTCACAAGCTGCATCTGAATTAAAATTGCAGTTTGTAGTATTTAGTAAAGCTGATGAATGCTTTGAAGCAGTGTCTGGGGTATTTTTATCCACTTTTGCTTAGTGTTATTTTCAATTTTATGCATAGGGATGCAGAGAAATTATTGAGTTTTTCCTTCCCTATCGCTGTATTTTCCCATTTAATCTACTGGTTGGGATCTTTACTCTGGCCATTTTTGTATATGGCCAGACTAAAGATAGTCTGGCCATATACATTGTGCTCCTCTTCCAAATTTTCTTTTTTGTCCCATAAAGGTGAGGGACATGGCCTGCACCACCCTTAGTGGTTTACTGCAGTGCCAATTCTTCCCCCTGGACTCCAGTCTGCAGACCCAGCTTCAGACGCTGAGTAAGACGTCCCTCCCCAAGGCCAGAGGAGAGCTGGCTTCCACAGGTACACAGATAAAATGAGCACACAAATGCATTATACAACACAGAAATTACAGTAACACCTACCCTTCTCTTATTACAGGGAAGTAGTGAGACTTAAAAAATATAAAGCCTCTTTTAACGCTCTGTATGTGTGTGCGTGTGTGTGAGGCAGACTTGGTGAGGCGCCACGCTGGAGTGCTTGGACTCAGTGCGTGCATCCTGTCAAGCCCCTATGACGTTCCACAATGGATGCCGCAGATCCTGATGGACCTAAGCGATCATCTCAATGACCCGCAGCCTATAGAAGTATGCACACACACACTTACCCATACACAAACGACAAGCTTGAATGAGTGTAAGGAAAAAAAAAATACAATTTCATTCTCCAATTGAGGAGAAAATTATGTCTTTGGCCTTTCTTCAAGCGTGAACCAGACGCACAATGTAATCCGCAGAGCAGACAGTGTGCTGGTGAGGATAATTTAGTGCTTGTTGAAAAGTAGGTGATGTAACGAGGAATAAATAAAAGCATCTTGGAGTATATTTATATGTAGAACAACTAGGCATTCTATTACAGAGGATACCTGCACAAAAGCCCCAAAAAAGAGAGTGATTAGAAAGAGGAGTCATGTCTACAGGTTCTTCCTATTTCTTAACATGTAACATGAAATTCAAATGTATTTTATGGGATTTTTGAATTGAAAATAACATAGCAAGGAATATTGGACTTGAGAGGATCCATAAGTATAATACAGACTAGAAAATTCCCCAAAGGAAATTTTAAAGTGGTCTGGCGCCAGCCATGTAGGTTTGGCTGCATAGCCGACTTATGTCGCCTTGCAAGGTTAAGGCTACTTGGTTTGCTATAGTTTGTGGTGAGTTGTGGAGACCATCTGCAATATTTAATCAATACTTTTTCTCCAGTTATGAGGTTAATAGAGAATTTATTACAGTGGAAATGAGAGGGTTTTATTTTGTAGAGTAGTGGGAATCTTATTCTGAAAGTGGTTGTCTGTTATGGATAAGGTCAGACTCACCAGTGATGTGAAATCCAAGTTCAGTTGTTTAATGTCTTTTTACCTGTTATTAGGTCAATAGATGCTTTGGAAATGGGATGCTTTTATTTTGAAACTGGGTATGTTGTGAAAAAGAATTTCGGAGTTTAATTCCCAAGTGTGGTAGAGTTTGGGTCATATCTGTAGTTCAGTAACAGAAATATTTAGAACGATGTAAAAATATTTGGTCACTCCTGCATTTTGTGCTGGAGTCACAGTGAGAATACATGTAAAATTGATAAAACATTCAGTGACTTTTGGGGACTCTGATTTGAGGAAAAACTATAAATCCTCCAGTAAATACAGAGATGTGTGAAAACAAATACTTCAGTCTACAAACTCACTGTACAATAATTACTGTAGAGCAAAGTTTTGGGGCATGAGAGTGATGTAAAAATATTTTCTTGATTTTAGAAATCTTTCCCTTTTCACTCTGCTGTGTGACGTCACCACTCTCTCTAGTTTTTTTCCTCAAACTTTGTGGTGCTTGAAGGCTGATTTTAAAGAACTGGTAGCAGTTATGAATATACTGTATTCAGTTTTGGGACCATTAATGATTTCTCTATAAACAGAGCTTTAACTGTGTGTGTAGGCGAAAGTATAATCACTCAAAAATATGGGATTTTTAGATCTCCTTTCTTTCTTCACACCATTATTTCCTGTGGGGTTTTTAGGTGTGTTTTTTTTTTATCACGTCACCATGGTCTCCAACCGCCTGATAGAGTAATAGCACATATGTTGTGATCGAGCCAGAGGCGTAGGCACAAATTTTGGTGGCCAGGCAATAACCAATGTACACTTAGGGGTGGCCGAAAGTAGATAGGCACCAGAATCTATAGAAAATCCATATTTTCTAAATAAAGACAAACTATACTTTCCTACGGCCTTTGCTAACAATTAGATGAATATATTCAAACATCCGTCCTTTTTAAAATTCTTTCAGGTTTGAGTTTTGAGTGAACATCTTTTCCATTGTCATTACTTACCTACTTTTATCCGTAATTCTGCATAAGATTGATATTTACAAGTACTAATATCTAAATAAATTGATTATTTAATGAATTTTTATTAAAATAGTTATTTATCTATGATTTCACTGAAGACTCCTAGATGACTTGCAGAGACACATCATTTTCTCTTTACCACATAAAACACAAAATCTATTTATGAAAAGAGCATGAATTCTGTACTTACCATCTCTAATGTTGGTATATTGATGTGCATAATTAACCACAGTGTTTTTGTTGTCAATGAATTATTAATTTATAAAAATCTAAATGTTTTGAATATTCCAATTGAGAGTATTACTGTTGCCACCATCTGTATTAGAGGGAAATAAATGGTAGGGGTGGCCACAGGGGTGGCCAATGGCTAAAGGAGGCCATGGCCACCCCTGGCCCCCCCATCTAGCTCCACCCCTGTTGCATGCAAGAGTTGGGGCCGCGTTATTCTTGAGGGGAAAAAAAAAAGCTATAAATAAAGAGATATTTTCGTCCATGAAATAGTAATAGGTACCTCCATACTATTTCCACAATTAGAAATAAATGATAAATAGGAATTTGAAAACAATGATGAACAATGAACCTTTTCTGTGAAGGCCTCAAACACCTATCCACATCAGATGGAACTGAAATGTATTTTTTAGACATATGTTCACTTGAGTCAAACAATCAGGTCTTTTGTAAGACTATGGAGACCTTGAATACATATTGAGAAGGAACTTCAGCCATTTGATTCAGGTGTGTGGAAGCATATCCTAAAGGTGTAGAACACCAGACTGTTAGGACTGGATTGAAGACTCCTGCTCTACCAGAATGTCTCCATCTGATGGTATCCTGACTGCTTGAAGATTGAAGACATTCAACACTACTGCTGTTGTCCTCAATGAATAAGTGGATATACAGTAGATGATGGATGGATGTATTCGTATGCGCCCCACACTTTTCAGATTGTTTTTTTATATATTTATATGAAATAAGACAGCGTAAAATACATATTTTAATTTGTTCAAAGCTTTAAATTCACTATATTGCAAGAATAACATTTGGATTTAAAAGTGTGATTACAGCTACAAAATTATCATGGATGACTTGAATTATAGATCTTTCTCTGTAGGCTTAACAGAAGCTGTTAGCACTCCTTATTGGACTTAATGCATAAGCTATGTGCATCATGAATAAAAACAGTCACTCTTTATTGAAGTGTAGAGTTGGAAATACTTGTCTGGGGTACCTATAGAGAAACTGAACTGAAAAAAATCAGCACATTTAGTTTTACATAATGTTACACTCCACTTTTTCAGGTTTAGATTTAATTATTTCTCTCAGAAGCTTTTGCAAAGAAATAAATTGTCTTTATTTACAGCAAGACTAAAAACTACTGTCAGAGACTCTGACTGCCCCATTCACACTCTACTACTGTTTAAGGTTTTTTTGTTTTTCCCTCAACATCATCATACCTCATAATTACTTCAATTATAAAGGGGATGGGTTGGATAAAAACAGAGGGTTTCATTTATTTGCAAAAAAAACAAACCCTACAAACCTATTGATTTCAAATGCATCTTGTAATGCAACAAACTAGAAAATGATTTAAAGATGTTCATTAAAATACATACACTAGTTTACTAGAATTGATTTACAAATATGTGAGTTTGGGTTTTTCTTAACTGCTCTGAGGGCAATAGTGTAAAACAAACATGTGCTATGTTTAAATGATGAGGACCTGTTTGAGTTTCACTGATCCACTACTTAATTTCATGTTTTATGATCTTGTTGAATTAGATGACTTTTCACTCAGAACTTGTTTTACTCTAAATAATTGCTACCCTGCAGTTTTTTGAAGTTATATCTGGCACTCTAACATAAATAAGTGATTGCTGCCTCATTCGTTTTTAATCAGTGTAAACAAGTTGGACGATTGCTGCCAAAAAACGACCACTGCTGCTGGATTTCGTTTTGAATTTTTTTAGATTGCTCCAAATCTGCTTTTTCTTTCCAATTAAAACATTAAATTTGTTCTTATTGTTAATTTTTTTTTTCTGTTTCGTTAACTCCACTAGTAGGAGAGTTTGTGATTTTGATAAATAAGATTTTCTTAACAATAATAACTAGAGGCTTTTAAAAGTGTGGAAATATGCTTGTTTTTCAAACCCTCCATTCATCCATCTTCTCCCACTTCTTCTACCAGGGTTGCAGTGGGGCAAGTGCTTATCTGTGGCAGTCTATGGGACAGAGGGAGGGTACACCCTGGACAGGTCACCAATCTGTTGCAGGGCAACACAAACACATAAAAAGAGATTGCAGAAAAGCCAATTAACCTGACAGTCATGTACTGTTGACTGTGGGAAGAAGCTAGTGTAGCCTGAGAGAACCCATGCATGCATGTGGAGAACATGCAAACTCCATGCACAAAGACCACGGGTCGAGAATCCAACCTGGAACCTTCTTGCTGCAAGGCAACCCACTTTACAACCGTGCAGCCCATGTTTTTCAAACCTCATAACAAGGAAGAAAGCATGAAAAAAAAGATGCTGTCAACATTCCATTTTATTCAGGGTTTTATCACAATTATGGAAAGGAACTGAAATGTCCCATACTGATTGTCAAGCATATCCATTTAGGTTAATTAAACTGGATTTGTGTCTTCAGTTCATATCCAAGACTTTATATTTGTATATACCCAAAACATTTTGTGCGCCCATGGTGCTTCACAAAAGTATGTAGAGCACTTACTTGTAGTCATGTTTAATTTTAGCATGACGACACTCAATTTTCTGCAGTAGATCAGATATCTGTGATCGCTATAATCTAAAGAGTTTTTGCCCTCAGCCTAACTAAATAAAACTCCTATCCAAGCATCCACAGACCTACCCACTCTGCCCAAACCTTGTGTTGACATATAATATTGATTGTAAGCAAATAAGTGTTTCCTTTTGAAAGCACTCTCCTCCATTTGTAGATCACTAAAATAGGAGTCTTCCAGGTAAAAATCACATTCCTAGACGAAAATGTAATAGCGGATTTTCTAAATTACATTTGTGCATCTGAAAATGAATTTCAGAATGCAAAAAACAAACTTTTATCAGTAAGAATTAAGATCTATATATATAGAAATGTTAACACATTGTAAGGGGCCATTTTGACATTCATCAGCTTGACTGAATATGTTTTCATGATATCTAAAATACATTTCTTCACAATCAAAATAATACAAATGCTGACCAGTAACAATAGGAAGATGGAGATCTAAAATTAATTCCTAAACTTCCAGAATGTTTATTCGAGATGTGAAGAATGTAATATTGTTTGAAATGTTCAGTTGGACAAGGAAACAAAAGTTTGTTACAGATATGTTAAATACATAATTAGTCAAACTAATAACTATCTAAATGGCCTGCCATAGCCTGTTGTGGCCACAAGAACATTACGGGGAAAACTCATCCCAATAAATGGCTGTTATTATACTGGCGGTTATCAGTCCCATAAAATGGCTTCAGATTCTGCCTCCTTCTGCTCAGTAGGTTGTTACCATAGAATAAATCCTCATTCTAACCCTAAAGTAATTCCTTTGTTGTTCTGCAGAATTAGTCAATCTAATTCTGTGACCTGAAAACAATTTCAGTAGTTCTTCATGTAGTGTAAAAGAAAATCTATGTCATTCATATTAAGCAAACCAAAAACAAACAACTCTCATATCCTGTAAACTGACTTGTAGAATCCTCTCCCTATAAATATTTCACTCTCTGTGAATTATTGCCGATCATTCTTTAATAATATCCTTGTCAAAGGGACATGTGATATTTACACCTTAGTTTCTATTCTTTTCCAGCTTTTAACTGGTTATCCTCCAGTACTGACCCTGAATTTAGCTCCCATCAATTTTGGCCAGCTTGTCTTTCTCTTTTGGCCTAATTTAACTTCAAAGTTCTGTACAACGTCCGTCCTGACATGTTTGGTGTTTTCTTTGTCCTTGGTAGCAGGTTGCTCAGTAATGTTATTCAACATACCTCTAAGGCCTTTATAGAACAGCTGAGATTAATGTGAACACAGATGAGTTTAACTGATTAGGTGATTTTAAATGCAATATAAGATTAAAAGAGATCTGAATTAAAAAGTAGGTCATCCTTTTTTTTGTTAAAATGAGATAAATATGCATAATTTTTTTATCATTTCATTAACATTTTTGCACTATACTATTTTATTAATAAGATATATATACGGTTGTGGTTGTGAAACAAACAACAAATGTTCAAGAGATGTGGATTTCATTTTCAGGGTACTGGGGATTGAAACAAGTTGAAATTACAAATAGAAGCCACTAGCGTTTTGTCTTCCAAGCTAGAGAGGGAAAAGAAACCATCCAGCTTGCAGCTCTGTACAAACATCATTAATAGTGCATGATTTATACTGGCTCTGAAGCAACATATGCTGACATTTTTCAAGAAAGGTCTTGTTTATTTCAGGTTTATTTCAGGCTTCCTCCTGCATTCACTGCAGGAGCAGCAGGTCTGCACTAAAAGGTTCTTGGAGATAAAATTTGCTCAGCTGTTGAACAGAGGGCCTGTAGTATAAAAAGCAGGATTAGTGGCTTAGTGAGGTAAAAATTTTAGGTTCATCTTAGGGATTTTGTGCCACAAAGCTGCTTCACTTCTGATTCAAGACAAGAAATTGTTGAAAGGAAAACAACAGTTACAACAGCACCATAAGAACGCCGAAAGAATAGAAATCTTCTCTTATTTTTTAAGTGATAGTGTTTGTATGGCTGATATTACTTAGAGATTGATCACCAATAGCCTACAGAACTGCTGATAGCTCTAAACTGCATTCAAATTATGCTTAATGATGTTAGATTGATCAACTATGCCAGTAAAAAATTTTTGTATTTATACACTTTTGAAGAGCAGAAGTTTTAGTATATTTTATTATTATTATTATTATCCTTATTTCTGTCAAATATGTTTTGAAAAACTTTTCAAATCTGTCAGTACTTCTTACATTTGCAATTTTAGTTTTTTTTTTTACAATTTATAAATTAAGTCTTTCCTCTTTTAAATTACATTTTACACAGCTTTTCTCTTTTTAATTTTGGACATGGGATTACAGCATTTTAAAAATACTTGTCCTTTATTCCCAATGGAAGATCCCTTTTTTCTGTGTATAATTATTTTGTAAATGTTCTTTTGAGGCTCATAAACTCACATATTTTTGGATGCTTTTCTAAATTATTGAGGGGAATCTGTAGAAAGAAAAAAAAAAAAAGCATGTGTGAAGTTCCCAAAAAATGGATGCGCAATCACAGATCTCATTAGTTTCAGGTAAACTTATTTCAGTTCCCACAGATTACATGTGTTCATGTTTAACCCTTTTGTTTTATAGATGACTGTGAAGAAGACCCTTTCAGAGTTCAGGCGCACTCACCACGACAACTGGCAGGAGCATCGGCAGTGCTTCACAGACGACCAGCTTCTGGTGCTCACCAACCTGTTGGTGTCGCCCTGTTATTACGCCTAGACATTCATCTGCCTTCCTTACTGACTGTCAGCTACCACAAATAATGCCACCTTTGAGCACTGCTGGGAGCTTCCGGCTGTGCAGTCAGTGATGATAAAGACTCATCGTTAAAGGGGCAGGTCTGTCTGGACCCTCATATGCTGCTGCTGGCTCTTAGCCGGAAAGCAGCTGGGTACAGAATGATTTTCCGTTACCATGTTGCTCAGTGGGGGTTGTTTTGCTTGCTGAGCGCCACAGCAGCCCCTAAGGAGGCCACAGTAAAGATAAAGATGTGTATTCAGTCTCTCGCTGGTCTGATCTACACCAAGTCTCCAGAACGTACTCGTCTTTATTCCACCATGTCACTTTACTGTCAGTCATCTTGTAAAAGGTCTCTGAATTTTACAGTAATGAGAAAAAACCGGTACACCACATGAAGTGAAGCCTTAACTTTAAATTATTTATTTAACAGCACTTAAAAAAGAAAATAAACTGGATAAAAAAAAATATATAAGTTAACAGAAAAAAATTCACTAAGGCTTTTCATGAGATCATGCCTCGGATGCATTTACCATTTTGTTTTGGATCATTGTCATGTCAATGAAAATCCACTCTGCTGTGGCTTTAATTACCTTACAGATGGTCTCACATTTTCCTCAGCATCTGCCGATACGAGGCAGTTTTAATGATAGATCAAATGATGGTAAATCTGGCCAAGTTCAGATGCAGCAAAGCAGGCTCTGTAAAAGCATTTTGTTAAGCTAAAAAAATCTCTCTGCAATAATCTACTGTAAAATTAATCAATCTCTTGTCTCATCTGTCCTCTCTTGGGGAAAAAAAACTTCATATTTTTTTCTTAAACTAAACATGGTGTCCTCTCAATTTAACTTGAGCACCTTAATCACTGTTTAAGGGTCAAACAGGACAGAGCTCCTTCACATTGCTGGTTAATAAGGTTTTCCTCATGTGCCGCTCATTGAAGACTCCTATATATATATATATATATATATATATATATATA
>NW_015150580.1:946361-961584 GCF_000732505.1 Cyprinodon variegatus
AAGGCAGCTATTGAGTCAGCCTTTTACGACCGGAAGAACATTTCCAGAATTAAAGACAAATGTTTAAGCAGAAAAACTAATTTATGCATCTTTATTAGAATTAATTACTGCAACAGTATCTTCATACGTTTACCTAAAAAGTCCATCAGAAAGCTGCAGCTGATCCAAAGCGCTGCTGCTCATGTTCTCACTAGAACTAAGAAAGGAGAACACATCAGCATGGTTATGAAGTCATTCCAAAGGCTCCCTGTTGCTCAGAGACTATACTTTAAAATCCAAATCCCAATCTGTTTGTCTATAACTCACTGAATGGCACCTATGTATACCTTACAGATTTGTTATCAGTGTATCAACCTTCCAGACCACTCAGGGATTCTAGATCCAGTCTTCTCTGCACACCCAGAACTAGAACCAAACATGGAGAAGCAGCATTCAGTTGCTATGCTCCACTGATCTGGAACAAACATCCAGAAGACTCTAAAAGCGCTGAAAGCCTGCATTCTTTTCTCAAAGTTAAAATCCCTTTTGTTTAGAGCTGCCTTTGAGTTAAACTGTTAACTACAGGTAGGTACAATTAGTTAAAGGTTGGGGTCCGACTGTTTTATTTG
The DNA here is from genome assembly GCF_000732505.1 of Cyprinodon variegatus. Taxonomy (NCBI): domain Eukaryota; kingdom Metazoa; phylum Chordata; class Actinopteri; order Cyprinodontiformes; family Cyprinodontidae; genus Cyprinodon; species Cyprinodon variegatus. The sequence goes on from NW_015150580.1 coordinate 946,970, forward strand.
TTTTACCAGATGCTTTCATCATGCTTTTATCTGTACTTGCTTTTATTTTTCTTCTATTTTATAGTTTAAATCATGTATCTCACTTTAAATGGTCTTTTTACTGAATTGTGCTATATAAATAGACCTGCCTTGCCTACATGAAATTAGACAGAGAGGAATATTTGCTGGAGACAATGTTAGGCTTTGAAAGCTAATAAGGTAACACCTGACCAGTATGAGGATGAAAGAATCTGCATGAAGGGCTGATACAATGCCAGTGGTGCTGATAATTTCATTAAAGTGGATCAATGAATGCTTCAGACAACAAATTCCACTTTTCTCGCCATCAAAATTGAAATCTTAATGGTGGGTAGAAAATTACAGCTACCCATACAGATGAGCCAAAGGGTCTGGATAAATATTTTATTGCTAGACAAGTCAAAAATTGGGCTGTCCTACCACAATTAGAAGTGTGGTAGGACGGGTGGTATCTTTGCTTCTGTCACCTTGAACCCCAGTCAGCCTCTGCAGATGGCCGCTCACACTGAGCCTGGTTCTGCTGGAGTTTTCTTCCTGTTAAAGGGGAATTTTTCCTCTCCACTGTCGCTATACAAATGCTTAGTATGAGGGATTACCTTCAAGTCAGTAAGTCGATGCAATCAACTGATTTTCCTTAGATAGAAAACTTTGAATCAATTTGACTGTATGATCTAGTGAACAGTAAATTGCCTTGAGATGACACTTGTTGTGAATTGGCACTATATAAATAAACTGAATTGAAGTGGTGGTGGCATCACTACAATGAGATTTTTCCTCCGGTACTACAGCTGGATTGCATTAATTAATATGAGGACTACATCAATCTTTACCTCAAATAGCTAGATGATTATTGAAACCTGGAAACAGCAGAGTTCCTGCATGTCAATGATCCAAAACACATAATAAAACAGATTTAAAGTAAAGCAGAACTATATTAATCTTTTATTAAGCCAAGATTTCTATCCTGACAAAAATATATTGAACAGTATTAATACAGATTAGCTCTACCATTTAATCTAATGGGAAAAGTGTTTGGTTTAGCTGCAACTTGCCACAGGAAATCAAACCAAAAATTATTGGAGGACTTTATTTTTTGAACTACATATACCTACATTTCAACTATGTGTAGATAAAAATTGGAGCAGCACATCATCATGAAAACTATTGCAATATACCTATAGAATATTGCAACAATGTTAATCATAGATACGGTGAGGAAAATAATTATTTAAACACCCTGCTATTCTGCAGGTTATCCCACTTCAATCATGGAGGGTCTGAAATTGTTATAGTAGGTGCATTTGCTCTGTGAGAGACATATAAATAAAAAACAAAAATTACAATGTGATTATTTTTAACTGTTTATTTGTATGATACAGCTTCAAATAAGTATTTGAAAACCTGTCTATCAGCTAAAATTTTGACCCTCAAAGACCTGTTAGTCTGCCTTCAAAATGTCCACCTCCATTTATTATCCTAAATTAGATGCACCTGTTTGAGTTCGTTAGCTGTATAAAAACACCTGTCTACCTCATACAATCACAGCAGACATGCACCTATGACAATTTCATACCCCTCCATTATTTCTAGGTGAACTTGCAAACATAGCAGGACGTTAAAATACTTATTTTCCTCACTGCAGCATGAATTTAGTCTTTTCCATTATAGTTTTACCATTGTGGTCTGTGAGCTTTAGCATCTCAGACCCTAAAGCTGCACATACAATGCTGTAAGTCCAGCTGGTTACACTAAATGGATGGCATACAGGGTAAGAATCCACGACACTTGAAATATCCAAACACATTTCCCCTTTTGCAAATACTGACACTGCAATGATTGAGATTTGATACACTGTGCAGCTCTAATCAGGATCCGAATTGCATCCTTTGCCATCTAGAGTATTTTTATTTTTTTTTAATGTTTTTTATTTTTATTTTTAAGGAAAAGTCAGGCAAAACATTTTTCCATTTTCCATTTGATCTTTTCCTTCCTTTTATTCTTGCTTTGATACAGCACACGGTGATGTTTCGTCACAGCAAATCTGCTGCAGACTTAGTTTGAATGTAGGAAAATATATTTGTAACTAAAGGAAAAACAGAATCGATTATGGATAAAATACCAAGTGGAATGCACCATTTTTAATGGAAATATATGCGTTAAGAGTGTGATTGAGAGAATGAAAAAACAGGGCTAACAGCGGTCCGTCTGGGTATGAAAGACCACCCTAGCCATCATCTTCTGAAAGCCTGTTATTTGTCACAGCAGCGCTGAGAGCTGAGCACTAACATTAGCATGTTAACATAGCGATCTTCACAAGTTCAAGTTTACTTTGTAAATATGAACCCTGTTCACTATCATTATGTGCTGCAGTGTTGATTAGAGCTTTCAGTGACGCACACCTCTAACAGGAGCTCCTAGGAATACCCTTCTGTAGGGATTGGGTTTGCCACAAATTGTTTTTTTGCCCTAAATTGTTGATATTTGAAATAAAAAGTGATTAAATCATTATAATCTGCAAGACAAAGTAAAAAACATTCTTTGTTTTCTTTGCTTTTATTAAAAAACATATTGAAGGTCATGTGTGGGTAAAGCATTTTAAACATCCATTTGAACACATTGTTTACCTGAGCAATGTGTTTTTAGAAATAGATTAAAATTAAGCATTGGTTCTTCTACCAAAGGTGCAATCATGAGTTTAACATTTCTTTTAAAGACCAGACTCATTTAAATTTCTGTATGAGTATTTTTAACATTGACGAATCTGGTTTTTTTAATAAATAAAATGCTTTATCTAATCTTGACAAACTATTTTCATCGTTTGTTGTTCTTTTTGTAGCCGTTCTCTCACTATTGCTTCAAGAGAAAACAGATGCCTGTCTGGATCCTCAGGCATGGTAGACCTCACTGCTTCAGCCAGCTGGAACAGGTACTCTGTGTTTTTACCACTCGGACCAGTGGATTTCAGGATCTGACTGGCTATTTCCTCCAAGGGAGCAGGGCCGAGGTAGTTAGGGTTGTCCTCGTTGCCGATGTACAGCAACGTCGGGCTCGGCGAGTGGTTGGACTGAGGACGGGGGTAGAAGGTCACCGTGATGACCTGGTAGCCGCCTTTTTCGCGGTAGTCGAGGTAGCTTTTTACCTCCTGCTCTTGGCCTGTCGGTAGCTTGTAGGCGACGCCCCAAACGCACCCCTGCAGAAGAGGTTTCTCATAAAAACCTGACATATTGAGAAGCTGTTTAACATTTTAAGAGCTGCTTTTCACTCACCTCAGGATCTTTAACCAAAGTAACAACACGACCAGGCTGCAAAGAAAACAAAAAGAATCATAACTACAACCATTAACTACAGATACAACTCAATGTATAAAATAAAGCATATTTTTATCATTTTAAGTAATATCATTTAAAAGGCGAAACCTAATATATTATAGATTTATTATTACAAATAGTATAGCAATTTCAACTCAGGTTTCAGTTTGTTTTGATGATTGTGGCTGACAGGTTATTAAAAAAAAAAACATATTTTCTTAAAAAGCTTGTGTATTAAGATTAGGGCTGTAACTAATGATTATTTTGCAAATCAATTCATCTGTTTATTTTTCTGATTAATCGAATAGCCAAAGGTTCCTTAAAGAATACTTTTTGCAAAATTAAGCCACTTCAGGAGTGCAGGATAGAGCATACTGGTAGATGAAAAACATTATTTTTTTTTTTTTTTATTATGTTAACTGCAAATTTGTTATTTATTTGATACAATCTTGGTATAATTACCGCTCTAAGTGGGTTGCTCTGTCGGCTAAATACATGTCTTAGAGTCTCTATACTCTAACAATTAATCGATTACTAAATTAGTTGAGGATTATTTCAATAATCTATTAATCAAGATTAATCTGATTATATCAGCCTTAATTGAGATACAAATATGTGATGACCTACACTATGAGGAAAGCCTCAGAGGATCAACAGTATTGCATCAAAGTACTTTAATGGGGAGATGAGTGGAAGGAAAAAATGTTGTAGGGGAATGCACACAACCACCCCCCCAAAAAATAAGAGTACTGTTTATATGATTAAATAACATATTTTGTTCACATTTTATGCTGCATCTGCTTGTAGTGCAAATTTGAACAAAGAGAATGAATCCATAAGCTTAAAAAAACAGCTATGAAGGGTCCCCTAGACATCCACAGTGACCCTGCAGGTGTGTCAAAAGACGCAAGTCATGGTGAGCTGGTATTAGACTGGGTTAGGTAAGGACAAGTCAGCAGGTTATGTAAAATGCAGATAACATTCCTGTGATATGAGCTGTCATTTTTCTGGCCCTATTGATGCCCATAAACAGTCTAATATCCAGAGACCCATCTCATTAGACTGGAAGGGTGGAGAAGGTCTTTTATCTGCCTTCCAGCTGAGTTTGGCAGGGCTTCTTTTTTTCTCTTCAGCAGAAGAAAATGACCTGATCGTCATAAAGCACTTAACTAAGCATATAAGAAAACACACACACACACAAAAAATAATTATTAGCTTGTAAGAATCCTGTTGCATGTATCATTTTTGGTCCTGTTTAAGTGCCTAAAATGCTTTAAACTTTTACCAACATGCACACTGCTTTAATCTTTTTGTTTCCATCAATGACAGGTGTCTCCATAATGAGTTCACCAACAGCTGTTGCATCATAATCTGTGACCTGTCATATATTGCAACCCTATGGATCTTACATGTATTTCATCATAGATTACTAAACTTTAGGTTTAATTATAGGTTTTGTGATGCATGGGTCACAAAAAATGAAAGTTCACAGAATAAGGTACAAAACCATATGGAAATGTGCTTCAGAAAATGATGAAACCACGATAAAAAGTAAGAAGTAAAAAAAATATTATCAGAATTTCATACGAATCTCAGTTGTTAATGTGTTGAGTGAATAAATGCTTAATTAAGGTTTAGTTTCCAATTATTTGTGAAGTATTTTGGATATTTAGTTAGAACTGAAGATGGTTGGCGGGATAATCTCCAACTTCATCGTGGCTTTTTCCCTTTTTTCATGAACTATGACTGAAGTAGCCAAGATCACCCACCTTTCCCGGGACTCCGCGGTGGTCGGTGCTGCCCTGCCAGAACCGGCGGCTGAAGCCCTTTATGTAACCGACTCTCTTCTCCTCATATGGGAAGTCCACTTTCCAGATCAGGGACCCATAACCGAAGACCCACATGGTGACGCAAACAGGTAACTGCGCGTCAAAGTCAATTGGACGGACTGGTACCGGTTTAATTTAAACATCTACGGCTTACAACGACGGTCCAACCTTTATAAAAGCCGGCATGTTTACCTTCCGCTCAACTACAGTGTAACCCAGGAACCAACAGTCAAACTAACCAGATAAAGCAGCTAAATCTACTTCCGGTTTGTACCTTTCGCTATAAATGCAGCTTATAAAAAGATGTCGCTAATTGCTCTATATAAATTTAACCTAACATTGGGATGTTATTAAAAGCGTTGTTTTCTTTCTCCGGGATTAAACGTTTCACGCTCGCTCATCATTTATTGGTGATTTTTTTTTCGAGCGCTTAGCTTTTATTTTGAAGGGGGAAACTTTATCCCGGATGTCTTTAACCCTTTTAGTGTGGAACTAAAAAAACAACAAAAAAAAACACCATCTTAGCCACTGAAAAACAAAAAAAAGTTAACAGATTTTTAAAATTTATTTCAGTTTAATACTGGAAAAAAGTAAGAATTATGAGATTAAATTCAGAACACTGACCTTTTCCCCCATAATAAAGTGAAATAAAATTTAAACATCAGTTAACTTTTTTATTTTTTTGAGTGGCCCTAATCCCTTTCCGTACTTTTTTGCAGTAGGTCATTTAAAATTTTGTTTTAATAAAATGTAGCATCTCAGATGTTAAGTGTAAAAGGCCATGTGATGGATGTTTGAGAATCACATAGTTAAACTGAATATTAACATAAAAAAAAACTGTAGATTATCTAGGGGGAAAAAGTCAGATTTGGTCCTTTGGCTATGTATTCAATAAGAAAAATTTATTATAAAATGTTTATTGGCACCCATGGAGAAGCGATGTACATAATTCTTAATAATTGTTCTCAGGGATATTTGACTTTTCATCCTCCTCCATGCGTATGAGCAGGATCATTGTGTCCAGGTGTGTTAGTCACTTTAAAGGTTATTTTGAATTTCCTGTTGCTCTGTGTGTAGATATGAGATGGTCCAACCAGTTTTTTAAGAGCAAAACATCTGATTTCTTTGCAGAAGTGGCCTTAGGCAAGCACCACTGAGTCCGTTTATACTTTTTTTTTATATATCATTCATGTTTGTCTTTGCATTCTGCATTTAAAATAACATCTTTAGCCAGAAATGAATGAGCAAACTAAACTGAATATTACTAAATGCTTTTACACGACAATCATATATCTTGAGTCATTTTCAGTTAAATATCAAATAATTTGCTCTTTGAAAACAGTCTCAAAGTTTTCACACCCCTTTAACACTAAAGTTAATGAATATAATTAACTGATAAAAAATATTGTAAAAGCCTCTTACTTTTTTATTATGGGGACAAAATGCTTTTTAAGCAACCCAAAATGACTGAGAATAGCTTCAGATTGTATAATTTTTACATTTAAGTTATAACTGTCTGCCAGCTTGAGTAGTCTTAATATTTGTAAACTGTAGGGTAATAAAAAAAAAAGAAAGAAATGCAAATGTATTGGTCCAGCATACTAAATTGGATTTCATTGTCTATAGTCTTTTCCATATTTCATTTTTTTTATTTTTATGGATACATATTCACACATAAAATATAAGATGATGCACTGTATCAATGTGAAAATAACAGCAGCAGTGTTAATGTTCCTTTGGCAGACGTCCCATTAGAGTCTCCTTGACTCTTCTGCTTTTAACTGAGTGATAAACTTACAAACTGATGCAGAGATCAGAAATATTTTGGACCTTCATTTGGATGAACCTTTTCTTTACCAGCAGTAAACATCTGCAGTACTGCTTGAAGGATAACACACAGAGAGAGCTTTTTTTTTACCTGACAGCAGGGGGTGCTAAGTTTCTGTTTCCGACATGTCATGTGGTCTGCCAAATAAAATTCTGTTCATGCCTGCATGTGTGCACCGATTCAGAACCAAATCAAGTGAACAGCACCAGTCTGGCTTGTAAGAAAGGCTTCATGAATAGCGGCTCTGCTCATTCTACTGCTTCTGACACAGGACAGTCTGCAAACCTGTTTTTTTTTTTGTTGTTGTTTTTTTTCTTTCATGTAACCTGCCAGTGTTGGGTTGTGGCTCAAATCCCCAGCCAGACTGGAGGATGCTGCAATGGGAGATTTCTGCCTTACAGAAACACTTGTTCAAGCCTTTGAATGCAGAGCCGTAGAACACAAAGTGTCAGTTTTACAGAGACTGGCTATAAGCATGATGTTCTTACTGAAATGAGAGCAGTAAATGACTGGAAAAAATGTAAATCTAAATAAGTAATTTTTTTCTTAAAATTAGTACATTTTGTCTCGAATTGAGGAGGTAAGTGAGTCCTTTTGCCAATGGAACAAGAGGATTTACATTTAAAATAAGAAAAAATGATTGCATTTTCCTATTTCAAGTGCATATTATCTATTTATCCTATTTTAAGAGTAAAAGTACTCATTCTATTGGCAAATCATCCTATTTACCTACCTACTAAATAAACTTAATCTAAGGAATGGTGTCTTATTTCTAAATCATTTTTGCAGTTTGCACATGGGCTCTTTGGTTTTTCCTCCACTCTCTTAATCCTTCCACTGTTTTATCCTTTGTCTAAAATGTTCTCAAAACACTGTTTTTGAAAAAATACCTCTAAGTTCTCCAAAAATGAATGGCTAATATAGTTCCATGGTCGACAGGCTTTATGGATGGATGGTTGGATGGCAACAAATCCAGTAAAAACAGAGGAAAAACATAAAAAAAAGGAGGAATTACGGAAAACAAGAGGGGATGTAGGACACAATTAAATAGTTAAAATAGAAGCAGAGAAAGAAAAGAAGGTAGGACACTATAGAGGAGAGGGATAGAAAACAATACGACACCCATATACACTCGTTCAGTAGAGGGACCATCATAGGAAAGAATGGCAGAAGAAAGGACAGTAAGACAATGAAGGAATAAGAGGTAAACAAAGAAGGATGGACACGCAAGGAAAGAACAGGGAACACAATAAACAGAAAGTGACAAAAATAGCGGGAGAAAAGTAAGCCTTTAAGGAAATATACAGGAAGCGCAGATGAAAGGAGAAAGAATAGTCAAATACAAATACCATTACATGCTCTGTTTCAGTTTGCATTTTTTTTCAAAGACTATAGTAGGAAAGTAGCATAGTAGTAGAATAGTACCAATATGCTGTACAGATTACAGGCAATAAAACAAAAGTCAAAATACATAATGATATATAAAACAAAAAAAAATCAACATCTCAGATGGTGGCAAAAGCCGAGGAGAAGAGATGGGTTTTGAGAAGTTATTTAAAAGCCAACAGGGAAGCTGCTCGTCTGATGCCCAAAGACCAATAATGTTAATAATGTTCTACATTTTAGGAGCAGCAGCAAAGAAGACACAATCCCCCGAAGCTTCCATTTGGTGTCTGAGGAAGAGCATGGCCAACACCATGAAATAAAAGAACCTCAAATTAATCCTAAAATGTACGGGCAATACATTTATTTAAAGAATAAACACCATGATTTAATTTCTAGTTGCTGGGATTCTGTGTGTTTGTATTTGCAGCTTCCATCTGCAATGGTCAGCAAAGTGTCCATATTTAATTAGATTTATAGAGTTAAGGAGATGCAGCACTTCTATTTTTAACATTGTCTGTCCATTGCTGTAAAAAGGATCATAATACTATATTAATGCAACAGAGGGATGAACAAGGCCAAAGATGTAGGGTGGAAATGAAATTTTAAAAAATATTCTGCCATTTATATTTTCCTTATAAAGATATTTGTTCAGAAAGCCAACAATTTTAACAAGGTTGTCAATGCTTTTGAAAGATTATTTAAAGAAAGTTATTTGTCTAGTAATTTCATTCAAAAGGCAAAATATTTAAATTCAAGTTTTATTTATTGAAATGAGTCCAGATGTTTTTCATTTAGATTAATATTAACTTTTATGTTTAAAAAAAAACCGTTTTCCAGATGTGGCTTTTGATATACTTGTCTGTGCTATTTGTAATTATTCAAAACAATCTATGATGACTTACAAAAGCTTTATTTTGTTTTATGTTTTTTGGCCCTGTTACCTACCTATAAGTTCCTGTTTTATCAGATTCTCAGCAGTAACTGCAAACAACCCAGATAGTCAGAGAAAAGCAAACATTCTTGTTCCACATCACTTTTTGTGTCTGTTTTTTATGATGAAGAAAAATGTAGTTTGTTTTCTCTTGATCCTACTTTGGAATTAAACGGTAAATATTGTATCTTATGTTTAGAAGATGCCAAAGATGGTACAATAAATTGTAAGTGAAATCTAGGAGTGAGAAAATAGAGGAAAAAGAGTGTAACATCTTCTGATTTTTTTTTGTTCAGTTTAGTTTTGAGGTCTATAGATCATACAAATCTGATTTAAATCTGTTCTAATCCACTCTCTGCTCCAAACGTTATCTCATGAGTCACTATATCAATGCGAGAATCTAATAAAATAAGTCATTGTTCCAAAACAAATAAACACTGCAGAGACATTGTTGGGACTATTTTTCCTCCTTTTTGCTATAATTTCAGAATAATGCTATTATCTTCTGCTTCCTGGTTTCACATATGACTTTTCCATAAGGCTGCTTATTTATCAGGGTGTGGGCCATGATGAACATTGTCTGAAACAGTCTCTTTTTTTGCTTTTTGCCCACTTCCATGCACAAAGCATGCATTTGACTTATCACACCTAGTAAAGATAGCTCATCAGTGCAGACCTCACACAACAGCACCCAGAGGAGAAGGAGGAGGTAGAAGGAGGTGGTAGCCTGGTGCCTTAAAGTCTGCAGCCACCAGATTGGGGTGAGAGGATCAACAAAGCAGCAGACCGATGACAGTTAAAATAGATTTGTCTTCAGCTGTGATCACAGTTCTTCCCAGACCACATGGTTATTAGTGTATCCATGACAATGAGTGCCCTCCAACCTCAGCAAAGAAGTAATTGTAATTTACTGTTGTCATCGTTTATAATGGCGGCATCAGATCTGAAAATGTGCTTTTGTTCTAGAGGGCATGAACTGACAGCGCACATCGCTTTCAATTTGGACAAGATGACTTATTGAATAGAACGCCAGTGATGGGATGTAGAAGTGTGTTATTTGAAAAGTTTGTACACCCAGAGAGAGTAAAAATGTGTAACAAAGGCTGCTGATTATGAAGCTAATGAGGAGATAAAAAGAAAAGAAAAACATGTGAGAAAGGAGAAAAATTGACCTTTTAGTTTGGTATATTTATATCTTGGCTAAACTTTGTATATTTATAGCTATATAAAATATAACTAAATATTTTAGCCATTAATAAAACGCAGAGATACTTTAATCTGATTTTAATCTAAAATATCTATTAGAAAGACCTCTCAAGGCAACGTACCCTAACAATGATTGCAGAGCCTTCTGACAAGAAAAAGGCCCACAGCATCACTGAATTTCTGCTCTTCGTCACTGTAGCTATTGGATGCTTTTGCTTGTTTTTGTGCTTTACCACAAGAACCACCTAAAGAGTTAAAAATGCTCAGTCTTGGTCTTTGCTGTTGTAGTACTTGAGACATGTCTTGCCTTTGTCAGAGACAGAAATAACATTGGTCTCAGTTTTAATATTTGCAAAGTAAATATCAATGATTTGTTGGCAGAAAAAATTAAGAAAACTGAAGTCATCAGTAAAAAGACAGTGTCGGTGTTATTCTGTTTTGTTAGTTATAGTTATTCCACTCTGAGAAAGTGATTTTCACATGAAGTCAAAATGTGCACAGAGGTTTTTGGCCATTTTGCCCCCTGCTTTCTAATACCGCCCCAATCAACATTCACTACTGGAGGAGTAGGACATTATGGACATTATGCTATGCTCTCTAACCAATTTATCAGGACCTTTGGAGGAGACAACCTATAACACTTAGACCCTCCAGCATACTTATCAGTGCCTTAAGCTGCACTGCCTAACAGTCTTTTTTTATTTTACATTCTCAGTATAGCCCAAATAAATATGAGCTTTTAATGTATCTACTGTACAGGGGGGGGAAAATACAGATATAAGAACCAAAGTTCAAGTAATGTTAACTTTTGTCTGAAGAAACTCTGTTAGATTAGATGGACGGAAGGACGATAAACTAATCATCTTAATTGTTGTTTTTAATACTGATTAGGATTCCTGGTTAGAAATAGAAAAAGCAAAATGACATTTTCTATATAATTTTTTTCCCCTTGATTTCTGTGCCAAGGCCTCCTTCTCTTGACCCATTACAAAGTGTTTTTTAAAGTTGAGCTTTCAACATCCAAAGCATCTCTTGAGTGTTCAGGGTTGTTTTGTATTTCTGCCAAAACTGAAAGCTGGATTTCATTTCATCTCCGCCCACTTAGCAAGTTTGCAATCAATATTTTCTTGTTTCTATTTGTAGTCTACCTTAAGCCCCCCCTTTTTTCCCCTTTTTTTTTGACGTGCTTTGGAGGGAGATTTCTTTAGCATTGCAATCTTTTCTTCACAGCATGCACTTCAGGATCTTTGGACTAACCTCTAATATTTAGTTGTTCTTTTGCAGCGATTGAGGTCTTCAAAATTCATCCAAAGGTCTCCTGCATATTGACTCACTCAAGCAGTGGCGGTTTCAGACACGCATACACATAGAAAAATAAAGCTCTTGAACCTCTGACTCCATCTCCAAGCAGCTATAGTGAGGAATTGGCCAAGTGAGCCATAAAAGTCCCCTATAAGTAAAGAGCAGAGTTGAGAGGGCCATTTCGGGCTCTGGGGTCTCAGTCTGTTTGATCATGAACTGCTCATATGACTCCTGAGATTGGTCTCACAGGCTCATATACAGGCTTAGTGAATGCAGCCACATCTATCAGTGGTGCTGTATTCCCCATAGACTGAATCTATTATAAGTAGTTAGGACTCTAAGATAAGGAACAGATTCATAACAAGTCTACATACTGTATTACATAATGAGATTTTGCATTAATACTTGCATAAACAGCCTCACTTTTTGCATAAATATGCTCTATGATCTGCATGCCTAACATTTAAAGCAAATACTAAAATAAAAAGGAAAACTTTGTTGCATTACTGCTCCATTTTATAAAGCTCTGAATAATATGCAGAGTTGTAATTTTACAATAACAAAAATCTGAAAATCTAATCTTTAAATTGAGTATTAATTAGAAAACTGTCTTCCATAAAACTCTGTCTCACATACACTGCAGTTGAGAGTATTTCATACAATCCCCTGCTGCCAACACAATAGCACTTCTTGTGTTACAACACTTCACAAGCTTTGATCATTTTATACTCCTCTCTTCTGCTCACACCACAGTATTTTTCATAGGTCTGGAAGCTGAGATGACCACTGAATTCGGTCGATGTTGTGTCTGGTGAACCATTGCTACATTTGGTCATATGCTTCAGATCTGTGTTATGTTATGATACACTTTTTTTATTTTTCTGGCAGAATCCACTAGATTTCTTTTCAAATCAGAAGTGCTCAAACCCAGTCCTCAAGGCCTAACATGCTGCAACTTTGAGCTGCATCCTTTCTCTAAAGCATCTGAATCACACAAATGTCCCATTGCAAGGCCTCTGAAAAACTGTATAAAATGCTTTGAGAATTCAGTGTTTTTAGACTTGGGTGTGTTGGACAAATGATCAGCCTCACCATGTGGGGTTCTGACATTAATCTTTCTTCAACCCCAGACCCACCTCACGTTCTTGTTGCCAAAGGGTTTAATCTTACCTGACTAAAACACTCAGTTGCACTTAATCTAGCCAACTTTCCACATTAATGTGTATATTAATGTATGTGTATATTCAACACATTACACCCCCCTATGGAATCAATTTAAAACAACAAGTTGACATCAAATAACTTTTTTTACTTGATAAGTGAATCACGTCTTTTTGCTGCAGTTCTCCAACAGGAAATTTAGAATATGCTATTTATAAGTCCCTTACCATCCTGCTTGAAAAAGGAGTTCGGAGCTTTGATTGTTATAGGTCCACTTGTCTCAATATATGGTCATTGCTCAGAACATAGGCCCTTTTAAGCAACAAGGTAAATTTTTTGTCATGATCTAGGGAATCTAAGTTAACTCTTTGGTCAGCACAACAGTGAGCCAGGTTTAAAAGATTCTTATAAAATTGTAGGGAAAACAAATATTTCTTAAATGGAAACTGCAACTGGGAATGAGGAGGCTCTTTTGGATCTTCAGCAGGAGATTAATGAAAGTTGGTGGAGGGAAAAACTGTTCTATGGTTTGTCTTGCTTTTTATTGTAGGGAGAATGTTTGGTCTACTGAGTGTCGTGCTGCTGGCAGAGTTTTGGGGGGAGGACAAAAGGATATTGACAGCTCTAGTACTGGCGACTTAAGAAGAACAGTGAGGAGGACTGAATGGAGGAAAACTGTTTGATCTAGAGTTCGAAAAGAACAAGGAGTCCGGTTCAAAACCATGGAGGAAGAGGAGAAGAAGGTGAGTTACAGACAAAAACTATGAAGTTTTCTAGAGATGTGCGGCTCTGTTTACCACTCGCAGAGTGATGATCTACGTACTGGCACCTGCTCTGTTTTAAGCCTGCTGACTGATGAGCTCCAGGTGTATCCAATTACCTGTTCAGGTAAGAGCAGCACACAAACCAACACACACACACACACACACACACACACACACAGCCAGAAAGATGCAGACCTAATACATTTATTGTAGCCACTTCCAGACATATAAGAAAGCAGAAGACAAATTGCATCTGTTTTGTCTTTCCTACTATGAAGTGCTGTACAGAGAAATACACCCAATATCACTGATCTACTTAAAAAAGTGAATTTCAAAAAGTGATCCAGACTCATTTATTTAAGTGATTGATAGAGGTATCAAAGTGTTTGGCATAAGCAATTTGATTTAAAGGGTGGTTCTGCTTTTTGAATAAACGTACTTAAATTAGAGATAAAGGCGGTTTTGATTTAGTAAAATTTTGAGAAATTATAATTTATATGATTTTTATAATAATAATTATAAAGTTTGCAGAACATTTACCTTAAAAGCAGAACTTTTATTTTGCAAAGCATTTCTGGGAAGTTTTGCACAATGATTTAATTGTTTGTTTGTTTTTGTTTTTTTTTAGGTTTTTTTATGTTTTAAACCAGATTTTAAAAATTGTGATTTTTTTTTTTTTTTTTTTTTTGCCAAAGCCGTTACCTAACACATTCCGTAAAAATTCAAAAATATCCACTGGACTTGGTTTTCAAAATTTGAAGACGTTTCGCCACCTCTCCAGGAAGCTTTCTCAATTCAAATGTCTGGATCCGCAGTGAGTTTGAGTCTTATATAGACAACGCCTTGTATCGCTTGGAAACATGCAATGGTAACCGATGAATG
>NW_015150580.1:961841-964718 GCF_000732505.1 Cyprinodon variegatus
TTACATAAATAATCCATTTACAGCAAATAGTTGGCTTTTAATACCAGCAAAAAATACAAGAACTTGACCCGGAACTGAAAAAAAGGTCAAAGTTTCTATCTGAAACTGCTAGAAACTTTGACCTTTTTTTCAGTTCCTGGTCAAGTTCTTGTATTTTTTGCTGGTATTAAAAGCCAACTATTTGCTGTAAATGGATTATTTATGTAAGCAACATCCAATGAAAAAGTTTGAATGTTGATAAGCAAATAGTCTGCCTTCGTGTTAGTCAATGATCGCAATCAACGTATTGGAGCTGAAGATTAAACACAGCTTTGTTGTTGTGATAGAGCTGATGCTCTAATGCAAGCTTGCTATGATGTGAAAGTGCAAGATGGGATAACGCTCCATCTGTTAAGTCACTGAAATGTGTAGAGGGGAGGAAGAGCAACTATTTTTGGCAAGGTAGTGAGATATGGCTTGGAAATAACTATAATTAACTGCTGAACATTTTGCTCAGCACATGTGTTTCTGGTGTTGTCAGAACTAAAAGTAATCCACAAAAATAGAGAAACCAAAGGAAATCAGGTGCAATAACGTGGGAGGAGAAAGCATTTGTTGATCTGATCAAAAAAAGGGAAACACATACAGTAGGCGCAGGAAAAACCTGAAATCCATTAGCATTATGATAACAAATTCTATTGCATCCTGATTGTTAAAACATGTCTAGGTAATGTCTTGGTTGCAGACATATTTCCAAACTTCTGAATGTTCCAGCAGAATGCATTAGGATTGTAAAGTAGAATAATAGGGGGAATATAACAATCCTTTTACTAATAATCTGCTTTGATCAAGGAGCTAGGGGATTATTTAATCTGTTCAATTTATCTATTTGAATTACAATCAATGCCATGAACTGCAGATTTACCACACAAGACTGCTTTGTTGAAGACACTGTTTGTGAATGCCTCAAGCAAATGATTGGGGCAAGTCAGTGGGTCAGATGAGACCATCATGGCACTCTTTGGGGCTGCTTCAAAGAAAACTGCCCAACATCATGCTAAAAAAATGAGGAGAGACTAGTTAATGAATTAGATTATTGAATTAGAGGACTATAAATATATGAAAAATCTATTGGCATTTTGTTGATAGGAAAGGATAAGATAACAGAGATAGGAGTGCATGAAAGCGGTCTGCAAACCATTATTGTATGTTTTGAAGATTGCAGCATCATTACCAAACTGAAAGAGCTTTTCCATATTTCATTGTTTAACATTTGCTTCCTGTGTAGTTCTAGTTCATCTGTCCCTACATATCTTACTTGTCATGTAAATATCCCTGTTATAGAACCATAAATTAAAAAAGGTGTTCCTAGTTTAAAACATTTCTTTCTCAAATTTATCTTTGTGAAAATGGCTTGAAGAGCAAACTGTCTAGTTTCTCAAGTCAGAAAAGCATCTAATCATGACATTTCTACAACAGCTGCTGATGTCGCTCATCTCAGATACCTTTGATCTTAGAGACATCTGCAGTTACCGAGAGCAAACAGTTATAGCTTCGAACACGTCTGTCCGGGGGGCTTCTGTCCAACTGGCCAGGTTTGCACAGTAGATGTTTACTGGTTATTTTTAGTTTATAAGCAGCAAACAATTTTCTGGCTGTGTTCGTATGAAACGTTGGGTTCTCAGAGGTCACTTGTCGCATCAGGCAAACAGCTGTTGAGCTGAATTTAATTGCAAAGCCAGAAAGAAGAAATTGTCCATATTTTTTAGATTGCCTTCATTTGATTTTTCAAAAACTCATTATCTTGAAATAGTTTGAAAACCACCTTAATTTCTTCTCAAATCCACCAGCTTTCATTAAAATTTTTAAATATGGTGGCAGAGAGATCACTGCCTCCTATCGTTAAAGGAGGACTGCTAAAAAAAGGGCCGACAGGTGCAGGTTGTATAATTAGAAGACAATGAAAAAGCTGATTTCAGTAGTAATTCCATTCAAAAAGTGAAACTTCTATATTATATTAATTAGTTTCACACGGACTGATATATTTCAGGTGTTCATCTCTTCCATTATAACTTTCATAATATGACTAACACCTGTATATCATGCAAAATCTACTTTTTTGAACTTTCAACTATGTTATAAATAGGGCTACTATTATATCAAAATCATGCATAAATTGGTATTTCGTTTGATTCATGCAACTCTGAGTGGTTTTGGTGTCAACAGCTACTCCCTGATTTTTTGGAGAATATCTACCTAAGAAGACTCCCTTCAGGAAGAAACTACTGTACCTGGGCTGGGCCAGTACCATGGACAAACTCTCACTCTTTATGATAAAGGAGGGATTATTCAAGAGGTCTCAGACTTTGTTCAGCCTTTAGAGGCGCTGATGTCTTGAAATGGGTGATATCCAGATGGAAGAGCTGGCTCTGGTATGAAGGCATTTTTTTTTTTAAGGTTGGAAGAGAAACTATATTTCATTAAAAATCAACACCTACCTTCCACTAAAAGCATTATTTCCTCATATATTTGCCTATTGGTGATTTTAAAAAGTTTAAAAAGGCATACAGTACTATAGAATCTTTAACAATGTGCAAATATATCTCAGATACGGAGCCCCTCTGATGACATGGTCAAAAAAAAAATTAATTGTGGCCACGAAGTAGTATTTGGTGCACACGAAGTAGTATTTCGTGGCCACGCAATAAGTATAACGTGCGCACCAAATACTACTTCGTGGCCACGCAATAAGTTTATCGTGCGCACGAAATACTATTTCGTGGCCACGCAATAAGTTTATCGTGCGCACGAAATACTATTTCGTGGCCACGCAATAAGTTTAACGTGCGCACGAAATACTTATTAATAATATTAATATCATTCCTGGATAACTGGGTA
>NW_015150580.1:965162-973378 GCF_000732505.1 Cyprinodon variegatus
TGTCACCAGAGGGGCTCCGTACTCAGAACAATAGAGTTTGAATGATAATAGTTGCTTGATTTAACAATAAAGAATCTCTTCTTTCCTTTTAACAGGTTTGATAGGCCAGATAAATGAACATTAACTGCTGACAAGCAGACAGTCAAAAGTGGATCTTATGAGAGCTTTCTCTAAAAGGTCAGTGATTTAACACTAAGAAATTTCTGTAAATAAAACAAAATGTTTGTATGTCATTTTCTGTATTTCTGGTCAATCTTTTTTTAAACTTCAGGTTAAAATTATTCAAAAATCCTCAGAGTTACAGGTATTCATAAATTATAATAATAGCATAGTAATTATAAAAATTTATTTTATACGAGAAATTTTTGTTTTCTGTTCATATTCTGTTCATATTTTCCCCCCAAAATTTAAAATTTCTATTTAACAATTGTATTCGCTTTTTGTAAATGAGACTTTTTTTTATTATTATTCAAATTGAAATTTAACTTTCGAGTTTCGAAATATGTTGGATAAAACAGGGGTTTTTAGTGTGTAGGTTTTCACATGATTGTCCCTTTTTATCATTTTAGCTCTGTAAAGGTAAAATAAAATTGCCAATAAATTAAAACCTGTGCATCCAGATCTTGTCTTAGAAAAGTCTGTGCACCATTGGATCATTCCTCCCTTTAGAAAAAAAGGCAAATTATTTGGTATTGAGTTGATCCTAAAATCTGACCTCAACTGTATATCCATGAATATTACAAACATGCATGTTCCAAACACTTTGGCCTCACCAGATGAGATTTAAGATAATGTTTCTGAAAAGCCTGCACAGATAAGACTTAAGCCCAGTCACTCCAACAGAAATTCATTCTCTAGATCTTTAATGAGCCCCTCTTTTATCAGTATGTTTCAACTGTGAAGTGTAATAAGAGCCTGATCAGGTGAGACTCTTCTCCTTTGGGCTTTTTTTCAGACTGCCAGATTGTTTAGTTTATAATTAAATAAGTTTCACATTAATAAAGGGGGCAAAGATGTAGCAAATTGCCAAGGGAAACACATAATGATTGCAAGGTAGGGTGTGTAGGGTATATACATTTAATTTGCTTCAAATAAAAAACAAAATCGGAAGGATAAATAAAAGTTGCAGTTATAAATGCTTTAAACTATCTACAGTATGGCAAAACTGAAAGTTTAATATATGTATAATTCATAACATAACTAATAAATTTCAAAAAATATGTTTTAACCTTTAAAACGTGTATTCATGTTTGATTAAAAATAAATCTCAGTAGGCATTGCACAACTACAGTGAAAGACATTTAAATCAAGGTAATATTCATGCTGTAAACAAGTAATCCATATGTGAGAGTTTGTACCGATAAGAGGTAACCCTGAACAAGGTTTTATTATTGTTTCTCCTTGAGGCTAAGCTTTTAGTAAAACCAAGGCAAGACAAGGCAAGTGTATTTATTTATTGCATTTCAGTGGCAATACAATTATAACTGCTATACATTAGAATAAAAAGAAAATACATTGCAGTAACACGGAGGCCACACAATCATTTATAGAGAATAAAAGTGAATCATTAAAATAATTACATGTTAAAAATATATATAACAACATGATTAATTAAAAAGGTTTAAAAATCAAATTATTCTAAAAATGAAAAGAAAGTTGGATCAGAAAATAAACATATCTTGGTATGGCAGTCAAAGGCCACTCTAAACAAATATGTTTTTAATCTCTTTTAAAGTAAATTAAGGTTTCAACACTTTTACAGATTTTTGGGAGATTATTTCAGAATGATGGAGCATAAAGGTCATTTAGACCAAATGCAAATTTTGCTGCTGGAGTGAAGGATTTCCATGTTATCTCTATGTAGAAGGCAGATGTGGAACAAAATGAAGCGAAGTAATACTGATTGAGGCAAAAATAGCAAATTTAGCTTGGTTTGGTGCGATTTTGGCAAAGTTTGAATTTCCCCTTGACTGCGGGTTAAGCGAAGAGAAATTAGTAAGACTTGAAAAATCTGAACTTTTGTTTTACGTCTCAAAATCCAAACGGGGACTAGATGTGGTTGTGAGCTACAGTAGTTTTTTTTTTTTATTAAATTAGAAGATAGAAAATAATGTTGACAAATGATGAAGTTTGAATGCTCTTAAGAAGTTTTAAGGTGACTTTTAAACAAGCCATTTTAATTTAGCCCTAGGACTGTTTCTTCATCCTACCTCCAAAGCAGACACTGGCCAACCTTTTGGGATGGGTCTGTAGTTCTAAAATAGCAGCATTTAAAAATGTACTGTCTTTAACCTATTAAAGCCCGATCCAAGAATAAAACAAAACAGAAAATTACTTTTTTTTGGTTTGAAGTCCTTGTTTGGCCTTTTAACAAAATATGTAAAAAGAAAAAAACAGAAATACATTTTTGATATTAATTATTTATTACTATGCGATAAGTCAAGATTATTTTTTGTGTAGTCTTCTGCCCTCTGTTATCAGGTATATCTGATTGTCTACAATAGGATTTTGAGCAAAGTTTTTACCATTAAATTATGGCAAAAAGGTGTCAGACGCAAAACATTTCAGAAACCGTATGTATCAAATATGATACATTTGGCATTATAGGGTTAAGACCTGGGGGAAAGGCATGAGAAATGGGACATGTTTAATAATTAAGTTAAATCAGGTGATATGACAGACAGAGCTTTCATAAGAAAGGTTGTTAGTAAAACAATAGACAGCAGGATGAAGCACTTCATTGGTGTACAAGTTCTTCTTGTTTTTCTAGCTTATTTGGTGAAAGTTGGGGACAACTTTAGCACTGGACTTGACATGGATGTAGAGACTGCTGTTCTAATCTTTTGTGGGGGGTTTTGTGAAGACATTAAGTCATTAAAGGTCCTGGAGTTGAGTTCAGATGCTACAGTTACTGAAGGCTTAGTTAGCCTGTTAACCATGACAAATATTACACTGGCATTGTTACTGTTTTTACTAATAATCTCAGAGAGGAAATATTCTCTTCCATTTTTTTTTTTTTTTTTATATCTGTACAGTCTCTGTTTAAAGATGTGATGGTAAACCTGGAGTCCAGATTTTTATCAACTGTGTTTCACTATTAGATTCTTCCTTTTTTCACTTCTTCCCAGAAACATTTATTTCCCAAAAATAACCTTCTATCTAACTGGAGCAATTGAATCAATGATGTCAGATTTTTTAGAATGAAAGTTATCTATCAACTCATCTACAGAGTTAAAGGACTAAGTGGAGGTAGTGGAGTAAATCTGGTTAAACCACTACTCAGGCTCCACTTGCAGCTTAAGAGCATACTTGATGGACTGAACACAGCAAAGCATAAGCTGTTACCAAATGGGTGGTGGCTTACAGTAACATTTTAGCCCGTTCAGTTTCTTTTTTTTAATTATTGTTTTAGGATTTTATATCATGAACATACTGTAACATAAATATGTCTGAGTTGGTTTTTGTTTTTTCCCCCCACACTTTTAAGTCTACTCTATATACCTAGAACAAGAACCAAACATGGAGAAGCCACATTTATTTCTTATGCTCCACTTATCTGAATTAGACTCCCTGAAAACTATAAAATCCTAAAACTGTTTTTGCTTTTAAATCCAGATTAAAGGCATATTTGTTTAGAGTGGCCATTGACTATGCTATCTAAACATTATTAGTTAAGTTTTCAGTCCAATGTTCCATATTTTGTATGAATCATTTTATCTTTTTTGACATAATCATCTAATTTTAATTATTTATTTTAAGTATCACTAATTATTTGTATTACCTATATGTCACAGCTATTGTCTTTTATGTCATGTACAGCACTTAAATTGTCTTGCTACTGAAATATGCTTTATAAATAAACTTGATTTGTCTCGCTGAGGACCATGTCAGTATGTAGATTATGAAATAAGGACAGATGAGATCTGACACAAAATGTAAACAATTCTTACACCTGTTGCTCTTTATGGTACAGCATTGCTCTCTTGTTTACTTTGTGAATAATTTCTAGTCTTAGCCTGATTTTGCATTAAAGCAGGTTTGCAGTCCCAATCCCAACAGCATCACTTTTTAACTTGAAAATTGTCTTTTTAGGAAGAAATTAGTCTGGGCTGCCAGACAGCTGGCAAGAAGTCCAAACCAAAATTAAGTTTTTTATATGAGCAAGAACCCATGTTGGTGTCAATTAAGCTGAACAGCAACAGAGGAGATGGAGAGGATATTTAGAGAGATGAAAAAGTAAAATGAAAAAGAAAAAACAAAGCTCTTTCTGGAAACGAGTAGGAGTTGATGTCAGAGATGGAGTCTCGTTTTTGACTAAGAAAGCTGAAGCAGATGACGAAGAGGACGATGAGCGCAGTCTGAGCTGCGTCAGAGTGGAACCAAGCACATAATTGCTGGAAAGAAGCCAACACAGAGCTGCAGGAGTCTGAACTGAAGTTAGAGAAAAAAGTGAAGTGTGGAGGAGGAGCAGCAAGATGAAGAGGTGATAGTCAGGGAGAATTTGTGATTTTTGTTCTCTTTTTGTTTTATCCCCTCTCCCAGTCTGTGTGTTGGCAGTTGATGTTTTTAGCGACGGGAAGCTGACAAAGTAAAATTACACTGCCAGTTGTTATGTTCCTCTTGGCAGGTGAAGTCGACTGATTTGATTTGACAAAAAGGAGATTGGTTGTTTCTCTTTAGTCAGAGGATTTTTTGAGTAGGAGACACTCAAGTCAGTAACCACAGGAAATAGAACCAAACTCATCAGTCATCTAATTTGTTATTATCTTTGCTCCATGGTAAAAGTTATTGAAAAATCAGGATTATTCACAAAGCCATTTGATAATGGACAGATGAGTTGATTTTATGGTGTTTCTATTATTCCTTGTCATATTTTTCTGAAACTATTTCCTATCCCTGGCAACATTTTATTTCATTTCCTTGTGCTATAAGAAAAAAGCAAAAATTAAAATAATGCAAACACTAATAAGAACATGTCACATCTATGATGGCTGAAAAGTTAAATAAATAGCCCTTAATGTCTGTTCATCCTGGCACCCGCTATAATGTGTTAACCAAACAAATTTTGAGCATCAGCAGCATCGGGTTAAAATATAAAGCATGTGGTGGATGCAAGTCCAGGGGTGTTTAGAGGTCCTGCGACGTGTTTCGAGATTCCAGGGTGGCATATTTTGAGCATTCAATCACTGAGCATGTCCGGTGGAAAATGGAGGAGTTGGGAAATCTGAATTCTCAGCACTGAAAGTTTTTCAGAGGAGTCTTCACACTCTTTGCTGTTATGTACACAAGCATCCAAACTAAACAAGAGCTATTGTGATGGCTTGCTCACTTTCAGAGCATCTCCAGAAATTGCAGGGCCAACAATGGGAATCACCAGACCTGGACATGCCAATCGTATTGGTCACCTGAATGTTCTAGGACATCTATGCGATTAGGTTGGTGGAGTCAACATGACATGGGACTTTTAATTTACAATGCATTTGCATAGGTATTCATCCACCCTGAAATTTGCCATATTTCAGGCATCAAACATAAAGATATAAAATTGTAACTTTTTGTGATGAATTAAATAGTGGGACCCAATCACAAAGTCACATGAAGTGTTTTGGATTTTAAACTCCTTTTAACAAAGAGAAAACTGAAAAATTGGGTATTTAGCCCCCTTGAGTCAATACTTTGTAGTGCCAAAGCAGAGACACATCTAAAACATGCCAGTCAGTCCTGGATTGAATTTGAAAACAACTGGTTTCAACTATTTACCTTTTTGGTTCATAGGGCCTGCAATCCCAAAGTTGAGCAACAATTGTTTTGCTTCTATTTTATATTTTTGCATGTTTTCCTCTTGAGTTGTGATTAATTAACTCTGGGTGAGCATGTACATGTTTCTGTTCTATTTTATCTTAGAACCATTGGCTTTTCTTGCTGTATATGCGAGGCAGCGGATGGAGTAATATTCTTCACCTAAATAGGTTTTATATTTCCTCACTTTAAGGTGAGAAATCCTGGAGTGTATGCTTTATTTGCTTGGAGTGAACCCTGAAGATGAGCAGAAAACTGTCTTTTATTATGAGAGAAAACTCAGCAAAACAAATAGGTTTCCTATTTCATAATAGAGAATAAAGGTCAGAAATAATTTCAACAAGAATTAGTTTTTTTTCTAAATGAACTTTTTTTGTGACCACTATAAACAGTCAATCAACTGATGGAGATGAGCATTTAGCTTTAATACCCAAGTCTGACTGCTAACAATTTGCAAGTAATGTTGACATAGAGCTAGGGCCCACCCACAAGACAAATTATGGACTGGAAAGAAGGAATAGACAGAGGGAGAACACAGTGAGTGAAAAATTCCTGTTATTACTAGATAAGTGGTCATAAAGTGATGCCGTATTGTTATATTTTAGACTGATGTGTATGGTGTCATAAAAGATTTGCACTGATGTTAAGTCCTACATATCTCTGCACTCCAGAATGTCTTCCGTTCCCATGCAACAGTTTTTTGCTTTCTCTACCACTTGCACAGCTGAAAAGAAAGAGTTGAATTCTTTCACTGATGGTTTAAGTTTTTTTTGCTTCACACTTTATTTCAGTTATCAGAGTATGTCATTGAACTTCTAATGTTTCAGTTTTTTTTTATTGTTTTTCTTTTTTTTTACCCCTGCGGTATCTCAAGGTCTTGATCTCATTGCAGCATTTTTTTCAGCAATAGCCTTCCACATAGCCCAATTCAGAAAGCCTTCTTTTGGGTTGATTGATGAGTATGCTGTACTCAGGTCCTTACTGTACAATGGTTTAGATATAATAGCTCCACTTATATGGTTTGCTTTGTGCAAACCTTTAGATGTATTTAGAATATCTGGTCACTGATTCAGTTACACATCATATTTAACAGTACATCTCAATAACAAAGCAAAAACTTTTTTTGGTAGTTTTGTAAATATTAACACCTATCCCACCTACCTGGTGTGTTCTTCACAGCTATATTTACTCCAACATCTTAATTGGTGTTGAGTAGGCAATTCTAGAATTTTCTTTGTTTGTTTTTTTCCATTTATTTAAAAAGAGACAGTGCATATTAACATGTATATCATATATAAATATGCCAGATTGTAGCTAATTTCCATCTGTAATCCCCGGATAGGTTGCTGATAGCATTACATTTTAAATAAATGCCTGACAAAAATAGTACTTTGCGAATCATAGGACAGCTGCCTACACACAGGATAGACTCAGGATGGAGACAGACAAAGGCAATTATACATTGATATTCTCAAAAGGGTAGTTGCATTGCCTTAAACATTTCACTAGCCCTATAGTGCGAGATATATTGCATACACCCTTACTTAAAGTGCAAATGTACTATTGCATATATCCTTCCCTTTTAATAACAACCAGTTGGCTCTCAGTGTTGCAAGTGAGATTCAGTTTATATATTATCTCAGATTTTGGGAAAAATTGTAAAGAAAACCTTTATCTACATATACATCAATAGTCATCTGAAAAAAAATCATTAGATAATGAAGGCAAGGGGCTTCATGTTCCGTCTCTTTATCGATCATAGGGTTGTGGACTGAAGAACATTGAAGACCTCTACCGTAGAGTCAAATGTGAGACACTAAGTTTGACATGTGGGGTCCATTTCACAAAGCAAGTTTAACAAACTCAGATTCAAATCCCTGACTCAAAATTGATCTAGCCTAAGGTTGAGGTTTTCAGTTTAACAACAGCTGCTATGAATTAGTTCAATCAACTCTTGAACATGTGCGGAACAGAAAAGCCATTATCAATGGAGATCCGATTCGATGAAGATAGGCAACCGGAAGTGCCCTTTTCCACCCACTGAAACTAGAGATTTTGATGCAGAAATGGGAAAAAAATTATATGTTTAAAGGAATGAGAAACTGCGCTACAGAGGCAAAGGAAAGGAAGATGGCGAAGGAGAAGATTGCTGCTGAAGTTAATGTATAGGTTTTTATGAAGTAGGCTATGGCAGGAGATTTTGTTACATTTATTAAAAGCACTACTCTCTGTTTTTCTATTTGTAGGTCACTGATATAGGATTATTCCTGCTCAAAAGCACACTCCTAGTCTGAACTGTAGGTTTTCTAAATTACATTTTAAATTACATTTTAGCATTTTAGCAATTTTAGAAAGTAAAAAAAAAATAGCTATAGTAAGAATTAAGTTTTATATATCTAGAAAAGTTTACACATTTT
>NW_015150580.1:973598-1013897 GCF_000732505.1 Cyprinodon variegatus
GACACATTGGACACTGGTTTTACTGAACAAATCCTGCTCCCAACCAGGTTAGCTCTGGGGAGAATGTTACAATGGAGACTGAAACGAAGGTCAAGTAAACTCTCTGTGTGAAACGGACAACTCAGTTTCCCTTATATCAGGTTTAGAAAACTTAAGAGTTTTTAGTAAACCAGCTTTGTGAAACAGACCTGTGATTATGAAGAGGAATGTTATTCCAAACACATCAGTAAATATGCAGCAGATACCTTAATAAAAAAAAAAAAAATCACTGTAGTTAATTTCCAGTCAAAGTTCTGACCTCAAGCTGACTGAAAAACAGAAAAAAATAGTTCAGATACTGTTGCATACTTAGTTTTTTTTTTTTTTTTCTTTGCTGCAATCCTACCAACCCACTTTATTTTGCATAAATGTACCATGTAATTAGTACCTTATTAAGACTATTTTCAGGAGACTACTGTGGTAGCCAGGCCTTCATAGTGGAGTAGTGAAAAAGCCAATCCAAGTTTAAAAAAAAAAAAAGCTCTCCGATGCTGGTTAAAAAAAGGTGCTAAAATACTACCTAGATGTATCTTCAAAAGAGAAGCAAGATCATCTGATCTGATATAACAAAGATTGAAATTAAACAATGTCCTGGTTGGCTGCAACTAGAAAGACTCTGGGCTTTGTTCATTATCTCATTAGCACAATCCCTAGACTGCATGGAAAAAAGGTAAAGAATGCTGCAGACGAATATAGAGCGATTATAACAGCCTGTATCTGAGTGCCAAGAAAACACGAGTGGCTTCAGGAAAATTTGTGACCTAGAGAGATTTTGGACCAGAACCCACTAGAGCATCTCCAGAGAGACCTGAAAATAGCTGTGCAGTGATTCCCCAATCTGCATGAGCTTAAAAGTTACTGCCAAGAAGAATGAGAGTAGGTACCATTGAATTGTCAAATGGTATCATCTTATCAGATAGTTATGTCTACTTGTGATGTCTGTTTAGAAGAGCTTAACAAAGTAGAAATTCATGGGTGTTGTTTTTAGTTTTATAATTCTGAAACATTTACAAAATTGTAGAAGACCTGTTTTGGCTTTTCTCTTGAGGAGAACTGTAGAGTGAAAGAAAAACTGGATGATTCTAAAAAAGCCAAAATATGTTAATATTTGAAGAGCTTATGCTGTGTTTTATCTTCTATCTCCAAGAAATAGAAGTAGCACAGAAAAATAACTTCTTTCCATATCTGTAACCCAGTTTTACGACTAAGTGGTCAACGAATACAGACCAAAAAGGATTTTATTCATGTTCTTATCTGGGTTCTTATCTGGGTTTCTAAAGATTCAACAGCAAGAAGTTCTGCAAACACAAAATAAAATATGACAGGCAAACTTAAAAATGAGACTTGCAAACACTAAAATGAGACTAAATGTAGCAGACACAAAAATTGCTGCAAGTAGCAAGAAAAACGTTTAGAAACACAAACTTGCTCTTCATAATGGAAATACTCCAGATCACTAGGGGGAGACAATGATCCAAAACACACATGATACCAAAGCATAAATATTACTAATTCCTGTCCAAAGACCAGATCATGGCAAACTTAAACGAGATGCTGCCATGAGGATATTTGGATGGAAGAAAGAAAAGGTACGTTTCTATCCCACAGACCCCTGGTTGAAAGTCATGATCTTTTACCAGTGAGCCAAAGGGCTATCCCCTAGCCAAGTAGCCAATGAGTATCATCAGTTGGAGGAATAGGGACTGGACCCCACACTGTCATATTTCTCCCGCTCTTTCCACAAGCACATCCTCATGCTCCACACTGGCTTCTACAACCATTTATAAACCTATGGAGAGGTCAAAAAAGAGTCGGCTGAATCAGTGAAGAAGTTGAATTAATTTACTAAAGAAGTTAATCTATTCCTCTTTCCAAAACATTAGTAGCTTACAGTAGACAATTTAATATTTTAACTCTGATACTTAGGTGGACAGCAGACAAAACAGCAAAACTAGAGGAAAAAAACCCACACTTACTTAAGGCTTCACAGCAAGCATGCAGCTTGCTACAAATACTGAGGGTTCCAAAGCTTGGTTAAAAAATATACAGTCTGCTTTGTTTTCCTTCTTGTAAATGGCTTCCCAGTTGTGTCTCCAATCAATTTGTTTTTCCAAGGGAACACCAAAATATTTATACTCCTCCACCCCATCCCTTTTTCTCCCATCAGGTTAATAGGATTTAACCTGTTCCTGTTTTTTTCTTAAATCTACAATCATGTCTCTTCTTTTGCTCACATTCAGGATCAGATGATGTTGTCAGACTATACCACAAGGTTGTCCATTGGCTCCTATTACTCAGCTTTTTGTCCATCTGATTAGACACTCAATCCTTCAGTCACACAAATGGTGGTCAGTTTGTTAGGTAGATTTTGATCCAGGCATTTACTGATGCCTCCACCTGAGTCTTCTTGAGTTTCTAACAAAGTAAGTCAAGCTGGACTGTGTTAAATGCACTGGAGAAATCAAATAACATGATTCTCATAGTACTGTCTGCCTTGTCTAAATAGCAGTGGATCTGGCAAAACAGGTATACTGTAATGAAAACAAGAGCATAAAAGGAGGAGGGCATAGAATTTAAAACATATCCGATGGGAGAGGGAAGTCTTGGGACAAAGGAGGGCAGGATGTCTGTTTCACTACGGGCAGGAGAGAATGATGCTGATCTTCTTTCTGAACTGAACCTATTAAATATGTGTTTAGTTGATTGGCTCTGTCTAGACTGCGATTTGTTGATCCTTCTTCTTAAAGCCTGTGATTTCCCTCATTCATGACCATACAACTGTGATTTGCTCTGCAGGAGCTTTCTTTCCAGCTCCTTCATGTATGCCTTATTGCTTTCTCTTATCTTGACCTCAAGTATACTCCTCAATAACTCCTTATCTACCTTCCTAAATGCTCTTTTTTTTCTTTTAACCATTCCTTCACATCACTGATGATCCAGGGGTTATTATTGCAAAGTGATCTCACTGTTCTGGTGAGCACAGGGTTATCTAACACAATGTGTATGCATGTAGTCAGTAACACCCTGTCATTGCATTGATGTCCTCTCCATATGGCTCACACAGTGCATCCCAGTCTGTAGTCTCAAAAAAGCCTTACAGGGCTTTTCAAGTAACCTGTATCTGTCTTCTTATAGTTCTCTTTAATGGAGGTTGGCTCTTATGAAGGGTCTTATACAGTGAGTAGAGAAAAACAAGATTGTGATCTGATTTTCCAAGAGGACATCTTACTTTAGAGATGTATGAGTATTTGAAATTTACATGAAACACTTTCAAAGTTTTGTTTTATCTAGGACATCAGCTAAAAAAATGTTAAAGTGTTTGCAGAAAAGAATGAGGCATGATTAAAAGCTTTTGCCAAAAATGCATTTGACTGTTGTCATAGTTGGTTGTAGACAGGGAGCCAGGGGCCAGTGCCTCTGTAGAGCTAGTCCTGGTACCTCTTATGGACCCTGTATTGAAAACATAC
Organism: Cyprinodon variegatus; assembly: GCF_000732505.1. Classification (NCBI taxonomy): domain Eukaryota; kingdom Metazoa; phylum Chordata; class Actinopteri; order Cyprinodontiformes; family Cyprinodontidae; genus Cyprinodon; species Cyprinodon variegatus. Next base: position 977,105 of record NW_015150580.1, read on the forward strand.
ACTGCAAATATTTTAAGATCAGGTAAATACACTGAACCTAGTGTATTTCCCTTGATTAAAGGAGGTAAGACAATTTGCAGATGGAAAAAGATGTTTTATATTCAAATTAACAAAAAAAAACTCAAATTTCTTATTCAACATGCATATAATCTATTTTAATTTAAGAACAAAAGCTTTTCTATTCACTTATTTACCTGCTCAAATTAAGGGTAAATATACTATTATGGAATTTGAACTCTTATAGATCAATTTTTCCATCCATCCATCCATCCATTTTCTCCTGCTAATTCTGTCAGGCTTGCGGTCTCTGGGTGAGACGTGGGGTACACCCTGGATAGGTCGCCAGCATGTTGCAGGGCAAAACAAAGACGTACAACAATGTGCACGCCCACTCACACAGAAGGACACTTTAGAGATGCCAGTTAACCTAACAGTCATGTTTTTAGGTTGTGGGGGGAAGCCGGAGTACCTGGACAGAACCCACACATGCACGGGAGAACAGTGCTACAACCTACAACAGTGCTGACCTGTCTTCTGACTCCTGCCTGATCTCTGCCTGCTGGTATACAGTACCTAGAACTGTGACCCGACTCCGTCTTGGATTCTCCCTCAGCACCCCACCGGGAACTCCTGGCTCTGACAACCATCCACTTCAACAAAATTGGCTTTGGCTTCGCCCTCTGGATCATTCTGCTTACATTCGTCTGCTCGATTCTGATCTCCTGCCTGTCCTCCGACCACCGATACATAAGAATCTGGGTCTCTCTGTGCGGGACCTCCGCTCCATGTTGGCAGCCAGCCGGCTGGAAACATTATCTACCTCTGGATTTAGGATGAACTATAAGACCAGGTTAGTGACTCGCACAATTGTGATCATTCACTTGCAGAAAGATATGGTCACTAACCTGCTGTCTCCAGCTGCAGAGGTTCCTTCCTTAGACGCCAACACCGCTTACTCTGATTCTGTTGTCAATAAATGCTCTGAGAAATTTGTTTGTTCACCTTGAATATTTGAAGACTCAGTTCTGAGCCTGAAAAGTGCCGTTAAGCTTCAGCAATACTAAGATAGGATCATAGTTTTCATTTGTTACATCAGGAATTTGCATCCTGACCCCAGTGACTCATTTAGTATAACAACCTAGGAAATGGTGTGTTGTAGGGTCTGTATACTTCAGTGAAAAATTGGGTTTGATTATAATATTAGTGTTTGATTGTTACAATAATTGATTAAACACAGTTAATCTGATTGTTGCCAAAACTTAAAGAAAAAAAAAAATCAGTATTTAACTAAGTTTTTCACTTTTATTGTTGCAATCATTAATGTTTAGCGTTATAGCAGCATTTTTTAGTTTACTCCACTCATCATGGGTCTCATTTAAGCCTCAGCTCAGCATAACCTAAAACTGATTGACTTCCTCTTCTAGATATAACATTAGTGTTATTGAATTCTAACAATGTATGTGAGTTCCAGAGAAATGCAACTAAATGAAGGATAGTAGTCAGGCAGATGTCTCTAAGGTATCACTACCTAAAGTATTTAGACGTGTATTGACTTTTTATTAGGTTTTATTGGCGCTTGTGTTGGATATCACATAGTTGGACATTTTTAACTACTTGCAGGAGATTTTTACAGCACTATCTTTCCTTTTGTTTTTTGTTTCATTTTACTGTGACAGCACCAGTATTAAGAACTGAAGCAGAGTCACAAATGAAATGGAGCTAGTTGGTGGCTTTGGATGATGAGGTGGCCATGACTGCACATGGGTCAGATTGGAAATTTAGCCGAGCCACCAGGGAAGGTAATTGTTTTCCAGGGATGGCAAGGGTTACATTGAGTGTGGGATGGGGGGTGCTAAGGGAAGAAATAGGGAGTGATAATGGAAATAGGGAAGGGAGGGTACAAGTAGGTAAAGCAACCCAGAGCTCCACTCTCTCCGCCTCCTTCTCTTCTCCTTCCTGTTCCTTTTCCTTATCAGATAAGCAGACGCCTTCATTTTAAAGCAACCACTAGACATCTTCAATACCCCAGTGTGTGTGTGTTCTTGTGCGTGTGTGTTTTGTGACAGTTATGGGAGCTTGTCATCATGCCCCCCCCATCCCCAGATCAATGGAGCACAGTTTCCTAGCAACCTGCTGATCGGGAGGAAGGAGGCGAGAGGGGAGGAAGAGAGGGAGAGGCGTCACATTAGAAATGAGAGAGGGAAAGAAAAGAGAGTGAGATCAGCAGTAAAGAATGCTGTGGTTGGATGACAAGAAAGGGGACCTAAGACAGTAGAGCTTAGCGTGTCAAATCTGTCTTTGTGTGTACTGTAAGTTGTGGGAGGAGGAGGCGGGAGGCTGCAAGTACAACATGAGGTGTGCAGCAGCAGCAGTTTGGGAACGACGACTCGTTGTTGATGCTATCACGAACAGAAAGCGAACATCAAAGTGGTGACGCCAGCAGCACAGTTTCTCTCATTTAGCTCCTGATTTAATTATCTTTATCTTAAAGGGTGAACAAAGTAGTCAAATACAGAACGTTGGCAGGGAGATAAACAGCAGCAAGAGAGGAACAGAAAACCTGAAGGAGAGATGCATTTGGGGAAAATGGAAGAAAATGTGGAGATGTAAGACAGGGGGGTGGGGGGGGGGGTAGAAACAGAAAGGGGGGGAAACAGAAATATATGGAAGAGAGTGGATGATCAGGTGTTGGTTGGCCTCGTGAGAAACGCACACATATGTTCCAAATTGTCTGTGGTATTTGCATATTCTCCTTTCTCTCTCTCTATGCCCACGATGGCAGAAGAAATGAAGAGGAGGAGGAGACAAAGGACGATAGGGATGTCATTATGAATAAAAAAAGAAAAGAGAGAGAGAAATAGCTGCATGTCCCAGAGGTATCCTCTATGACTGAGTTAGAATAACATGTGGAGGCAGAGTGGCTGTTAAACTTTATGGAGGATTGAGAATGGACAATTAGTATCTCAACGATTCTCCCTCTGTTGTCATCATACTCCTCTTCCCCTCCCCTCTAACTACTCATACTTCCTAACTCATTTTACCCCCAACCACCTCCTTCTTCCAATTGACCTTAGAGTTCATAGCTGCACCTACATACTCCTGTGCATGCAGACAGCCAAATGGGGCACTTCGCAAGTAAAATCAATGCAAACTAAATGTTGTGTGCGTCAAGTCTGGGTAGGTATTTCATTCAGGGAAATCTTAATGCTCCCACGTAAAGTCAACCTGAATGAGAAGAGGAGATGAGGCTTTCCAGAAGGCTCCTTTAAGGGTAAATTATTAGAAATCATTGAGCAGAAAGAGAATTTAAGACAAAAAAACTTAACTCCATTTAGGTGCATCTTTGTCAACTAAATAAATACAATGAAATAGTTTATTTCTTTAATTGATGCATGTAAATAACTCAAGCTTGTTTTTATATTGCTTGTTTACATAAACATTGTTATATTCTAGTTAATATCTATTAATTAAATTGAGTATTACTAATAAAGCTCAAATTATAGCTCTCTGTATAATAATGGGGAAGACAAATAAAGTACTAATTGTCCAGCTGTCAATGACACAACAATACCAGCGATCCAAAGAAGCTGGCTATTTGGAAAATTCTGTATACATACTGAAAGTTTTGGTGAGAGGAAAAAGTATACCGAAATTATTATTCACGGTGGCAGGGGCGAACGTGCAGTAAATGCCAACACATGTATGACGCAAAGTGTAACACTCACAAACACAAAAAACAAATGAAAAGAAAAACGCTGCGAATAAAAAAATGCTGCAGTTACTAAAAATAAAAGTTAAAACCTGCAATCAACAAAACAAATGCACCAAAAAAAAGAAATGCAACAACCACAAACATGCTTCAAGCGAAAACAAAACGCTGCAATAACACTGAGAATATGATGCAAATAGTAAAAAAAGCAGCAAACTCACTCCACTAAACGGTAGTGCTCCAGACCACTAGAGGGAGTTGTACAAAGAACTAACCATATTGCACCATGTGCTTATATTACTGAAAATAACTACTGTTATTCTGTAATACTGTAAGACTGTGTGTTTGACAATGAAGATAATAAAGCTCTCTTTTCTTCTTGACTTTTTTTTATTTTTAATCCTGTGTTAAAGCTTAACTTTCTGTTTGTAGGGAGATTTTGGTCAGTTATGTTAGTTCTTTGTTCATCTCCCTATAGTGGTAGAGTTAATATAGTGATTGAGCGAGTATACAAAAGTTTTTACCATTTGCATCATTTTCTCCCTGTGATCGCAGCTTTTTGTTTTTGCTTGCACCACGTTGTTGTGGTTGTTGCATTTTTTTTTTTTATTGATTGCAAGTTGTTGCTTGTATTTTTATTAAATGCAGCATTTTTTGTTTTTGCAGCATTTTTCTTTTGTGCTTGCATTTTCTGGTGTTTTCATCACACATGTTTTTACAGTTCATTTTATCATTTACTGCTCGTTTGCTCATGTTGGCCACCATTGTTATTATACTTGCGTACACAGCAAAGCTTAAAAATTGAATCTTTGCAATCAAATATATCATGTTTATATACAGACGCAGACATGAACTACAACTTGCTGAAACCTTTTTCCATGCAAATACATCATCACACAAATTGTCCTGCTTGCTCATTAGCCGATACCTTCTATCTGTCTTAATGCTCCTTGCACATATATACTTTTGTGTTAAACACACCCCCTTGGGGCATGTCTCCCTGCTGTGGAATTAGCAGAGAACTGTCTGATAACTGACTGGTCTTCCTCAGCCAGCCAACTGACAATCGTCAGAAAGGGGACTTTTTTCATTCCTGCATCTGTATTTAACTGTGTTTAAGTCTGAAAGAGGAATGAAGAGATAAATGTGACTCTATGTATGCATGTATAATAATATAGATAGATAATATATGACTTATAATTTGCATTAGATTATTTGTTGTTTTTTCTGACATTACTGTATGTGGCCAAGGTAAGGCATTGGCAATTGGGCCATGATCTTAGTTCCACCTCACAGAAGATAATGTCACTTCTCTAAACGAAAGCACCAAATGTTCTTCTGGTATGGCTGGATCCTACAAACTCCTAAGAGATCTCTTTCTTCTTTCCTGTCTCCCTCTCTTTCTTCACTTTCCTCTGTCCCCTGACACTGCTGCTTTGCTGCATACTTATTTCAGCTTGTTAACTATTATAAGCTGGGCTATTTGCTAAACCAGCAAGCAGATAAAAGAGAGGCTAATTTTGGACAAAGCTGTTAAAATGTCATTTTTATAACCTTGTACTCATTGAACAGCTGGTGTGATAAATGCCTCTGTTTCATCATCAGGTGAGCCTGTTGCTCACTAAAACACTGCGCTGGGGACAAGAAATGCGCTGTCCCACCTGCTGCAAACGGCATGCAGACCGAACCTCTTTTTGGAATGGGGCAGGTCATCATTTATGATATATGAAAATGTATTGCATTGTCTTTTCATTAAACATATCATTTTATTGCAATTATTTATGTGTATAAAGATTTTAGGGGGGCATCATTATGGGCATCATCATTCACAGACAGATGAACGAACAGAATTGTTTCTGAAGTCCAAAAACAGACCTGCTGCCCACCTAGAAATTTTAGAGAACTTCATGCTTCCTGCTGACAAGCTTAACCGAGATCCTGGACTTTGTATCTGCCATTACTGCCAAAAGTCCCAACAACTTGATTTAATGAGCTGGTCTGTAATTGGCCAGAGAGAAACACGACCCAACGATCACGTAAAGGTCACTTTTACAGCAACCTAGAATTCCTAAACACCTCAGCAGTGCCACATGGTAATCACCTCCATGCCACACTGCACTGTTGCAGTATTTCAAAAGAAGTCCACACAGAGTATAACATTTTTAAACCATTAACCACATACATTCCAAAACAGAAATCTAACTTTATCGGTATGTTACAATTAACTTTAATAAGTAACTGTTTTAGTATCAATAGTCTTTACGGTCTTCCTGTATGATTTTTTGCATTTGGGTTCTCTCTGTGTACTCTTTTGTTTTTCCATAATTCAAAAATTGTGAATGATGTTGGAATTTTCTCTTACTTGGTTATTTGTACTTTGTGTCTTGAGGTTTTCCTTTAATTCAGTGTAGATTTCTCCAGAGTGAACCCCATCTTACTGATATACTTTTGGAAATAGAAACCAGCAAGGATTTAACAGGTCAAGAAAATCGTAACTTTTTTTCATGTTTAAATCATATTAATCTTAATTACAACAAACATTCCCAAAGTAATCCCTCTATATAATCTGAATTTCACTTATCATCTTTAACAAATAAAGTAAAATAACTTTAGAACTTTAAAATGCAATTGTAATGAAGCTTTTGGTTAAGCTTAACACCAGCCTCAGAGGCTGCATTTGAAATCAGAGAGCTATGAGCATGTTATTGTTATTGTTTGTGCCATTGGCATCTGCCCCAACACTTTCTGTATACAGCTCTAAAGCGCCAGCTGGTTGTTGAGTTTTGTGATCCAGCTTAAACTTGAACTACAAACCAAAGTACTACAAAAGCTGCCAGAAAAAGCTGTGCAGTCTTACTGAGAAGAGAAGCATTTAGTCAAAATGTTTTTCATTTAGAGTTTCAAAACAGAGACAGTTGTTTGAAATGCACACAATAAATAATTAGAAAACAATAGATACTCTATAGTTATTCCTATTTTAGCACCCACCATCAAAATAGATCCCCCAAAATGACAATAATATCAGTAAGTTAAATTAATGATATATTAATGCAAAGAAATTATGCTAATGGTAAGTGGATATGTAAGTTTTTTTATTTATATTTTTGATATTTCATTAGGCTGGTACGTCTTTGTTTTTTGTTTTGTTTGTTTTTCTTTTTTTGTGAGTCTTAGGTTTTAGGTTAGTCAGTCCGGAGGATGACATTCTTAATCAGAACGAACCTCAGATCCTGAGGAGATAGCCTTTCCTTGGGTAGCCACGAGGAACTGTTTTAAGAAGGACTTGTAGTTTATTTCAGCTGTTTCATTACTTATATTTTCTATGCCGTGACTGGAGGAAACTGAGTGCTGGTACTTGTCTCTCATGCTGTCTGTCTGATTCACTGCAGGAAATACTTGTTCCTTCTGCAATCCTCAGATGCTTTACAGCTACATGTTTTTGAAAATTGTCAATGTGTCAGCTCACAGAAACAAGCAAAGAAGACAAGAGGGAAGTTGGACTAACCAAGTTTAACATTTAAGATCTTAGTTTAGTATGATTTTTGGCAGAACACATAAGCATAAACAATCCAATGTTTAACTTTTTGGTCATAGATTTGCCAATCTATACCACCACAAAAAGAAATCAATTTCTGCAACTACTTTTAAAATGTATGGGGCAAGAAAAGATGGGCTCACTTTTTCTAAAAGCTATATTATCAGTCATGAAAACATTATTTCTCTCATAGCTGAACTTTTGTTTTTCCACCAGCATTTCTTAGTCCAACAAATTAAAGACATCAAAATTCTCCTTTACTTTGTTTATCTCCACATCCATCTAGAGAAAAGTGATGATTGTTCTTTATTTTATCGGATGATTGATTAAAAAAAATAGTCCCTCTAATTTAGGTTTATCTGAATATTTTTGTGAAAATTGTCTATCCGTCTAACTTGAAAGTTGTTCCCCTCTTGGGAGATACATGCAGTTCTGCCATTAAGCTACTAAAGTGTTATCCTTGTGTGTCCTGAAGCTTATTTAACATTCTGGAGGCCGCAAGGTAGGAGTCAAGGTAAAAGGTGACACTGTATTCCTTGTTACTAGGTTCCCTGTTCATTATCCACTCTGTGAATGTGGCCCTCAGACACAAACTGCTTGAACCCTTGACCCCCCCAGCTGTAGGGAATGGTGTGCCGCAGGCCGAGAGCAGTTTCATCACCAGGACAACCAGCAGAAACAACCCTTTGCTCAGGACTTTCTGTCATTTTGCAGTCTACTGACACACTCAGCTTCAAGTGGTAAGAGCCAGACAACTAACTTCCTTTTTTCTTTCAATTTGGTAATACATGTAAGCACTTCGAAACCCCATCCATGCCCTGCCTTTTTTGTTATTTTTCTTGTCAGCATTCCTATGGATTTTTTTTTACATCAAAAGTCATTGTATGTTGAGTACAGTATGGACTCAGGTCAGGATTTTAATAGAGAGCCTATAAATGCAGATGGATGCCGGACTGCCTGACAGAGAGATGGCCTGAACATTTAGATGAAGAAATGGAATAATTTCAAAATATACCAATATTTTCCCATTCTCTATTTTCCTTCTAAACTCATCACGCTCTGTAATATCCTTAATGTAACACGCCTCAATGGTAGAGTAGGCTAATCCTCTCTTTCTGTCCTCCCTTTTCATCAAACTGCCAATAAATAAAGACCACTGGTGCCGCAAAATATAAAAGAAAAAAAAAACTCTTAGTCCAATTCCAGAGTTTTCCAGACAACGCAGAAACCTTGAGTTTGACACACACACACACCCAGGCTTTGTTTGATCCTTGTCGGTCACTCTCCATCTGCTGGTCAGATGATCAATGCTAATGCCCGCTGAGAGTCCTAATGACACACAAATCCATACACAGATGGACTGCACGTTTGCTCCGGTCTGGCCGCGATGTGTGGGGGCGTCCGGTTGTGCATGCTTTTGCACACATGAGCTAATGTTATTTGTGTTTAGAAATTGCAAATCCTTCGATGAGGACAGGTCGGTGGTATTGTTATAAATGAGAGCGAGATTGCCAGGAGGTGACCTCTCCCACGCTCGCACACATGCACACACGTGGCTGTTTTCACTATTGGCAAGTGGAATTAGTAAATGTATGAGCTACACAGAAACTCATTACAACACGATTAGACACAAACCTCCCATTTAATCACATTTAGAAAAGGGTGGGTGCTTGTCAAACGCACTCACACCAACACAAAAAGACTCACTTACAAATGTACTGGTACACAGTCATACTGAGGCAGATATGACCCTTTTCTGTATCATCGTTTTATGAGTCCAACTGACTCATAAAATGATGCTCTTAGAATTATGTTCTCCCACCACTCTGGAAATAAGTGTTTCAAATGACACCAAGAGTCTTTCACTTAAACATAATCCCACTTCTGCTATAATATTAGTGTTAAGAGCCATAATTCTTTGTGATGCTACCATTTACTACTCAAACCTCATGAACCTCACTATTTTAAGGATTGGTGTAACTCGAGATTCAGTAAAGTATTGCATACGTCAGGGTTTCACAAAAATAATATTTATTGTTGATATATATTGATGTTGAATTTACACAATATTTTATGACATCAAAATAATGGTCATACAGAGAAATTAAAGACCATTATTGTCTGTCTATCCGTCTGTCTGTCTGTCGGTCTGTCTGTCTGTCTGTCTATAGTTCTTTGTCCTGCGTCTTTCTATGTGACCCTATGATAAACTAGAAACCTCTCCAGATTGTACCCTACTTCAGCCAATACCTGTTGGATGGACTATAACACCTACAAGGCCCTGTGAAAGGACCCGACGAACAAGTAAAAATTAAGATAACAGACTACATCCAACAATGGAAAAGAGAGAAAGCCATCAATCGCTCACTCTACTATAAACTGTATCCAGGGGAGGCCATTCCATTCACCATCTGCACCGAAAGGGGATTGATTATCTGTCATGATCTTGGCACTGATGTATGGTTTGATTACTCATACACACTCACTTAACTGCTTAGGTCCGCCCAGTTTTCATTACCTGGTTATCTGATCCATCTGTACTAGTCTCTATCTAACCAACCTTGAGTCCAGTCATCAGTGCCTGGTTATTTTTGAGACATTGGTGACAATTATTCTAGCGTTCCTGTGATCTGACTTCCTGATCCTGACCCGTTCTGCCTCTCGACTTTGAGCCTGCCTGTTCCTGTCTGATCAGTTTGCCCTACCAGTCCTCTTCCCACTGCCGGATCTCTGCCTGTCTGTATACCGTACATAGAACTGTTATTTGACTCCATTGTGGTTTCTCCCTCGGCACCTCACTGGATCTCTGACCTCCTGACTCTGACTACTGAGCTTGTCACCAACATCTGCTTTGACTTGCCCTCTGGATTATCCTGCCTACCTGCATCTGCTCGGTTCCTATCTCCTGCCTGTCCTCCGACCAAAGATACATAAGTGACTGGTACTCTCTGAGCTTAGACTGAACTATAAGACCAGGTTAGTGACTCACACGTTTGTTATCATCTGCTTCCAATTGACATGGTCAATAACCTGTTGTCTCCTCCTGCAGAGGTTCCTGCCTTAGAGACTGACTCTACTAACTTTGATTCAGTTTCCAATAAATCTTTTGAGAAATCTGTTTGTCTGCCTCGAATACTCATACTGCTACCCGTGCACCGCATAATGCCGGCCCCCTGATCCCCAAGGGGATGGGTCAAATGCAGAGGTGAATTTCTCCAGTGTGAGATTAATAAAGTTCAATTAAATCAATTAAATTAGAATACTGGGTCCCACTGTTCTGAGCCTTTACATTGTAAGCAGCAATAACTCGGTCAAACACAATATTGAAAAACATCTTGTATCAATTTTGGCTCTATTATATATAGCATATTATATATAGGGTATATAGTATATATTATAACCTGCATCCCAACATTATAGGCAGTGAAAACAAACAGAACACAACTCGAGCATGATGAATCTCTGAAAGACACAATCACTTTAACACCTAACCAGATTTTTTTACCTGTTTACATCTGCCTTTTGACGATGACACTTCAGTCAAAATCCAAATCTTGGAAGTTAAGGTATTTACCGAATGCATCAGCTTCGTGGACAGAAACATTTAATTCACCAGAGAGGACGCCAAGAATAACATGTCCTCGTTTAGGGTCTTCCTGCATGACCCTGAATGCTGTGCACATTCAGAACAATCAGAGTCTTAATAATGAGGTTCATTGGAAACCTACACACTGACCATTATCTGCATTTTGATTCAGATCACCCACTGGAACAAAAACTTCTATTATTACAACTCTGATTAACAAGGCTGACAACATCCACTCAGCCACAGATGAGAAACGAAAATAACACAAATGTGTCAGGAAATCACTCCAAGTATGTGGTTAACCAAATTGGGTTTTCGTTAAGTTGGCTTAAATAAAAATTAAATAAAATAGCAGAAAGAATAACACTAACACAGAGAATAAAACATTGAGACACAAAAAAGGCTATTCTATATTTTAAGCAGTGTTCTTTAAAGATAAAATACCATTGAATTTCAAACCTAGAAACACACTCAGACAAAAATGGGTTAATCCAAAAACGGAAAAAAACAAAAAGAGCAGTGATTATACCTGCATTTTTAATGAAGGCTTGGACTCATTCATTGGAGAAGCTACAACTACATAAACACAAGTTAGAGCCAGCAGCTCTGAGAGACACTGTGCTGTACACTTGCACAAGGATACACATTTTGAGAGAGATAATTTCTGATCTTGAATAGGAAGGATAGATGGCTTGAAAGAGGGGTAAAACAAGCAATTTTTGTTAAAAGATAAGATTTTGGTTTCAGCTCAGTTTCAAACTCTGTCTTGGAATTCCTTCCTAGGAGAATACTCAAGTATTGCCATCACTCAAATGATCAATCACAAAACCCCCCAAAAATGACAGACTTCAAAGATCCAGGGTAACCAAGGTTGAGTCACTGATTTCCATCTTACTTGGAATGTGCTTAGGAGGATGGGCCACCGGTAATGTAAAAACATCATGCTCCAACTACTGGATGTTCTAGTTTGAGCCACCAGAGCTAAAAAAAAAAAAAAAGGCTCTTGGTTATGTGTGGAAAGGTTTTCAGAGAAACTGAGCCGAAGTACACTTTCCTGTGATTTAAGTCTTTTTTGTGGTTTCTATTACCAAGATGACTAAGAATTTGCACGGGCATTAAAATGGGATCTTTACTTGTTTTAGTTAAAGTATGCACTAAAATGTTTTCGCATTTTATCTAGGACAGATTCGCACTGAGAAAGCATAGCAAATAAAAGGATTTATTGACATGAAGAAATTATCAATTCTTTAGCTCTTAGCCGAAGACATTAGAACTGAATGCAGTGGATTGGGATTAGCAGATTAATCTGGGTTAGATACATATTTTGTCCTGGAGTAAAGAATGAGGAGAGCTGTACGGAAGCAAACAGGTTGGAAGTATTGAATGGGGCAAAGGAGCATTTGGTTTCAGCTGTAAATCGAGGATGTCCTTGAATCTAGAGCCTTAAAAGTAGAGTACTGAATGATGATTGATTGATATGAAGGTATTTAGTTGCACTGATGGGCTGGGGTGAAAGCACATGATGTTGGACACTGGTCACAGGTAAGCGTCTCCCAGGTTTGGATTTAAGCCAAAGCTTCATTTAAACAAGAAAGAATGTATTGTTATAACTTTTTAAGATTATGGTAGGTCCATTCAGAACCCTGGGTGAAATAGAAGAACATGTGTGTATTTTAAGGGCAACCACTTAAAGTACTGAGAAGGAAGATCATTGTAGATCCTCAGGGGTCTACACTCAAGGAGCAAGAAGCCATTACACCAAAAGCATAAAAAGTTAGACTTTAATTTGCAAATGCAGTCAGTCAGGTCCTTCAGTATTTGGATACATATAAAATTTGATCAAACTAAATTTGATTAATTTGGGCATACCATTGTTAGACTTGTAGACAGTTAGTTGGGCCTTTGTCAAGGTGTGCATAAACGTTTAAACTCTGTGGCAGCTTAAAAAGCTATTTTAATTGGTGTTAATTTCCTTGTGTGTGAAATACTTGATTTACATGCAAACAGCCTCAACAGAAATATCACTATATATAGAGAGAGCAAAACATTGGTATGCCTAATACTTATTCTGTCATTTCCATATGGATTCAAGATCAAAATCGTGGTGCACGAACGGCTCACAGACACACAAACCAACTGGATGCTGACAGATACGTTTTTATTTTTGGTTGTATATTTTCTCTCTGCTGGCAGTTCAGACATATATTACTGCTAACACACACGCTGTATATCAAGAAAATAAGGAGAAACACACACATACGTTCACACATACATTTACAGTGACCTTCTCATTGCTGAGTAGGCAAAGAGTCAGGGGTCAGTGCTCACTGTCAGCCTGTCAGAGAGGGGAAGAAAGAAGAGGCCAAGAAAGGCAAAATGTTGTTAGAGAGGGAAGCTCAGAATGATGCTCTGGCTCATCATTCAATAAGGACTAATGCTAAAAGCTGCAGCCTATATCTGTCTAGCCTAATGTTAACTGATAGAGTCACAGCGGTTTTAAATGCCTGAGCTTTAATGCATTTCCCCCCATGTTTCTTTCAGATTAATGATGCATCACGTCATACCTTGATGGCTGCTGTTGAAACAGATAACATGGTCTGCAGCCTACCCAATGAGCAGGCCTTTGGTTTGACCATTTTCCTCTTTTTTATTAGTCCTAGTAAACCTCTCTTAGTAAAACAAAAGTTTCCTATTTTCCTCTTCTCATCAAACCTTTGGAATTAAAGAAGATAATTCTGCCCTCTGCTTCTGTTTTGTTTTGCAAAATAAAACAGTGGCTGCAAAATGTTTTGACCTAACCAGGATTTGATTTTTTGTTTTTGTATTTTATCACGTTTGTGACCATATTTCAAAAAGCATTTTTATACAACAAAAAGCTTTTAACCAAAACATTTATGTCTAGTTCTGGCTGTATGTTTTATTACAGTTGTTGAACTGCATAAAGATGAATTTCTTAAGTCATTATTGTTCTCATGGTTTCTTTGCCTGATTTTAGCTTTTTCAGTCCTCTTATAAACTGTATTCATGACAGGTTATTTATCTCTGCTAAGAAGAAGCCTTTCCATGGTATAAGGATGTCCCTTCCATTTAACACTGTTGGGGTTCCATCTGAACAGAACTTCCTGTGTTCCTCATTACTATGTACAAAACTGCAAACAGAAAAGTTTTAAGACTTTCCTTAAACTAGGTTTTTCTCTTGAAACTCTACGTAGGCCAGATATTTAAAATCGGATTAAATACATTACAGATTTTTGTATTTTATTGAAAATCTATGTTTTATTTTCTTGAAAGAAGCCCATGTTTTAATTCTTCCCTATACCTTAAAAAAAATACTTTAATTTGAAAGTATGAAAAATGCCATATGTTAGAATTTGCACAGGCAAAAATGACTTGTAAAATAAAAGTTAGAATTTTACATTTCACAGCATTCATTTCAAAAATACGTATGTGTTGATTAATCAAAATATTGAAATACCGTAATAAATGAGAAACTATCCATTAATCACCCATCTGCATTTTAATGATGAAAAACACAACAAAGCATGTAAAATGAGGTATCAATAGTAATTTTAAAACACAGTCAGTTTTCCCTGCCTTAAGATGCTGGGGGCATGTTTGTCAGGGCTACTCAAACCAGACATCCTTCTATTTCACAACAGTTTTGAGTAAAAGAAAAAAAGAAAATTATACCTGTATTTACATTTGGAATTTTAAATCAGGTGGGATAACAGTGGAAGCTCCACACGTGTTTGATTCATGTTCGATGGGGAAACAGAGGAGGGTCACTATGCTCTGTGATTCCCTTTAGACTGGCAAGCAGTTCTTTACCCAGGTGACAAGCCTTGTCATGTAGAAGGAGAGATTGGATGCACTGAGCCAAACTTGTTCATCATCCAGGCTGAAGTCAACAAGGTTATCAAAAAACTCCATCTTGGTGAGGTCTGAAGAGTGAATCATCTTTGCTGAATACCTTAGATATTTGGATGTAGTTAGATTGTCATTGCTGACGTGCTTCTTCAACAAAGTAACAGATGTCAGGGACGTCCGCCCAATGTTGAAGAGGTGCTAACCTTGCCTTCAGGAGGAGCAGTGTGGCATTCGTCCCAGATAGGTAATAGCGGACACGCTCTACACCCTCTGCAGGGTTCTTAATAGTTCATGGGAATTTACTCAACTTGTCCACATGTGTTTTATGGATATGGAGAAGCCATCTGACTGTGGACTCTGGTCACTGTACAAGCAGAGCAGGAGTCTGGTCCTCAATACTGGCATTAAATCAGACCTGTCCTCAGTGCATGTTTGATTCCATCAGGGAAACACTCTGTCAATGGTCCTGTTCATAATTTCTTGGCACATCAAAGGGGTTCTGATTTGGGGACCAGATTTTATCCCTTGCAAATGATGTGGTACTGCTAACTCCCTCTTGTCAAGACGTACAGTGTATGGTTCACAGCCAAGCATGAAGCGGTCAGGAAGAATATCGGCTCCTCCAAGTCTGGGGTCATGGTTGTCAACTGGAAAACGTTGTCCCTCCCTCTCCAGGTCAGGGTCCAGATACTGCCTGAAATTTAGGAGTATCTTGGGGTCATGTTTATGAGTGAGGAGAAAATGGCATGGGAGATGTATAAACAAATTGGTGTAGACATAATGCAGACATTGCATGGGTCTGTTGTGGCGAAAGTAGAGCTGAGCCAAAAGGCAAGGCTCTCGATATACCAGTCAGGTTATGTTCCAACCCTTTATGTCTCATGGCTGAAAAATGGAAATTCTGAATACAAGCTGCTGAAATTATTAGTGTCAAGGAACTTTCTTAGAGATAGTATGAGGAGCTCGGCCATGCAAACGAGGCACAGAGAAGTAGCACTTTCCTCCACATCAAGGAGAATCATCTGAGGTGACCTTGATATCTGTTTCAGATGCCCCCCGGATGCCTCCCTCAAGGCCCATGGTATGGCCAAGCATATGCTGAAGGGATCAGATCTCTTGTCTGAACCTTGAACGCATTGGGCTTCAGCCCGAAGGGGCAGGAGGAGTCATGGGAGAGGGAAGTGTGGGAGTCTCCTCTGAGACTGCTGCCCCCACAACCCAGTACCGGATTAGCAGAAGGTGATGGATACAAGTATGATTAACTTATTAAAGTTATTTTGATCTTGTTACCTTTCCCTTATCTTAAATGTTGCTTAAATAAACATCAGTTATATCTTTGAATAAATGTTTTATGATTTAACTATAGATAGAAACAGAATAATCACTTTATCAATGTTCTTTTGGTCTTGTGGAGGCTTCATTTTCTTACAAGTAATGTTTTAAAAGTTGCTTATTTAACAAAGTTGCTTATTTAACAAAAGATGCTTAAAATTCTAAATTTAAATCAACACATACAGGGATTTAATGATGACATTTTTTAAATCATTAGTGTTTTATTTGTACAGTGGGGGAAATAAGTATTTGACTCCATGCTGATTTTGCAGGTTTGCCCACTTACAAAGAATGCAACAATCCACAATTTTAATCATATGTACATTCTAACAGTGAGAGACAGAATCCCAGAGAAAATTCCAGCAATTCACATCATATGAATTTATAAAAATTGATAACCATCTGATGAGGAAAAATAAGTATATGACCCCCTACCAAATAGCAAGTATTCTGGCTCCTACAAGCCAGTTAGTCCTTCTTTAAGACACAGCCCTAATCCCAACCAATTATCTACATCAAATACACCTGCCTCACTTCGTTACCTGTATAAAAGACTCCTGTCAACACCCAAACAACCGGCATCCAACATCACCACCATGGGCAAGACCAAAGAGCTTTCTACAGACATCAGGGACAAGATTGTTGATCTGCACAAGGCTGGGATGGGCTACAAGAGAATCGGAAAGCAACTTGGAGAGAAAAGATCAACTGTCGGTGCAGTTATCAGAAAATGGAAGAAGCACCACATCACCGCCAACCTCCCTCGGTCTGGGCCTCCACACAAGATCTCGCCTCGTGGGGTGTCCCTGATCATGCGAACGGTGAGGAATCATCCCAAAACCACAAGGGGGGAACTGATGAATCAACTGAAGGTAGCTGGGACCACAGTTAAAAAAGAAACAGTTGGTAACACATTACGCTGTCATGGATTGAAATCCTGCAGCTCACGCAAGGTCCCCCTGCTCAAGAAGAAACAGGTATGTGCCCGCATGAAATTTGCCATTCACCACCTGGACGAGTCAGAAGAGGCCTGGAAGAAGGTGATGTGGTCAGATGAGACCAAAATAGAACTTTTTGGCCTCAACTCAACTCGTCGTGTTTGGAGGGACGGGGCAACTCCATCGTATTGAGGGGAGGATGGACGGGGCCATGTATCGTGGAATTCTGGATCAACATCTCCTTCCCTCAGTGAGAGAACTGAAGATGGGTCGAGGATGGGTGTTTCAGCACGACAACGACCCTAAGCACACCGCCAAAGCAACAAAAGAGTGGCTGAAGAAGAAGCACATCAAGGTTCTGGAGTGGCCTAGCAGGTCTCCAGAACTGAATCCAAATGAAAATCTTTGGAGGGAGCTTAAAATTCAAGTTGCCAGGTGACAACCTCGAGACCCGAATGATTTGGAGGCTGTCTGCAGGGAGGAGTGGGCCAACATCCCTGCCGAAATGTGCACAAACCTTGTCACCAACTATAAAAACCGTTTGACATCTGTGCTGGCCAATAATGGCTTTTATACAAAATATTAACATGCTGTTTGTCCAGGGGGTCAAATACTTGTTTTTCCTCATCAGATGGTTATCAATTTTTATAAATTCATATGATGTGAATTTCTGGAATTTTCTTTGGGATTCTGTCTCCGACTGTTAGAATGTACATATGATTAAAATTATAGATTGTTGCATTCTTTGTAAGTGGGCAAACCTGCAAAATCAGAAAGGGGTCAAATACTTATTTCCCCCACTTTAGATACCCAATCTTCTTATAACAATCAGTTGATGTAATTTTCCAGAACAGTATTGAACAACCAAGGACTTAAACATTCCCCAAAGCATTCGTAGAATAACACCTGCTATAACAGTAACTGTTTAACATCCACTTTTAACTGTTTTGAAGGTTGATTCGTGTACGCAATTGATGGACATATTTTTCCAATCCCTACATGTTAGTCCATCATGCATTTTTTCCCAAGCCGCTGTGGGACTCCATCTGAGTTCAGCTCAGCTTAGGAGCACTCTCCCTGGACTATCTGTCACAGCTGCTATCCCGCTCCACCCCCCCCCTGCTTTTAGTTTCCCGGATCTGTGTTTGTCTGTCTTTGACAAGCCAACACATGCTTCACCCCTCTAATGCTCCCTTACAATTGCTTTTTCCTACCAGCACCTTGAGCAGGGGAAGCTGGAGAATTGACTGGCGTCTGGGGTGTCCTGTGGAAAGCAATAAACCATGACGTCATTGAGGATGCTCTGCAAACAATGACTGGACCTCTGTAGAGATGTGCTGCTGGCAGCAGAAAACATTCCTCCCTCCTGTTTCTGCACAGTGTTTCTTATCTTTGGAGAATACTTTAATCTAACAGTTGTTTGGTGCTTGGAGGTATTTGCTTATGTGCATACACTATACACATTATTCAGGCAAGGCAGACTGCTGTTAGTCAGAGCAGGGTAGCAGCGCTATGGTTGAGCCACACTATCACTACAACCACACAGCTGGAGCAGGAAGAGTCAAATTGATCTGAGCAGCAGACAACAAACCAAAGGCTTTGACCACAAAAACCCATGCCAACATGATGATAGGAAGTCAGAATGTGCAGCCATGCTTATGTTTGTATGGCAGTTCTTGTGTGTGAAAGGAAACATTGGATAAGCAAGAGAAGACAGGGTGGAGGAGTTGTTACTATGGAAACTATCTCAACATCAGCATCTGTTTTACCATTGGTTGGACAACCACAACTCCCTCATACTCCACTTGTGCTTCTTCTGCAGCTCCTGCCCCCCTCTGTGCCACGCTGACCTTTTAGACCAAATGGCATTAACAAATAATTGCATTTTTCCAAGTGTGCCTGGCAAAGAGAAGCGCCAAAGATTCGAAAGAACTGCATATTGCAAAACGCAGAGCAGGTTCAATACAGACACAGACTATGACCACTACTTTCATTAGATTAAGGTGTAACTAGGTTTGACTATTGATTAAAACATAACGATTCAATACAAAGGGGTTTAGAATTTAGCTTTAGAAACATCAGGATTTTGATGTGTTTTTAAAAAACAAAGAATATTTTTTCAGTTTAAAAACACAGGGCATATTGATCATTCTATTTTTAAACATTTCAAGACTGCATTTTTTTTTAACTATGTTTATGATGTTTATGTAATTTAAGGTGAATAAAAAGTATACAAACTTATAAATAAATCAAAGCAAATGTAATTGTAAAACATTTTTTTAAGTTTACAGTGTCAAAGAAAGATTCCTGCATGCTGTATTGCTCTCAGTCAAGTATTCATTAACGTTACGTTTCAGCCGGTATGACCTTCCCCCCAAACACCAGGTGTCATTTGGACATTAGTTTTTAGGCTAAATCTGGTCGATCTGCTATAGTCTCGATTTAGTCCAGAAATACTTGTGGAAAATGTTTGCTCAGTCTGATTTTGTCCAACTTTAGTCCAATAATAAACATTGAAAAGATACTGTGTAATCAACATCATCACTGCCTGTATAAGAGGAGTGGGCAGCCTGTTTTCCATTAACCTCTACCGGTCCTCTGAGCCCCCCTTGAGTTGTGTTTACGTCTGTGTTTTGTAGCAGGCTCGGACTGGTAATCTGTAATACCCGGCATTTGCCCGGTAGGCCGGTCCTAATTTCCACGTGCAAGAGAGGGCCCTCCTTAAATTAAACCGCCCCAAAAACTAACCCTCCGCCGAAGCACCGTAAATAACTCAATGAGCTCAAGAAGTAATACAATGTTAACTACTTAAATGATGCATTCAGTGTATATTGCCTGTCCTTGTCATGCACAGCCTTTTGACGGTTGGCATATGCTTTAATTTTCTATTTCTTCAAATTGTAAAATCCTATTGCTTCAAACTGTAAAATCCTTGCAACAAACTAAATTATAATAAAACTAAAATGCTTTCTTTAAACAAATCTATGACGTTCTTCTTATATTTGGTGAATTTATGTTCGAATATTTTGTAAAAACGGGTTTTGTTGTGCATAATGGGGTTTTGCATCTAAAGGCTAAAGTTTCCCATCTTACGTGCTTTGGTTACCAAAGCCATTAAAACCACATTATAGAAGTATTGGTGATGGCTGTCATGTGATGCTCGATGATAGACCAAGTGGGCCGATGTAGATGGAAAAATGCTAGGGCCGAAAATCGTTCCCAATCCGAGCCTGGTTTCTAGCAGCCTGAACCTATCTTTAAAACCTCTTTGCAGGTACTACCTGCAACTTCAGAGAATCGTCCAGCCATCGGACCCCGGACCAGACTCCTTCTCCTCCCGTCAGCTTTCCAAGCTCCAGTACCCGAACCTCAGTTCCCCCCGGCGGATACACCTCACCTCACCCAGTAAGCTGGTGCCTGAATTCATTTCTATTTCAGGTCTACATTCCACTTACCTCTCCTCTTCACTGCCTTCAGCACAAAGATGATTCTGACCCAGTGGCCCCAAGACATATCACATACTACACCTGATATATATCTGTTTGATTTATTTTCCATCACCTATTTGTGTTTCTGTTTGTGGGTCAAGCGTATAGCTTCAAACATGACAAAAACATGTTGTAAGAAATGTCATACTTTAAACCTTTTACTGTAGAGCAGGGGTAACCAATTAAAAATCAGTGGAGTCCAAATAAAGAAAATCAACAACCAGTAAAGGTCCAGAGACATTTTTAATTATAATCAGTTACTTTAAACAGAATTTAACACTAAAATAAAATATTAACAGGAGAAGCAGCGCAAGTGACATTTAGACTCTGTTGACTGACAACATGCAGTAATTTATAAATGTTTTAAATCAGGCTGGGTCCGGATTAGCCAATCTACAGCACTTAACATGAAGCTCTAAATTAAACTAAGGTACATATTGTGTCCACTGATCATAGCTGTGTTCTTCTGCAGCATAAACATCTTTGGTAAATTCAGATGATTATACATGATCAGGAAAGGAATGTTCCTGTCTAAATAAATTCCAACAGTCGACAGTGAATTTCAGAGGACAAACACAAAATATGAAGTCAAAGGAACTGTTTGTCCCAATCTTGGAAAAGGTTGTCTTGAAGCAAAACTGTTGTGAAGGATATTGAAATATGTCAGGGTTGACGATCCCATTGAGCACAAAAGCATCCATCATTTGGAAATGGAAGATGGTTGGAACCAGCAGAACTCTTCCTACCTAGCGGACAATCTAAATTGGGTGAAATTGGGAGAATGGCCTTATTCAGTAAGGTGAAAAAGAACCCTCACTCTGTCAGTGTTTCTCTATAGAAGGAGAGGAACCTTACAGAGGGATAACCTTTTCTTTCTCTACCAAACCAAAAGTCAAGCATGCACAGTAGAGTGGACGCCTAAAAGAATCTCAGACCATGAGAAAAACATTTCTCTGGTCTGACACGACACGGATTGAAAACTTTGTGGCAAATGCCGGGTATCACATTTGAAGGAAACCAAGCATTGCTTATCACCAGGCCAATACCATTCCCATAATGAAGCATGTAGGTATGGTATCGGCGTAAAAGCAGCATTAAGCAGGAACTGAAAGAAGAGTCAGGATATAGGGAAAGACAAATGAAGCAATATACAGGTTCTCGCGGGATGAAAGCCTGCTCTTGAGCGCATCGACCAAAGGCCCAAAGGCAAAATCTCAGAGAAGCAGCTTCAGAACCACTCTGTGAATGACATGGTGTATTCAATACATACTTCAACTTGAATTTATATCTTTGCAGAGATCTGGAAATAGCTATGCATAGATATATTTCAATTAAATCTATGAAGCTGGAGAAGTACTGCAAAAAAGAATGGACCAAATTTCCAAAAGATCGGTGGTCTATGTTTGTGGCATCCTATTCATCATATTGCGTCAGTAGTTTCTCCCAAAGGTGGATCAATAACATAACAAAATATATTATTTTATTAAATATAAATGTGATTTCTTGGTTTTCTATCTTTAATAAATAAAAAAAATAACTGTTTCCTCATTTGCTTAATGAGGTATTTTCTGTGAAATGTTGAGGATGCTAACTTAACTGAAAAAGTGCAGAGCTGTGAATACTGTATACTTTTTGGATGTGTTGTTGCAGAAATAAATCTCTTTATGAGATATGAATATCAAAATATAGTACTTTCATAAATTCAGTATGTAGCACAAAAGAAGACAAAGAGGTTATAATAATTTGATACCTCTGTGCTTTGTGTTGAAGTATTTTACACTAGTGTTATTTATTTTTTAACAATGAAAAGAAGTTCTCTACATTTAGTTCTTCTTTTGAGTTTCACAGTCAACTCTTCCACTTTGTCTGCCTGGTGTTTTCTAAAACTCACACCTCCACAATCTAGTCTCATCATACTGAGTCATAAGATGAGTTTATTTCATCAAATATTGATAACTTTTGCTCTTGTTAACTTTTTAAACTCACTGTTATCACTGTTATCTAAGATGTGAAAAACACTCAATCTTCCATTGCTGAAATAAAAACTCCAGTACAGTCTGCAAGAGAAAATTCTCAGGATTTTTTACTATAAAAATGAATGACTTTGTAACACCATTTTAGAGTTGAGACTTACCTGTTCAGCGTTTTTAATTACAGCCCTTAGGAAATTTGTTCTTCATTTTTTGTAACTTTGTATCCACCTTTAAGTTAGAGAGATAGCGTTGACCACCAGAAGAGTCCCAAGCGTATCATTTATAGATAGGCCTCCATCAAGGACAATGCTTAAAACTAAACTGAATGCCAGGTCAGATGTAGCTATAATGAAGAAAGAAAAACAAAACATAAAGAGAACATAATGCTTAAAGCTGAAATCTAAATGTAAGTGTGTGGGAAAGCATTAATTTCATCCTGAGCAGTGCAGCATAACTATATACTTCAGGAATGAACTACAGACTTTACTGAAAATTAGCATTTTAAAACTTGTCTTTATGGTAAATAAGGTGTCTGTCATGGTTAGAAGATGACTCTGAACGAGAGAGGTTTATTGAAAAGATATGGGTCTGTACAAGAAGCCGTGTGGTCTGGTCTGGTTTTTCTGGGCTTCTGCTGAGAAGATGAGACTGGTGAATTAATGGAAGCAGTTCCTGGAGGATTGTGCTAGGCTGAGAACTCACTGGAGAGAGACTGGGGTCCGATCTTGGACTCCAGTGGTCCGAGTCCTTGTCCAGTACTCTCTCCCTGGTTGATGGTTCGAGGGTGGACTGGCAGGTGAGCGGCTGAGTGGTGGATTGGTCCGAGATCCCTCTCGGGTTCCAAGTTGCGTTCTAACGGGGATCCAAGGTCTGTGTTTCCAGGCTTGGTTTCAGGGTCTGAGTCCAGGGTTCTGCAAAGAAGGTGCAAGAGCTGAGTTAGACAAAGGTTTGGGTCACAGGAACAGGACAAGGCTTGGTCTGTACCAACGCTGAGGCGTTAATGAACTGACGCCCTCCTCCTGATTCCAGCTCCTTAAGAAGGATGGTAATCAGCTCAGATGTAGTGCACCTGCCAGTCCATCCCTGCTGAGGAGAGAGAAAGAGAAAGCCTGGCCTGCACCCAGGGCCCAGAGTATGACAGTGTCTGCCTTATCATTTTTACATGAGATGAAGCTTAAAACCATAAGATCTGCCTCCATTCTACTTTTTGAAACATTAGCAACCACCAGTAAATCTAAAGTCTGACTGCTCTGTTGTGCAAATATGGAACAATCAGATATTTAATGTATAATGAAGCTTGATTATTAAGGAATTTATGAGTGAGAAGGATAACTTTAAAATCTATTGTATATTTAAAGGAGAACCAATAGAGGATCAGCTGAAGGTGTTTAACTACATTTTGTGGATATCATGGTTATGATCTAAAACTGTCTAGCCTTGAAGTTACAAATGCTTGGGCTAGCTTTTCAGCATCTGTTCCAAACAGAATGGCTTTAATTTTCGGCAGAAGTATGAAACGTGTTTAATATTGAAGTTAAACTGCTTATCCTATTTAAAAATAGAAACACTTTTTAAATTTGCTTCACTACTGGAAGCCAACCTAATGCCACACTGATAAAGGTATAGGTCTTTGAAGTTTTTCAATCAGGACAACCCAAGAACAAGGGAGCGACATAACAAGTAACCCTTAGTATTGTTGCTTTTAACAGCAAGTTGAGGAGGCCTGACAGAGGTACAAACATAGACCGGGGGACTGGGATGCTGAAGACAAAGATTTAACCTGTTAAGCAGAGACAGTGTGTATGTAGAGTGTGCCTGAAAGCCAAGATGGTGCCAAAAAAAAAATATTTGATGGCTTTAAAACCATGTGTCAGAAGAACAAGCTTGCTAAGAGATAACTAACTCGAGGGTAACATTTACAATGAAAAAATACAAACAAAAAAGTATAAGAACAATTTGTACCTGTAAGCTATGCATAGATAGATAGATAGATAGATAGATAGATAGATAGATAGATAGATAGATAGATAGATAGATAGATAGATAGATAGATAGATAGATATTGATATCTTTCAGCAATATTGTAAAAGTACTGTAAACCTTTCTTTTTTTTTTTCTAAGCCTGGCCTAAATGGCCTAAGGGCCCACTATGTCTTTCCCCTGCATGGGAGACAATAATAGGGATAATAATAATAATAGTAAATGTTTGTGTAAGCCCAGCGTGCATTGGGACTAATTTCAAATCGAAAATAAACAACAAAAATCAATAATGTCACAGTTATCAGGTCTTACCACAGATGTTTGGCCATGCGTGAAGAGTAACCCATAAAAGCTTTATCTCCAAGAGGATACCTGCACAACTCTCAAAGGGGTCACGAACCCCAGTGATTGACCAACAGTTGCTTTTTCAAAGACTCAAAAAAGAGAAACTTTTGTCTTTTCTGGATTTAAAAGCAGGGAATTCAAAGTCATATTTTTTTCTGTCCTCAAGGTATGTAGTCTAACTGATTGGGTTAATCAGGTTTCTTGGATAACTGTAATGTTTATTCTCAGGATAAGAGTGAAAAACTATCTCACGTATCTCACTCCTTGGTGCGCGCCTTGATTCGGCGTACCATGGTGTCTTTTTGGTGCGCGCCTTGAATGAGCGCTGTCCAAGGTGCTGCGGCAGCGCACGTCCCCGCCCATTCCTCCCTTTCTCCTCACACACTCACACACACATGCACTTTCTCTCTCTCTCTCATCCACGTGACTCACCCCTCTGCCGAGTCTGCCGCGAGAGCACCATCAGACTGCACCTTTTCCTCCTCAGGAGAACGGAGGAGAGAGCGACCCAGAGTGAGACTTAAGGAGAGAGAGAAAGGGAAATAGGGAGAAATAGAGGCGATAACACCTCGTCATCTTCAATCCGAGCCCGTGACAGTTGTACTCTTGTCTGGTCATTTCCCATTTTCCTCTCTTTCCTTCTCGCGGATTCAAAATCCACCTCAAATGGGAAGGCGGATCGATGCGTCGCGCGCGGCACTGTTGCCGCGGAACCACAGGATGCGCATGAGGTAAGCAGGGATGCTTTGAACAAAAAAACAATAATGAGGCTTTTATTTACAGATGCTACGCTTCCACATCCCCTCTGGCCAAATAAACGCCTCCTGTTGTTTGTTAAAACGGTGGTAGGGGATAATGTAGTAGTGAGATGCTAATAAGGCGCAGGTGACGATGGAGCTGAACAACTGCCACAGGGAGAGAAAGGGGGAAAAATGGAGAAGAGGTATGGCTGTAAATCGAGAATCGATAATTCCACTGCATTCATTCACTCTGTCTATCAATACCTGTGATGTTCCAGCTTTCTTTTGCCTTTTTAAAGGTGTGAAGCCTCATGTGGTGGTAGAAAGCGACTATATTCACAGTCGGTGCGGGTTGTGTGTCTGTGTGTGACTGTTAGAAGGCGTTGAGATGTTAGAGGAAAAAAAACGGGTTTTTAGAGCCTCTAATTCGATTTGAGTCATCCACCGCAGTAGCAACAGTGGCGGGTGCTGCTCTTTGTGATGTTAACTAGAATCCAAGAAGGTGCAGGGAAACAGTAAAGTAAAAAAAAAGTGCATGTATAGATCTAAATTTGTGTTTATAGAAATATATATGCATATAATGTGCATAAAAATAAATAAATGCATATTTGCTAAATTATTTTTAAAAATGCAAACAAAGTGTTCAGTAAAACTGTTTTCACTAAAATATTGTTTGCTAAAAATTTTAATTTGTGACTTGAAGCTAAGGTGCAGGTGTGCCATCTAAAAAACCTTCTGCGGCATTATGACTCTCCATTGTGGAGATGCTGTGTCTGAGAGATTTAAATTCAAGCTTTTATTACCTAAATCAAGCCAACTGTGTTTACAGATTGCCCTAATGTGTCCATGCTAACGGTGTGCTCAAAATCCATGAGAAAGTGTAATTTGAGAATTACAGGCTTAGCTTTAGTGTGTATGTGTGTGTAGTATATGAATGTGTGTGTTGACCCTGGTTGATTGTGCCGTCTCTGTTCTCTCTGTAGGTCGCTGGAGAGAGTGATGACGCGGCAGTGAGAGACACACATACCTCAACCTGCTGGCACACACTCACATATACACACATATCTGCCCACACATGCTTTAAGTCTTGCCCCACAAAGACAAGGAAGGAGAGGGGGAGAAATTACTGCTATGACGGTGTCATTTCTCACCATTACCAGTGTGTGAGCAGCACACACACAAAAATACACTCGCACTCCATAGGGAGTTGCCTGCGTAGGGATAAGACCCTATCTAGGGCAGAAAGATGGAGCTTGCATCCTGTTTGTTCCGCATCTAACACAGAAACATATAAACACACACACCTGGAGTCTCATGACTGAAGTAAGGGATGAAGAGGAGACGCTGAACATCCCAGAGACAAGAGGAACACAAGGCCAAGGCAGAAGATGTTCAAAGGGTATTAAGAGAACAGAGGGTGCTACTGTCTGACCCCTCCCTCTGTCTCTGGAGGTGTATTATATCTGAGCTATCTTTGGTTCAAAGCAATACCAAGACAGCAGGGTGCACAGGTGACAGTGTTCTACGAAGTGCCCTGCAGTTATCACCATGAGCTGTAGGCTAGAGGAAACACCCCAGCTCTAGCCTCTATTTAGGTTTGTGTGTGTGAGAGTGTGAGAGCGACTGTGTGCATGAGTGTAATGGCAGTTTGTGTTTGGGCAGCAGCCCCCCTGCTCTTTCTGGGGCTGTGCCTGTGCAGTGTAGGGGGCCAGGCCCAAGGGGAGGTCCTGGAGTTTGGGGGCGTATCTAGCCAGTGGGGGAGGTTTCCAGTATGGAATGCCTGCTGTGAGAGCGTGCTGAGTTTCAGCCTGCGGACTCAGAGCCAGGAGGGCCTGCTGCTCTACCTGGATGATGAGGGTTTCTGCGACTTCCTGGAGTTGCTGCTTCTCCACGGCCACCTGCGCCTACGCTTCTCCATCTTTTGTGCTGAACCAGCTGAGCTGCAGTCAGGCGTGGCAGTGAGTGACGGCCAGTGGCATGCAGTGCGTGTCAAGAGAGACTGGCGGAACACCTCGCTGGAGGTGGATGGGCGACTGGAGGGATGGGCAGAAGTGAAGAGTAAGAGAAGAGACATGACAGTATTCAGCCACACGTACATGGGCGGGTTGTCAGCAGATCTCCACTCCTCGCCGCTACGGCTCACCTCACCCTCAGTGAGAGAACACCCCGCCTTTCGAGGCTGGATCACGGCAGTGAGCATTAACGGCTCGCTGGTGACGCTGGACAGCTCAGAGGGCGTCACCGTAACAGCTGGCTGCGGTTCGGACCACCAGTGCCAGAACGGAGGGGTGTGCAGCGTGGTCAACGACCAGGCCGTCTGTGACTGTTCCGACACTGGCTACCAAGGCAATGACTGCAGCGAAGGTAAGGCCTAAAACCATCCTGACCCATCATATACATCCCATTCTTTGCATATTCTGGCACTATTTTATACACACATAGACATACAAATCTCTTTTAATCTAAATCTGAAAATTAAACCTGTAAATTCATTACCCTAGCCTCCCTGAATATCATATCATACTGACACCTTCACAGCTCTCCTTAGTTGGCTCCTATAGAACAGAAGACTTCACAAAAAGTGCAAGGCCTGCATACTGATAATGCTTGCTATCGATTTCTTACATTAAATTGACCCTACTACGTTCACCCAAACTTAAATAGGATACCCCTACTAGGAAGAGCACCCAGTTTAGCCAGCTTTGAGCTCAGATAGTGGGAACAGCTGTTAAGTGTTGCAGTAACAAGGTAAATCCTTAAAGTCAGCAGACTGAATCCAAATGCCTGAAACTCAAATAAAGGTATCACCTGGTGAGCTAAATTTTTTTAAATGGGTACATTGGTGTATATGGCGGAACGCAGGAACCTATAGATCCGTTGTGGATTTGGTAGCTGGCTGTCATTGAGAGACTAATTGGAACCAGGCTAGGAGGCTTAAAATCATCGGTTGTTACATGGCTGACACCTGACTGCCTGTGTTAATGGATTTGGATTGATTTTAGATGGCCTTCAGAGCTACTATGCATAGGGTGTTGAAATGATGTGTGTAGAATCCATCACTTGCCATCAATTTAAACAGCCCAGGGCTCTTTGAGATGCTCTGTTTCCATTTGTGTGATTTGGTATAGTGTGTGTTAATGTGACAGAAGACAGAAACAGTGTAGGTCGCTCTTTGTAAATGCATAACTACTCAAATAGGAACAACAGTGCTTTGATATTGTACAGCCACACAGATAGTCTCGTTTAATTCTGCCAAACAGGCATGTGGTCAATATGAGCAGCAATAGACTGGCCATTGTAATTATGGCTATTACAATAGCAAAACAATTGCTTAATGAGCTCTGCTATCTAGTTATGGCCCAGAGTGCAAATGCTTTCATTGCCACTCAGCTAAGGATGTGTGTGTTGTCAGAATTGCTTGACTTCATTCAGAGAAAATCTGCATTCTTGATCAATAGCTCTTGAAACTGCTGTAAACCAAAGATACCTTCCACCGCCAAGGCGATTGATTTTTTTTCCCCACCCTTTTCTTAAAATTTAATGACACAAATACTTCTGCCAAAAATGGCTGTGTGGCCTTGTCGTTTCTCTAGCAGAAAAAATTGGCCTTATACCCCTCCCAGCGCCGCTGTCGGCATCACACACATCTCTTTAGCCACCCACCGCATCACACCTTCTCATTTAGTGGACCGTGGGACGGCCTGTGTTGCCATGGAGACAGGACTAATAAGGAGACCACATGCCAGGAGTATCTCTTCATCAAAGTTCTTTCATTTTCCCCTTCGGCTTTAGCCTCCCATTTTCTATGGTGTTTTGGCAATATGGGACATCAAACACAGTTTCTTCCATCCAAATCTACAGTATTTTGACTTACATGTTAAAAGGTATATGTGTAGTACCATCTATGTTTAATATGGAAAGGATCAAGCTTAGCCAAGCAGCTGTAAAGGTACATTTGCTGCTGCTGTGTTTGCACATGCAGAAATGATTAATCCACTGGGAAAGAATTAGTAAAATCATGCTCCAACAATTAGTCAATTAGTTGTTCTGTGGAAAATGAATTATAAATTAGCTCAATTGTGATCTCTTAAAAAAAAAACATGCTAATTATTCAGAGATTCAAGAATACTAAATTAATGCATTTGATGCTTTGATAATGCCAGGCAAGAGCAACATTGTACTGGTGCTTCTTTACAATCAATGCCGGAAGTACACACAGGAAGTCCATCCCAATGGGAGTTTAATAAAGTCATAATACATCCAGTGAAATAAGGTTTAGGTATCTCATCCATCAACGTTAGGATTAGGGTTAGCCATCAGGGAGAGAATAAACAAAAACGATTAAATTACATTTAGTCCATAGACCTCAGGCTTGAGTTTTTTCAGAAATGTCTGGTGTGAACTTTTTTTTTTCATTTGACAGAACTTTATCGAGAAAAACAAATGATCTGGCAAAATATGAACAGAGTTTTTTTTTTTAAAAACAGCAGTCAGGGGTAATTTATGTAAGAAAAAAAAGTTTGAAATCAGATTGTAAATTAAAAACTCTGAATTGATATAAGTTTTGATATAAAAAAAAATGAAAGGCAGAAGTTTTAAAACCTTGATTAACTTCTGGCTTGTACGTCTAATCTATTGTACAAATGACAGTGGGGGGGATGCACAGATTAGTCATCCACTCTTCAAAATAGATCTATAGTTTTCTTTTTCCTATTTCAGTGTTTGATTGATTACAAAGTTTTATCCAAACGACTATAGCATGTTAAAAAAAGTGTACTGCAGGGTTCTTGATAGAAGCAGCAATTTCGATTTGAACAAATAGTTATGAAAGTACAGGGTTATACCTATTTATGTATCAAAGTTTATATCCCAAATATTTATCTGATCTGGTTGATTTAATGAGAATCTCACAAAAGAGACATTTCTTAGCTTTGATGCATTTGAGAAATAGGAAAATGTAGGATCTTACAAGATCTCATCAGCTGATCACAGGACAACTCCACTCTCTGAGTTGATTATTATATCTCTGGAGATATACCAAGCCATAGTTATAAAAATCATCTGCCTATTATTTGACAAGAAGATATTTAAAATATATAGCTGCTCTTGCTTTTAAAAGATGCCAACCCTATCTCTCATTTATTTTTTTCCACTTAAAATCCTTAGTTTACCGACTGTTAATACCAATTCTTTGACTTAGTGACCCTAATCTTTCAGTATTGTAGCAGATCAATTAGAGATAAAACTGAATAATTAATAATTGCTTAAATAATTCCCTTCCTAAGTGTTTGCAATTAAAGCACTTAGGTTTCTTGAATACAAGTTAAGCTTTGCAAAAGCTTTTTGCCTGCACTGAGAATTACAGTATATATGATCCAAGCCAGTCTAATCCAGTCTGCTGTTTGGCTGCTTTTTAGCGACATGTGGATACGTACACAAACATATGCAACCCAAATGTACAAAGACATTTAAGACACACATTTGTGAGATATCCTGCCTCTAGGACCACCATTATTCACACTACTGCTGATGTACCTGACAGCAGGGCAAGCTCTACAAGCTAAATAGGAGATGCATAGATTTCACATAAATGCTCTCAGTAAAAACATCGCCTACTTTGTGCTAGCACTTGTCACTCAACAAGAGACTGCTCATATCTATGAAGTGGAAGATATATACTCCCAGAAATGGGCTCATTATCAGCAGAGGCTATTGTGGATAATACCTGGTATACAGATATTTTTTTCTCTTGATAGCAGTCCCCCTGAAATGGGACCATGGGTTAAGTGATGGTAGGTTTGACTTTTGGTAAAATAATATAGATTTACAAGAGAAAAAACATACATATGCTACCTTTTGACTAAAATTACAGACCTGAATAAAACATAAGAGGCTGCTATTTTCTGGCTCTGTGTGTTTCTCAGTGCCTTTTCTATTCTCTGTATTTTCATTTTTGACATTAAAACTCAGTATGGGTGGGGGTCTGTTTAAAGCTTGAGAGCAGATAACAATCTAGATAGAAAACATCCTTATCTTGTGTAATTACTAGTTTATTGCAGAGATTAAAGCTAATTGGTAGTAATATGGAATACAATGGACTTCTGCATTGCTGAAAATACAATTCCACAAACCATGTATCTATGAATTAAAACTCTTAATTTAAATAATCAAATGTGACTATGGCAAAACAAGTAGACATAATCACAGAATACTCGATAATATGAAAAATAACTAAATTTTAAAGGTTAAACTGCACATCCAAAGAGAAAACACCTTTGAAATTTAAAGAAAAAGTTCATTTTGGAATAAAAGGCAAATCAGGCAAAAATGATTTTAAAAAATGTCTTTGAAAAGAAAACAGCAGCCAGTTTAAAAATATGAATATATAAGTCAATATGCTACTCTTTGTACTGCTTTAATTAATCACTTTAAAAGGTTTAGCCTTTATAAGAGTGGGAATTCTTATAAAGGGAATAAAAATAAGAAGCATCACTTAAAAACACAGTTTAGGTCTCTGAAACTACAATTTTATTTGGAAAACAAGAAATATGAGTATTTTTAATGTTTTTCTGGTATTAGGGCCTCCTAAAAATTTAATTAACCTAAAGAAATGCAGTGTACGGACTTTTCAAACCTTCGATGACACCAGCGGTGAGAGCCCTTTACTCTAATTGTTTTAACAAAATTACAAATCAAAAAAATTTTTTTTTTACTCTTTTCACATATCTGGCTTACTATCCTGTCCATCCTATCCATCATTTAAGATCTCTTTATGAGCCATTTTTATCAACATTTTTATTTATTTTAAAAGTACTTAACCATCCCTTTAAAGATTAACTTCTGTTTCAGAAAGAAGGTAAATTATGATAGTCTTGGAAAAAATTCAAGTCCTTGTTATGAAAGTACAGAAAGATTAACTCAACAGAAGCATTGCACGATTGAACTGGAAATGTTAATTTTACAAAAACAAACACCTTGGAGAGCAGGATGCAATGTTTCCATTTCTTCTTCCACTTGATCTGTGTTTCTCATTTCCTTTAAGTAGTTTAGAGATACAGATAGCCAGAGAGGAGCATTCAGCAGATGATGTATTTTTCTGAATGAATTATATTTTGCTTTAAAGTGCTTTATATGCTCTGAAGTGTTTTTACATCTATGGTCTGATAAAGATATTGCCTTAGTGGTATGCCTCCAACCACAGTTTGTGCAGGCTGTAGATACTATTTGTGCCGCTATCCATAAGTAGCCCTAATCAACTTAGTAATGTCAGAAGTAAGGATAGGTTGCTATGAGACTACCAAAGTATTACATGGTAACCAGAAATAAAAATAATATAGCTTGATCCAAGAGAGAACTGATTTTGTTGAAAACAAAAACACTGACTTTTTCTGCATTTGCTAGAATACAACTAATTACTTCAGTAAAACTGTTATCTACCACATTTATTTGTTGCCATTTTGATACATACAATTATGCAAACGTTCTTTGTCAAATAACTGAAATATGTGATCTGAGATAACAATCTGAATGATGTGAATCTGATCTTATGACCTAACTGTTTAACGGACATGCAGCTTGTCATAGGCCAGCTTTAGCTCTATACTGTAAAGCACTAGTATAACAATATATTTTTTAGTTTCCACTCAATTGCTGTATTCTATGTGGCAGGAAATATTTCCTAACAGCCAAATTAGTATTTTATGTAGGCAACGTGTTTTATAGGCAGCTGACTAACAGTGCACGGGTGGTGAAAGAAGTAGCATTGTGATAGTTTATGCACCATAAAGCACCTCTTGGCTGTAGGGCTATATAAGTCTGATGGCATCAAACATAATATTGCATTAACTGACAGTTTGACACATTAATTTATGAGTTTTCTCTTTTGATGGTTTTCTGAACTTTAAATCAAAATTAAAGTAGTTTTCCTGCACATTGTGTAGCTAGTCCATTTGCAGCTGTATTTCCATTGGTCTTGGTCAGCTTCCTCTAAGGTACGATTTTAAAGCAAATTTCCTTTTTTTATGAAATAACCCGGTTTATCTAAGTACTTGGAAGTTCTCAGAACTCTAAAGACAACTGAAGTATGTAAAGTATCTAAATTCTTTATGTTTTTGATAAAAAAAAAAAATAGAATCTTATACATTTCTATTAGGATTATTAATGCAGAGCATATATTCATGTGTTTAAAGAAAACGTATGAAAGTAATTGCATTTTTTTTTATGTAGATTAATTTCACTGCAACTTTTATATGCTGTTTCTTGTTTAACTATAAATCTGCCACATGAGCAACATCACAAGCCTCGTTCCACTGTGGGTATTTATGTTTAAAACAATACAACTCAAGATGGTCAATGATGGTCAGTCATAGATGTTTGCAACGCTTAATGTCAGCATCTACAATGCTGCACAAATTCCTTAGCCAGCCCATATCTGGACTAAATGACAGGATTCATGCTCAGAGCCAACATATCATGTCTAAAAAAGTAAACAACTCCCTGTTAAAGAAGTTGGAACATGGACTATTTGTGTTAGGAACTGGCTAAAGGAGAAAAAGTAGCCTCAGTTGTATATATGTTTTAATTACGCTTTTGCATGTTGAATAGCAAATGAAAAACTCTGAAAGCCAATGCTTTATACACATCTCTACTGTCATAATTTAGTCAGTATTAGAAATGTAACTATAGCTTCTGTTAAAAGAAAAGGTTAAACTCTAAAGCAAAATTGCATGCCTTTTTGCTTTTTTTACTATGTTGAGTTAAAGGAATTATGCTATGATTAATGGTCATGTACTATTTGCTTAGCTCATATGTTTATTTATTAAATAATTAAATAATTTAAAAAAGGGTATTTACTTTGTCTATAAATTAATTAAATACACATTCTGTAATTGTCTACATAAAAAATTTTATGGCGTACAACCACAAATTTTATATCCTCTAATTTTAACAAAAAAAAACTGAGGATAAATTTTGATAAAAGCTTATAGTAATCAGATAATTATTTTAGAGCAACAGTTTCAGAGGAATACTAACACTGGATTAAAAACTATGTTTTGCATAGTATTTATATCCCGCTTTGTAATCCAGGGCAGAATCATCGGCAGCTTTGTGAATGTTTTATACATTTGCAATGAGAAAAAGGAGCAGCAGTCTGATTTATCAAGCTTGCGTACGCATGAACTCAGGCAATATCTTTTCAAATGTGACCTGTGTCTGTAGTGCTAGGTCGTATTCCCACAACCATCATCAAAGGTCGACAAACATCATTATTCTGCGCAAGAAAAAAACAGCAACAATGGTAGACGATGATAAAGAGAACAGTCTTTTTTGGGTTAGGTGTAGGTTAGGGTTAGGGATATTCTTTAAAAGACTGTGTTTTACAAAAGTGTGATCTAGCACGACCATCCATGATTATTTCCACAGCACAGAGCACACTCGCTACTTCTGACGTCATTGCGTCCTCAACTGCATATATGGGACTCTTAACTTGGATTAACGCAGCTCAAACAGTAGGCCACAAACAGGATGCATATATTTAGAAATGTGAATGGCCATGTAAAAATCAGATATTTAAAAAATCTGAAGTGAGCTTTTAAGCATAATGTGTCACATTATTACTGTGGCTGCCAAGCATATTTTACCAACTCCACCTCACTCAACCACACCTCTATCTAAGCCTTGGTAAACACATATTTTTTTGTTTTGATTTTTAAGTCTTTCCCCTGTGGTTACCATTGGTAACCATTAAATAACACTGATCAGCTTGCTTATTTAAATACCCATTGGCATTATTGTGGTGCTTCACATAGACCAGTTATGGTTAAAAAGTAGCGTTTAGAAGACTGAACATGAGGTGAAGCCTTGCACGCACATGTGATTTATCAAGGGAATTGCTTGTTTTTGGCCTACAGTATGCATCGTTTAATAAATTAAAAAAAATTTCGTGTACACCGTATTCAGCTTTTAGGCAGATGTACACTTTTTGTATAGATACCGTGGAATCTTTTATAAATGAGACCTCTTCTTTATGCTCTTTTTACCTTAGCTGCATGAGGAGCTTTCAGGATGAGGCAGCTGCCTGTGCCTTTGAGACAGAAGTAGGAGTAGGTGTATGGATCCCAATACACATGAGAACTTGAGGGAGTACAACAGTAAAAAAGTAGTTTGACAGAGCTTAAATAAAGGGTGTTATAGGAGGACGTTTCCTTTGGAGTTGAATGTAATACTGAACCTGGGCCTTTATTTAGATATCCTGTGCAGTTTTTATTAATCTGACTTTTCTGGCCTTTTTTTGTAAATACATTCAAAATTGTTGGATTTTATTTATCTTTGTCAAGCTGAAGATGGGTGTTCAGCTGTTTATTCAGATATTTATTACTTAAAAATACCAAACTATTCTTAAAAAAGAATAAAAGGGCTTCCTTTCTTGTTTATATTAGTCCTTTGAACCAACTGATTAGTCCCGCAACTAAATTTGTCAGTGGCAGCCCTAGTTTGAGCAGGTCTGTGCCTAAATATAATCACTGTCTGACGCATTTTGCCCTGCAGTGAGAGCAGAATGAACCTGGCTTGTTAAGCCTGGCCTGGCTTGCATTGTCCTTGAGGGCAAACCGCTGTTAGCATGCTAATGGCTCCACCTGTTTTTGCCATGCTTGTAGCGCAAGGGCAGAGGCAACAAAACACCCTGGCCACGCAAATCAAAACTCAGACACACACTTTCACAAATTCACACACAAACATAGACACATACAGTCAGATCCAGCACTGAATCATGCATGCCCCTTGTTCTTTTTGCACTGCTAATCCATTCCTACATGTTTCCCCTGCTATTTCAGATCATTATTAATGCCATAGTCGATGTTGCTGTGTTTGCGTGAAAGACAGACAGACTGTGAGAGGGAACGTGTGTGACTGGGTTTGTGGGTGTGTGTTGCATGCTATGTCGGGGTGCTCTGGGGAGAGGAAGCAGCTACAAGGTAAGTTGTGGGGTAAACGGCCCTTGAATCCAAATCTGCAGGTAGGAATGTTTATTAATGCCAACACCCCCTCCCCTTTCTTTCTTCAACCCTCTCTTCCTACAAAATGTGGGTGATTGTGTGTGCTTTTGAGAGGAGATCTAAAAAAAAAACAAAAAAAAACACATTTATGCATTTCTATGACTTGGCTGCGTGAGTTTATGTCTAAACAAACCTCAGTTTTGGCTACCAGTGCAGCATGGTATCCATCATGACGTTTGTGTTGACTTTGCATGCACAATGCGACGGTAACCCCTGGACGGGTGTGCATGTACAGTAAGTAGC